>NW_023596921.1:7305838-7565656 GCF_011947565.3 Pollicipes pollicipes | reverse complement strand
TCGAATACCTCGGCAGCGGCGCGCATAAATCGTCCGCGAAATACTCGAGCGGGCCCCGCGGAGCCAGCGGAGCAGGGGCGCTACGAATAGTCAGCACGTGGCTGGCCAGGCAGCGAGCAGATGCATAAGCGCGCCTGATGTAATTCCGCAGCGGAGTCGGGGTAGTGAGCCGGCGGAATCGCCGTCGAGAGATGCGGCTGAGTGCCAAGCGCGACATGGCTGCCACTGTAACCAAATTGCTGAGGCGTTTGACACACTGACAATTGCATGTCAGGTGCGCGGATGGCATATTGCCTAAAACATCATCTACGAATACCACTGACAGAATTTGACGTGTCATTGGCAAATTGGCCGGAATGCTGGGCAGAAGCAGAATGGCGGTGTCACGACATCGCATGTCACGTTAACATTATTTCGCTCATAAATAATTTAAGTGGAAGCGCGTTGTCATGCATGGCGTTGTCTGGATCTTCGCAGTAAGTTGTGCATAGCACACAGATTCTGGTCCAAATGATGTCTTACCTGGAAACGTCAGTGTGATTTCAAAAAAGCAAGGACAAAATTGTTTTTAGCAAGACATTGGATGCGCTTAGACAATGTAGGCCACCACCGGCTTAACATGAATGCAAGATCTGATATCACATATCTAGCCGCCAGAATCTCAGGCAGCCGACACATCCAGCTGCAGTCCGCTGTTTCATTGCCTGTTGCTGTCATGGTCGAATTGCTGTTCTGTTTCCAATTGCTGTCACAAGTTATAACCGGATGCGATCAGATGAAAGTTTGTTTATTTATTTGCCATGCTGACGCACGGGCAATGTATTTGTGTCAAAACGGCTGGAGTTTGGAAGCGGTAATGGACATGCATGCTCGATACATGTGCAAATGATTCATTAGACATGCAGGAATACATGTGTAGATAGTGTAACTTGCATTGGAAACGCATCCAACTTAGTTAAAAGATAAGCAAAGCTGTGCATATTTTGAGAAAGCACAGAAGTTTTAGGCTTTGCATGGTAACTCAAACCCTGGTAGGCAATTGAAGTAGAAGCACTCAGAGTGATCCGATCGTGAACGGCGGTATAAAGCAAGCGATAAACATTTAAGTGCGGCAAGTTCACACATGGGGATTGATATAGGGCTGCGATATGCCGCGACTTCTGCGCAGTTTACCTCCTTCATGAGGCAAAGTACGGTCATTGCAGCGGGTGATCCGTGTAAAACTTCATTCCGAAAAATGATCGAGGATAGAAACACTCCGATATAAGAACATTACTTAGCGTTACACTTTTCCAGCCTTCAACCGAGATCGGGAAAGTGGATGTGATTAATTTCTTATGATGCGACACATTCGAAATATCCGGCCACTTTGCAACGTTGCAAGCTGCTCACACAGATACAATTGGGAAGGAAGTAAGCGATTAACGCATACGAGCCGATATTTCGAATAATTAAGATCATGCTTCACAATTGAACGGCTTTGTGAAGTTCGGAGATAGACCCTCACTAACATACACTCGGGTGGGGGTTAATTTGGTCCCACCCGAAGGTTTTCCGGAAATATTTCCAAACGGCGTCTCGCAGCCGCTCCAAATTTTGCATAGCTGTAAATAATTGAATAGCGGGCTGTTTGAAATAATGAAAAAATGAGATGTACGTCATAAGGTTCCTGACCTGCGGTAGGTCAAAGTCAGTTCATGGATTCAGCGAAGACAATTTTTATGGAATCTTTCAATCTGATGTAACAACGCAGTGTTAGACGAAGTTATACATCTCCGAGATAGCGTCTTAGGCAACACATAAATTGAATGAATGAGTTCTATTGACCTAGGGTCTGGTATAAAGATCACACCAAAGTCAAAATTTATCTGTTTTATCGCTTTAGAGCTTCCGGTATAAGGTTCTTTCTGCTGCTAGTTCTAAATCCATTGATCACACGAACTGCATTATACATATTCCATGGACTTCTTGAAGGTCGGAATAGGTTACTGACCTTAAATGTCCAAATTCAACATTTTGTTTAAGGGAGCATACCGTCTGACATAAACTTTGACGCTTATTCAAATGCAAATATCAAAGCGGCTTTGTGTGGGTTTGGTTACCATGATCTTTGAAACGTCAAAGAAGGTCACTGGCTTTAAACGAGCACCAGTGACTTTTTGCTTGCAACAGGTATTTAGTTTCTGAGACACCCTAGACACCAATCCAGAGTTTAACATTGTTTGACCTTATTTCACCCGATTGCCATGACCTAGGAACCTCAAGTTTTGACAAAAATGAGTTCACGTACAAGCCAATACACCCTGTGAATTTGGTGTCTCTAGCTCTCTTAGCTTCTGATATCTCTGGGGGCTCAAATGACCCCCACCCGAGCGAAGGGTTTTCAACCGGCCACCCGAGCGCGTTTTAAAATGAGCATAGGTATCTGGGAAAGGGTTAACAACCCTGTTCATCCACTATACAGTCAACTTAACTTGTGTTCAGTATAAGCACTCTAAATTGCAAGAATTTAAGACCTTCCTTACTAACATAAAAAGTTTAACTATATCACGTAGTATGCTTACTTGACGAGCGCGTCGGCAGCTTTCGCTGAGTTGACTCAGTCCGCCATCCCCAGCTCTTCTGTCAGTTCCTGGTCTGTCTAGACTCAGTAATTTATTAATGATCTTAAGGAGAACGCTGTCGAAACCATTCCAAAAGTGACAGCAATTCAGAAGCGGCAGTTCTTGTACGAGCGACCCATGCCCTTCTCGGGTCAACGTGCTTCTTTCTGATCAACTTAGCTCAATGGCTCCATGCGTTTTGTTATCTCAAGTCATGTCCCGGGAGGTAAATATGTAGCTGATGTTGGTTTTGCCAAGTACGTTCATTCACCGTTGTTCCTTGGCATACCAAAAGAGGTGTAAGCAGAAGGCATACTTTGAGGACAAGCCGGGGGCGCTTCGGTTATGCATGCCGTTGTGACTACATTGCTCACTTCATTTTCTATCTCTTGATATATTCGTCCCACGTCCCAACCGTTTCTGTGCTCTTTCCTTTCTCGCTTTTCCTCACTTCTTTGTTCTCATCTCATTAGAGCCCGCTTTCTCTCCCGGCTATCGCTCCCTTAAGTGTAATTCGTCACACCAGACAACAGTCCCCAGAGCAGTGTGCACGGCATAGTGCCAGCAACTATTTATATAGCTGGGCAGGAGGGCATCATCAGCAGCTCCGTCTGACTCACCCAGTGACGCGTTCACAAACAATCTCCTTTTGTCCATCATCGAGCTGCCGAGTTTTGTCCCACCATTCCACAAGTAGAGCTTCCCATAATACATTCGTCAACTGGTTTCAATTGCAGTCTGGAAAGCAGTCTTCCAGTGCCTCTGGATCGCTTTCGCACTGTGGCAAAGATAGCTACAGTATATTAAGTCTTGGATATAATTGCAATCATGGCTCTTCCACATTTTATGACCATTTCCCCGCCTTAAATCTATAAGTGCTTGATGCCCTATATGAATTACTCCATTGAAGATAACCCACCTTCACCATACCATAGGACAGAAGGTTAAGCGGCGTCTGAACAATCATGATGCATTTTGCAAGAAAAGCCGGCGTTTCGAGGCAACGCCCACGGCCACGGAAGATTATTAAATGTACAGTATCGTTGTATAGCTACATGAAGTAGGTAAATCGTGGTGAGAGTTTCAACATAGCAAATCTCCCATCTCAAAAAACCAGGAGCTAAAGGCATTTCTTGCTCATTTCCGGTAATTGGTGTTCATCGCTATGATACTCGGAATAGCGAGAATGTCTCTTAAAGGATGCAATGGACCGAAAAAATAACGAAATTGGTCTGTCACTTATTATCACAAGCCACTACCCATTATGAGAAGAGCAGCGTAGAGAAGAAATAGAAGTCTCAATATGCTCTGAATATTTGCAAACTTAAATGAGGCTTCAGTAATTCCCACGGGCTTCAATTTTCATTTACTGTGCCCATCTACATAAACCGTGTGTTTCTACCACACCGGTCTAAATACTACGAATATATTCCAAATGGCAGCAGCGTTTGTCTGAGCTATGCGGTCAAAGTACACCGAAGTAAAAGAAATTCAAGTGAGGACCTCAGCTCACGTCCCCTTTGCAAGGGAAGTTGGGAGTAAGATTGTATTTTCTATGTTTCATAATTTCTTGGACGTCCACCACAAACCGTCGTGGACACCAACCTTGCCGCACCGACGAAATGGGTGCAAGGCGCAAATGACGCATACATATAGACACAGCACGGATTTACACATTCGTCATTGATCGTACACATTTCGGTGTAGTCAACTGGATGCGGCAGAGACAGCCGATGAAAAGGACTGGGACAGGTGTTGTGCCGTTTTGGGTCAACGCATGGGCTGTTAGCGCTGGGCAAACGATACTGGTATGCCAAGGTGTTGGCACCGGGCACTTTTAACAGGTAATGGTGATTTGGTGCTGGTAGTGGCAATTTTTGTAATTAGTATTTATCACTACAGCGTCGTTAAACCAGCACATCCTGGTACATTGAAGATCGTCAACTCAACGAAAGGACTATTTACTCATAATGCGGAAAAACCAGAAGTTGGAGGTCTTGGTTTGCATCAAGCATACGCTGTCTTTGCCGCATGACATGTTTGATCACAACCATCAGGGAGGAGCTCATCTATGACATTTGGGAGTATTCTTACCAGAAAGGAGATTTCTGTTCGAGATTACGATTTCATGCGAAATAGTTCGTTGGTACGCAGGTCTAGACCACGGTACATGACAACGTCTTCAGACTCGATCCGAGCAAGCTCTGTGTTTCTACTGTCGTGTCGAGCTTGTTCGACGAGAACCGCATGCCATTATCGCTACTGTGCTCTGCTGTGCTGCACTGATAATCATGACTGGATGAGAAAGGGTGCCATCCAAGGAATCTGCCTCCCCCAGCCCAACGACATCTCATTCGTCCCGCCTCATTAATTACGGTAGGCGGGGTTTTGATATACTTGCTATGTTACCTTACACATTATAAATAGTATGTATCTTTTGATACATCTGATGTGCTATCAAAGCAGATCAGCTAAGCCGGTTGAAACGTTCGTTTGAGAAAAAAACGATTAGTAATTGTGCGATTGTGTTCATGAATCTAGGTCAACGCGATAGCAGCACGCTTCATAAACATGACTTCAGCTTCTGATCTCCATTGGTACAGTGATTTGGGATTCGTACCCATATCGCACCACATACTACAGTATAATGACTCATACAGACACTCGTATGACACACACTACCCACGCCGCCCAGGCAGTCAGTGTGGCCCTCGTCATTCCCAAGCCCGCGCGGTATTTGGTTTCGGAGTTACCTATTAGTCAGACAGCCCCCTATCTGAAGACAGTCACCCATTCATTTCGCGTTCATCGGGGCTGTGCGACGTTGCTCCCGAGTCATTCATTTCTCACACAATTAGTGTGGCCCAGCTCGGCCCATTTCTCACCGTTCTTGGCCGTCCACAGGTCTTGCCTGCGGGTGTCCACTCTCTGTTCGCCCATCTCCCAAAGATGGCAGCAGATGCGCGCCTTCTGTCATTGCTGTGGCCTGACGACCTCAGTATCCTACCCGCCCCCTCTCGCCTCACGTCATACCAGCTCCGGCGTGCGGTGACCGTCCAGTCGCGCGGCCGCCGCAGTCACCCCCGCGCGAAAGTCGTGGTCGCCCCCGTTCGGTCTCCGTGGTCACCTCCGTGCGGCCGCCGCCCCCCCCCCCCCCCCCCCCCTCGACCGCCGCAGTCACCAGCACGCAAGGCGGCCGTCGCGTCGCGCCGGCCGCCTTGACTTTGCCCCTGTTCCGCTGTTTGGCCTGGCGCCGCTCCAGGTGGGTCGGCGGCGGCGGCGGCGGCGGTGGCGGCAGCTCTGGCCGCAGCAGGCGTCAGGCGGCCGCCGACGCCTGACCGACGGCCGCAGGCGGACGCGTCGCCGGTGTCTGGCCCAGGCGGGGGCGAGAGCGAGTCAGCAGGGCGCAGGGGCGGAGGAGTAACGGCTGACAGAGGGGAAGCGGCCGCGGAGGAGGCGGAAGAAAGGGGGTACCGGACAACAGAGGCGTACCGCGTGACGGAGGGGTCCCGGGTGACAGAAGGGTACAGCGCTGTAGGCGGGGCACCGGGCAGCAGAGCGTTACTAGACGGCAGGCGTGCCCGAGGACGAGGAGTGCCGGTCGGAAGGAGTGCCGGTGCCGCATTCGTTCGCCGCCAGGTAGTCATGCACGCACGGTGGTGCGTAGAGGTCATAAGCGGAAGAGAAGAATGAGATGACCGCGGTACCTTGCGTATGGCTTCAGTCGTGCGCGCGGATAGCAACTTCGGCGGGATCGCCACCCAAGTGGATGGTCACGCTTTGAAGGCTTGACGGACAAAAGCAGCCGTGCAGTGCACATTCCATGGGCTGAATGGGCTGTAATGGTCGCCACCGGTCGCTGCCAACGCTACCAGAGCGTGCCTTGCTTGCAGGCAGGTCAGGCGCCAGCTGGCCAGGCTCCGTCGCAGGGGAACTCCCATGTCCACGATGAGACCCCTTCTGTTCAAACTGTTTAGCTGTGGTCCGTCAATGGCCGCTGCTTCCTGCGCACTGTAAGTTTGTGATGTGATCATGATATGGGATGCGTTTGTTACAGATTAGCCGTCTTTATCAATATATCACTAGTGAGACCACGACAGCGTATGCTAGCTCTCCGGTAACGTGTATTCCAGTGGAATTCCATTGATGGACTTGGGCTCAGATCGCACGCATAATATTGCGTGCCCCTGAAGCAGTCCAAATTGTCACCTTTTCCTCAAAGTCCTCTTGCAACACCGTCACCACCGCCCGCGCCAGATCGTTGTGCTGCTCCTGATGTCACGTTCCCAGCTGCCCTGGGCCCAGGCCCCAGCGCTCCGGTCAAGAGGCGGCCGCTCGGCAGCCCGGAGGCCTGGCTGTGACGGGCCGCGCTCGGTTAAGCGACGCTCGTTGGCGCAGTGCCGCAATGTGAGCACACAGGGGACGCGCCAGCCAAGGTGTCAGCTGATAGCGGTGACTAACAGAAGGCCGTGGCTGCCAGCGTGTGTACAAGCTTTCAGCAGCGGAGCCTGAAGTCCCGGCGTAAATTAGGCCAGGGCACGGGCACCAGGCATTGCGGTAAAAGCACAGGGTGCCGTCCTAAATCACCCGTTGGGTGAGGAATGGCAGTATCGAAACAAAACGTCCCGAGTTACGACAGATTAAATAAGACAGCTGAGGCTATGATGTACGGGACCGTAAATCAGCTGAAATTTTTGTCTGTCAACTTTAAAGGCAATGAATATCAACCTTTGGTTAGAGGCTTCCCAGTTTTCAGCTCTTTTGTTATTTATATTGTTATCAGCTCTTTTATTTCGATTATCTCTCCCCTCCCTCCTCTCTCCCTCTCTCTCTCTCTCTCCTTCTCTCTCTCTCTCTCTCTCTCTCTCTCTCTCTCTCTCTCTCTCTCTCTCTCTCTCTCTCTCTCTCTCTCTCTCTCTCTCTCTCTCTCTCTCTCTCTCTCTCTCTCTCTCTCTCTCTCTCTCTCTCTCTCTCTCTCTCTCTCTCTCTCTCTCTCTCTCTCTCTCTCTCTCTCTCTCTCTCTCTCTCTCTCTCTCTCGCCGGACGAATTTGGTCCCATAGTCTATCCTGTTATCTCAAAGGAAACAAACTAGACCTATTCGGCAAGCAACATTGGATAGCTGGCGTAGAACTCCGTCACAGTAACGCTACTGAGCGTCGGTGCGGCTGGCGTATGATGGATTAAGCCAGGTCGACGTGATAAAATCGGTGTATTTGGGCTCCTTTTCGTTTTGTGCCCGCAGTGGGGGTGATACTGAATAACTCGCATCGTGCTGAATAACCCTCATCACATGAATAGCAGCCCAGCGGCAGATATGGTCAGGAAGATATCAGATCAGGACGTACGGATCAGGCGTGGTATGTACTGGCTCCACCATCCCGTTTTCCCAAGAGCCACGAATGGCAGCGTGACAAATCCAGGCATGTTGGAAGCGGTTGTCGGACTACATTAAGTATCGGCGTAGCCAGCCTGTAATATCCAAGTCACGAGGGGCAAAAACGCCTTCCCTCGAGAATTTCTTCATTTGTTGTACTGGGCCTGGGATAAACTCGCATTGCACGGTCTACACAGTTTAAAGGATCGTGCCATCATGTAGTCCCTCAAGAAACAATACATTGCAAATACACACAGGAAAGCCCGTTGAAATCCATGCTCGACGTTATTGGGCTTGCGTTATTGGGCACCAGAGCGCGAATTGGGACCGCGGATGTGACTTTGACAAAGATGTCACCGCCGTGATCTGTGATCACGTGACCGCCGTGATCGTGATCTGACACATAACCAAATTCTTACAGGAAGTGTCAAAATAGTTAAACCGAGCTGCTAGAAGCTTAGCACCCCACTTGTATTGGGTACAGTTATTCGAGAGCCAATATCGGGGCGATCTATGTGCCTCTCCTCCGGCGAACACAAACGGCCCACATCCCAACTAAAGTGATCACCATCAGCTTCCTCGCCGACCTCCATGACGTTAGCAAAGACTCGGCCCAGTCCCGCAGTCGCGGCTAGCGAGCTCGGGCCTCGTCACGCCTGCTCGCGCGGGCTGGACTGTGTCCGCTGAGGCTAAGAGTCGTGTCGGCTGCATACCAAACCGCGCCGATTGATCTGAGCCGTGCTCCGTTCCAGCCAGAGTCATGGGGCGCCCACCAGCGGCAGTGACTGGCGGCTGGACGGGGTTCTGTGGAGACATTGAAATCGATGGCGAGACGCGGCACGGATGGACGGCTTCGCTGCAGGCCGAGCATCGAGAGCGTACGCGGTGATGAATTTCTGGCTGGGCAGCTCTAGACCAACCGAAAATCGAGAGCGTACACCGTGATGGAGTTCTGACCGGACAGCTCCAGACCGACCGAACATCGAGAGCGTACGCGGTGGTGATGATTTCTGGCAGGGCAACCCCGACATACGCCGGCTCGATCACGCGGAGTTCACTCGGCTTGCCGCTGCCTGAACTGTCCACCCACTGGGGGCGATTGACTGCTGCACCGGGCCGTCTCTGTGTGACGGCTCTGTGTAGATGCACGGACGTGTCGCGGTCCAGACGCAGATGCACGGACGTGTCGCGGTCCAGACGCAGATGCACGGACGTGTCGCGGTCCAGACGCAGATGCACGGACATGTCGCGGTCCAGACACAAATGCACGGACATGTTGCGGTCCAGACGCAGATGCACGGATGTGTCGCGGTCCAGACAGAACCAGAACACGTTACTTTCTGGTTATGAGGTCCGGACGTTTCTCATCGGAATAATGTATCGGTATGTTTGTACTTCGGCAAACGTTGGGAAATAATAGTCACGATCCGAGGACAAATAAACAATGTGGTGATCGATTTTCATGTCATGTAAAATGTCATGTCACGCCATGTAGTGAACAATCGGTATGCTTGTTCACTCTTTGAAAATTATTTCGAATGTTCCAACTTTCAAGTTTTTGGTATTCTGAGCACCTTTTTATCTGACTAATGATTAAAAACAAAAATGATAAGCAAATGAAATAAAAACAGAATCAGCCAGAAATAAATTGCAGCATAAGCTCATGCATTTAATGATGTGCGCATTTGATGGACTATATTCTCTTCCCTGTACAGGTCGACACTAGAAGTTTCCCCCAAAGCATGTTGTCATGTCATGTGTCTTAGTAACCCCTAATGCAGGGGTCTCAATCAGTGTTATTATCATCCAAATCATCTTTATTGCAATGCCAGTCATGAATCGATTCTTTCCTGATCCTACCACGTGGATTTAAGCTTGCCCAAAATCGGAAACACTGATCGTTGACATTTCGGAGCTATATCTTTTTGGAGGCGGCTTCCCTTCGTCAGCATTCTCTGTACAGCATCCATAGCAACATTCATAAATGCATTCTATTTTAATGCAACTTCGGACGTCACCAAAATCCTGCGGAAACCAAATATAGTTTTATTCACATAAATTTATAATAAATCATCAACGTGTTAGCCATTGTGCTTCACCGATGCAGGGAGCTCGTTAATAGTGCCGAACTCAAACTTTACCATAAAATAAGAATAATAACGAAACAACTTCATGACAGATTTGTGTAGTTGAGACTCTTAATATCCTCTTATTTTGACGTCAAATTAAGATTAAGAGGAATCTTTCAAATCGAAAGATGTTGAAGCAAACATGAGATATGAAATAAGCACGCCTGTAACTATTGGTATACTTTTGAGTGGGAGTGGATTGCTCCAGACAACATTATTTCTCTGTTCAGTAAATATCCTCTTTAATATGTCATTGTTTAATCGCGTCATCGTACCATGCTTAACATGACTGATGGCCAACTACCGCCGTTATGTCTGGAAATCGTGCTCACGAGCGTCAGATATGAACGACTTGACACATTTTGCTTGTGCTCGCCGCCGCACGGCTTATAGAACACCAGGATTTGAATGGCGTATCTATGGCGTCATGGATTCCTGGGTGACCTTGGAAAAGTCTCCCTGAAATAGTCTGCGCATCTTCGCGGGCGTGTAGCTCCGAAACTGGAGGGGAGTAGGTTTTAAGAACGGCAGGGCTCTGAACTGCCCCGAATGATCTTCTAGATGGCTATTACAGTTCAAAACCCCATACAAATGTGGAACACTCCCTTTAAGAGTTATCACCGAATTGCATAGTTACACCAGCAACTGGATTTGAAAAGTCTGGCAAATCTACTGCGCCAATAATGTATAGATAGACTGCAGAGCCGTTGTTTTTCATAACAAAAGAATCACTCATGTGAATGTCCTTGCCCTGATCACGTTACGGAATATACACCACCCAGATATATTTGAGCGCGTCTCTTCTCTGCAGATGCGTCAGGAGTCACAGCCGCGTGTCTAAAATAGCGCAGCATCTGTATTACGTGAACGATGGCCGCTCAGTAATTGAATCTGCGCCGGTATACCGTTCCGTCGCGTCCGCTGACGCAGGCGGCAGCGTATTCTGGTGTCCGCGCATGCGTAATTGGGATCGTCACATCCAGCTAACATACACTTAACGCCCAGGAAGAGTTTAGGATATTTTCTTTCCACTCAGCTAGATAATTGAGCGAAGCATACCAAATTTTGATTGTCCGGCTTGAACCAGGGTGGGCAACTGGCGGCGGTAATGAATTGAACAGGTGGGTACAGGACGACAATATATTGTCTGGAACGAAAGGCAGGCACACATTAATGACGGTGGGTTCTCCTCTTCTCTCCTCTTCCCTCGTGCATGCCACGCCGAGTACACCTTTGCATATTGCGCAGCGTTCCTTCGTCCAGCACGTGACCCAGACCTCTTCCACCCCGGCGCACCGCCGGGCTATTCTCCAGCCGCGGGGTCTCCCGCCGCTGACGTCACGTGACGTCACGGCCGCGCCGCCGGCGCCGGGGTTTGTCAATGGGCCGCCATGTCTCTGCGCATAATGGTCTGGAAAGGGTGGCCCGCCATCGACGGCCGGTTATGGCGCCGTCGGCCGGTTTAATTGCGTCGAATGCTGCTCCGATGTCGAGCGCGACGGGATAAAGCCGGTCGGATCAGGGCCATTCATTGTTTGACAGGATGCGGTGCTCCCCACCCCCATGCTCCACCTCGGGCCTGACCCGACCCGGACTCGGCCGGCCGCCCCCGGCTGTACGGTCGGCTCGGCCGGCCGTCTGTGGATGTGGTATAACTCTCGGTTACAGTCAGAGGCATGGGGCGCAAGACAGACAGCTAATCCGGGACAGAAACGCTAAAAATGGAAACTGCGCTAGCTGCGCTCTGTCGGATGTGAGTTATGTAACGGCTTTCTTATCTAGCCCTGACACGTTGATGGACGCGGTTCTGGCTGCACGGTCGAGAGGCACGCTGAAAAAGGGGAGCCACTCTTCGTGCCTTAGCTAACCCTTTTCATGCATCACCACCACCAGTTTCCCTTTCCAAATATTGTCCTGCACAATTATTTGCATGTATTGCCATCAGCCTTTCACAAAAAAGTGGGAATGCTATGACCAGCTTGGTCGCTCGTTTCTACGTTTATCTTCTGGCCAGGGATGTGGAGCGTGCTACAAATTTCTGAGCAGACATGATGAGGCCTGTTTGTGCAACACCCCAAAGTGAACGTCATAACATCAATAAACAAATCCTACGGATGAAAGCGATGTCAAGCAGTCAAGGTGGGCTCAACAATTGAGCAACGCGATTGATAACAGTGAACATCACTCTGGTGTTCCAAGCCCGCTGTTGTGCCATTCGTCTGACAATACGGCAGTTGTCGCTGCCAACAGTAATGAACTGAAAGGCTGGCCGCCCAGCTCAGCTCTGATCTTGCTGCTTTCATTGAGTGTGGCCAGGCGAAGCCACAGACATCATCAGGTGCCAGACCAAGCTTGTCATTGTTCCGCAACACTTCTGAACATCCACGAAACTTTGGACAGCTTTCAGCAGAAGACAGCCAAAAGTTGTCGATGTTTAAATATTCGCGCGAATGTTGTTATCAGTATCGTGGACCCTTGATGTGCATGAACCACAAATACGATCATCCAAGCAATAGAATCATAATTTGTGCGCTCAGCACTCATCAGCCATCAGCCCCGAATAATCAAGTGCGCCAGAGCAGGCTAACAGACAGGGCTCCCGAAAAAGCGGAGGGCCCTCCATTCAAAAGGGAAGTACCGAAAACTACATGTAGAGGTCCCCCACGATCGAATGGGCCCGAGCAGAAGACCCAAAATGATCCAGTGCGTCAGAGGAGGTTAACAATAGGGCCCCCGTCAAGAATGTAGGGCCCTCCATTGAAATAGGGAGTACACAAGAACCAATGTTGAAGACCCCCGAAGGATCAAGTGCGCCCTAGCAGGTCAACAAATACGGCTCCCAACAAGAGCGTAGGCCCCTCCATTGAAATAAGAAGTAACCACAGTCCAGTGCAGAAACCCCTCGAAAGATGGAGTATACCCGAGGAGATTATCCGGTGGCCCATACAGGAGTGTAGGGCCCCAAATTCAAACACCAAGACCCAATACATAGGGCCCCAAACAATCCAATGTGGCCGAAGCGGCGAACACATAGGGTCCCCGACAAGTGCGTAGGGCCCTCCATTCAGGAAGGCAGTACCCAAGACACGATGTAGAGGGCCCAGAATAATCAAGTGCGCCAGAGCAGCTTAACAGGCAGGGCCCCCGAAAAAAGCGGAGGGCCCTCCATTTAAAAACGAAGTTCCCAAAACCACATGTAGAGGTCCCCCACGATCGAATGGGCCAAAGCACCTTATCAGGAGGGGCCCCGACAGGAGCGTAATGCCCTCCATTCAAATAAGAAGTACCCAAATCCCCTTTCGCAGGGCCCCCGAAAGATGGTGTGTACCCGAACAGGCTATCAGATGACACTAATGGGAGCAGAGGGCGCTAAATTCAAACACCAAGAACCAACGCGCAGGGCCCCTCGAGCAATCCAGTGTGGCCGAGGAGGCGAGCAGAGGAGGCCCCCGACAAGTGCGTAGGGCCCCATTTAAACCGCACGTACCCAAGGCCCAATGTAAAGGGCCCCGCACAACCGAATGTGCCCGACCAGGTTATCAGATAGGCCCCCACAAGAGCGTAGGGCCCCCATTCAGAAGAGAAGTACCCATGACCCAGTGTGGAAGGTCCCCGAACGACTGAGTGTACCCAACTAGGCCATCAGATAGGTCCTCAATAAGAGCGTGGAGCTCTAAGCAAGGGACAGAGAACTAGAAGTGCCCTAGACGAATGAAGGGGGCCTTTGACCACATCGCAAGTGCGTCGGCGGGTTAACCGGGACCCACGTACAGGCCCCTGAGCAACCGAGATAACCCCGACAGTTTGCATGTCTGGCGAATGGAAAGAATCCGTGGAAGGGCCCATGATTGACAAGAGTGCCCCGGCTCGCTAACAGGAAGGGCCCCAACAACAGCGCAGGACCCTCCGAACAAATGCAAAGAAATGGAGGACAGCGTATAGTGCTCTTAAATGATCATAATGATCCTGCAAGTGGGCATGTAGGTCCCCGGAAATAGCATGGGGCCCCTAGACAGTATAATGAGGCTTAAAATTTCCAGTTCACACCTTTTCCAAACACTGAATGATTATTCTGACTTCTGATAGGTTCTTTACTTTCGCTTACAACTGTTCTTGGTCTCCTGAAAGTCCAGAGATACCCAGTTCTGTTGCGTTTTATGTTAACAAAAACTGCACCTGTTCGGCTGGCCATGGCCCCCTCGGAGCCAATGGGCCCCTTGGTCCAAGGGGAGGGGGCATGACCCGTGGATCCGCCCCCTCTGGATCCACCCCCGGGCAGTCTGTGGTGCACGAGATCCGTGACGCTCCGCCAACCAAGCGCCTCCAGAACGGGTGAGTTGAGAACGCTGAGAACTCGGCCGCTGTCGTTGGTGTGGGGTGCGTATCATGCCACTGTCAAGCTGGCTGCTAAAGTCGGTAAGACCACTGATACAATTGACCTCTTACTTGTCACAAAGCATGTCGAAACCCCGAGCTAGCCACTGAAACATCGCAAGTAAGCGCTCTCCCCGATGCGTGTACTTGTGTCCAGCTCACAGCTGATGGCTGATGCGTGCCGGGGATTACTTGTGTCCAGCTCACAGCTGATGGCTGATGAGTGCCGAGGATTGTACTTGTGTCCAGCTCACAGCTGATGGCTGATGAGTGCCGGGGATTGTACTTGTGTCCAGCTCACAGCTGATGGCTGATGAGTGCCGGGGGTTGTACTTGTGTCCAGCTCACAGCTGATGGCTGATGAGTGCCGGGGATCGCACTTGTGTCCAGCTCACAGCTGATGGCTGATGAGTGCCGAGGATCGTACTGGTGTCCAGCTCACAGCTGATGGCTGATGAGTGCCGGGGATTGTACTGGTGTCCAGTTCACAGCTGATGGCTGATGAGTGCCGGGGGTTGTACTTGTGTCCAGCTCACAGCTGATGACTGATGAGTGCCGAGGATTGTACTTGTGTCCAACTCACAGCTGATGGATGATGAGAGCTGAGGATCGTACTTGTGTCCAGCTCACAGATGATGGCTGATGAGTGCCGGGGATCGTACTTGTGTCCAGCTCACAGCTGATGGCTGATGAGCGCCGGGGATTGCACTTGTGTCCAGCTCACGGCTGATGGCTGATGAGTGCCGGGGATTGTACTTGTGTCCAGCTCACAGCTGATGGCTGATGAGTACCGACAATCTGTGTCGTGAATGCTTCCTATTTGAATGGAAGGCCCTACGCTCTTTTTGGGAACCTTATCTGTTAACCTGCTCAGGCATACTCGATCATTGGGGGGCCCTCTACATTGGGTCTTGGGTACTTCCTATTTGAATGCAGGGCCACACGCTCTTGACGGGGACCCTACATGTTAACCGGCTCGCGTGCGCTCGATCGTTCGGAGCCCTATACCTTGCGTCGTGAGTACCTCTTACCTGAATGGATGGACCTGTGTGCTTGGGGGGTCCCAGCAATTCAGCTGCCCGGGCTGGTGGTGGATGCAGAGGGGGAGGAGAGGGGAGGGGAAGCACGGTTCATGCCCCGTGGTCCATGACTAGGGGATCTAGAGGCTCCGAGGGGACCCTTAACCGGCCGGAGGGACGCAGTTTTCTTACAACAAAAAACACAACAAAATCGGATGCCTTTGGGCCTATAAACGACCAAGAACCATTGTCAGTAAAATTAAGGAATTCATAACTAAACGAAGTTCATTCTTCGCTGATTGAGGAAGTGTCGCTTAGGGGAAATTTCGGGGCTCATTACGTTGTCTGGAGGCATTACGCTGTTGGTTGCCTGGCCCCATATGTCTACTTGCCGGGTCAATCTCATTGCTAAGGAGCTTTCCACGTTGCCCTTGATCTTTGCATTTTCTCGTAGGACCCAGTGTGCTGTTGGGACGCTAACTGCCTTCATGTCTGAGCACTGTCGATCGATCAGGTTTTCCTCCATGTATTCCTCCCACTTGCCCGAAAGGCTCTTCGCACTTTTTCCGGGTTCCAATATGCCAGGGTACACCCAGTTGCTCAGGGGCACTTCATATAAGTTTCGGATTCTTTCCACTTGCTTGGAGGGCCTTGTGCTGTTGTTAGGACTCTTATAAGGTAAGACACGGAGACACTCGGTGCTCAGGGGCCCTCTACTTTGATCGAGGGCTCTCTCCGCTTTGGTCCCATTTGAGGAGGACTCTTCGCCTCTATCGAGGCTCCTGTTGTTAACCTGTCCGCGCACTCTTAATCGCACAGGGGTATTAATTCATGGTCTTGGATAATTCCCCTTTGCTCGGAGGGTTCTGTGCCATATGTGCTGCCCTATATGTCAGCCTGTCCGGACATTACCGATCGTATAGGAGCCCGCCATGTTAGTCTTGGGTTATTTTTGTATGCTCTGAGGGCCTTATTTTTGTTGACGGCAGCCACTTTGTTGGCCTTCTGCGGCACTCATGATCGCTCAGGCTCCGTCCCTACTGGCCTTGGTGCCTTCACCTTAAAGCAGCAGTCGAATATGCGCCGACGAATTTTTACGCGCGATTGCCGACCGTATTTTACATTCCGTCGACGTCGTATGTGTCATTTCCACTGGCTGTTGAAGTGTGCGACACTTATTATACTAGTGCATCATGTTTTTAGCATATTTTGAATGCTTGGATATGTTGAACTCCTGTATAACAAAGGAAACATTCTGCATTAGTCTTCAACCATTAGCTGCTCACATTGCCCAGCCGGCTAGCCGTAAATACATAAGCTAGGAATCAAGTACATGCTTGGTTTTGGTGGCTGTTAGCATGCAACTCAAGTTTGTTTTGCCTGTTGTTCCGCAACGCTTAGTCTAAAAACTACAGCATTAAATTGATCTGTAGGAAATGAGTGAACTCTATGTGCATGCATGCGTAGCACGCCTATGCTTTATAAGGCTGTGCGTAGTAAGATGGGTTTCCGTATTTATGAAATAAATAAAGAAGCAAATGCATACATGCATAAATTTATATACATACCTAAATATATATATATATATATATATATATATATATATATTACATACTTGTCTTTAAATATAATGACCGAAATGCAAAGATACTGTGGGGAAGCCCCAAACTCCGAGAATCCCCCACAATGTTGCGTGCCCCCTCTCCCTTTGGCAAAATCCTGGATCCGCCCCTGGGACTGCCTGAATGTATACAGAGCACTGACGTCCCCGAATTTCCCAGTGCACTGCGTGCTCTATTTGTAACACGCGCCGAGTCTCCCTAACGGCAAACTCGGGGTGCTTCGAGCAGTGTCGGCCCGCTACATCTGCCATGCGTCCGACTGAGCGGCACCCAGCGGCACTTCCCTTACCGCGCCGCCGCCGCGTGAAGCACTTCCCTTACCGCGCCGCCGCCGCGTGGAGCCGACTGCCTGCGGCGGTCGTCCGCATCCCCTCGCGCCAGGTATTCTTCACTGTTTTAAATCGCTGACTCATTGAATCAAACTTCGTATCTGTGCGTATGTGTGTATCTCTGTGTGTACTGTGTGTGGGCTCTGTACTTGTGCGACTGGGCGTCGGCGCAGGCGTAGAGCAATCACCACGTGGATGCGCCGTAAAGAAAATAACTGTAACTGTAACTCGTCGGTAGCCGTTCATCGTGTGAGCGTTTTCATCGCCAATGTGACCCCCCTCGCTGGGACCTAGCAGGCCTTGTCTTGCCGCCCCCCCCCCCCCGCGGCCGACAGTCTGACAGCGCGCGATAAGGTCGGTAGGCGGCGCGTTCGTCTTCCGCGCGACACCACGCGCGACCCGCGGCGGACGCGCCTGCCGGCCGAGCGCGGAGGAACCGACCGATTGTTGTCGGTGTCATGAACAACCAGCTGATCATGGGTCACTGATATTTCGCACCAGGGCGAGGCGACAGCTCATGGATGGCGTTAGTGTGCCGCTTATAAGCACATGGGTGTTGGTTGGTCAGCTGGATGACGCTGGCAGGCAACCCGTCAACCTGGTCCTGCCTAGGCTTGCGCAGCGCGCACAGGCACCCTGTCAATCTGGCAAACCGAAGGGCCTTGGTAGGGACGGACGAAAAGTTGGCCTAGCACCGGCACCAGGGACGGATCGGCACTGGTAGACTGAAAGAGTGGGCAGCCGATGAATGAGCATAGTAACGAACAGTGGCCAACAAGCGGAAGACTGGCTGACAAACAGGGCGGCGACGTCAGGAAGAACTGGACAATAGCTGACTTGTGATTTCTGACCGACAGAGTGGCAAACGAACCGGCTGAGTGACTTTCAGAAGATAAACGTTCTTAAAGTATGCGGCCCAGCATGTGAAGAGCGAGTTGAACGCACGAGTAACGGGGTAGCTCATTCACGGTTGAACAGGCTGTGGGTACTTTGGGTTAAATGAAGGACCACATCATTTACATCTAAATATGAGTTGCAATGCTGACTTGTGGTGCTCCAGGTAGGGTGAACTGATGGGTCGGTGGGACTCAAAGCAGACTTAAGTGATGACTTGCAAAGCTTATGTCCACAGAAAACACAGCAGTTGTCTGACTAAGAGCAAAACGATTGCGATATCCGATGACATGACAAGCGACTATCAGAGCTGAACAGCGAGCAGACTGGTGACTGATAGGGACTGACAGACTGACTGACAGATTAGCTGACCGCCACTCTGCCTCTGGCACGCCTCCCTCGCCTCGCTGACAATCGGACGTGGTGATCGAGCCGCCCGTGTGCCGTTGATTGATCCGGTATGCTGGTATACCTGATCCACCCGTATGTCATTGAGTGATCCGGTATGCCGGTACACCTGATCTGCCCGTATGTCGTTGAGTGATCCGGTATGCCGGTATGCCTGATCCGCCCGTGTGCCGTTGATTGATCCGGTATGCCGGTATACCGGGTCCGCCGGTGTGCCAGATTTGATCGATCGACCCAGGTCACGGGTCATCAGTCGGAGGCACTCCTTACGCCTCTTCTTTGTCCACATGCCGCTGTCACATGGGCGATGGCACCTCTGGCAGAGCGCCAAGCATAGCGATAAAGCCCCACAGCTGACCCCGAGACGGAGGGGGGGGGCGGCCAGATCGCCCCAGGCAAGGCCCGCGGGGCACGTCACGTCGCGGGAAGGCGCCGGCCGACGTGGCGCCGGCTCGAGGACCAGGGCCACGGCGATATATTCGCGTGCGTCAGCTGCGGTGTGGTGCGCACTGTGCGCGAAAGGTTCTCCGTCTGGGAGTGGAAGCTTCTCAGCTGTGCTGGGAGGCGTCCGTCAGGCGTCAGTGGGGAGCGTCCCTAATTGTATGATGGGCGCCTCAGAATCGGACGGTGTCCGTGACAAGAACAACGGTGGAAGCAGAACGGGTGCAATAAAGGTATCCAGGTTATTTCCTTCACAATGCCCGTGATTAGCAACGTTGACGAAGTCAAACACGCTCCGGCTCGTCCTTGTTAAAAGACAGTACTGCGTCCGCTGGCAGAGGCAGGACGGCAGAATGGCTTGTTAGCTGTCAGCGGTGAGCTTGTTAGTGAAGCTCGTTTGTCCATAGTTTTAAACTGGAAGTGAAGTTCAAGGCTCTTTATAAGAGAAGCAATGTCGAATCAGCGCTTCACTTGCGCAGGTGAACTCGCACACCAACAAAGGTACATGAATGTTGGTGGTTGGCAGAGTATCAGCACGGCAGCACGAACTTTTCCATGGAGTGCGTTGTTAGTTGTCGACAGACCGTGATGGGACTTGTCGAGAAATTTTGATGAACTGAAGTACTTCGAATAACTCAAAGGTGGACGGGCGGAGGTGACAAGGGTGTCCACCCGGAATTGGGAAGGAGTGAAAAGGCACATGGATAAAGAAAAGGAGGTGGAAGAAGAAATCAAGCGATGAGAAGAGACAGAGAGACACTGGGGAGGAGAGAACGAAGAGAGAGAGAGAGAGAGAGAGGGAGAGAGAGAGAGAGAGAGGAGAGAGAGAGAGAGAGAGGGAGAGGAGGAGGAGAGATGAGAGATGAGAGAGAGAGAGAGGATGGGGAGAGAGAGAGGAGAGAGAGGAGAGAGAGAGAGAGGGAGATGCCGTCGAGAGGGAGGGAGGGGGCAAACGGGGGGATGGATCTGAAGCTAGTAACTGCCGCCCGCAGTCAGAATGCAAGCTGAGGGAAGCCACGGACGGATGTCTGTCCCAGGGAGAACGAACTCAACAAGTGACGAATACCGAGCACCGCGAGACCAATGATCTGTGGCGCGGACGGATGAATTGAGATGGGACCCGGGTGATGACCGAGGTGTGACAGCGAATGAATGACGACCCACGGCGGATGTCGGACGAGCCGGTCAATCACGAAAGCGGGGCTCAAATGCAATTAAAGGAGAAGGCACATCTAACACGTGGGACTCATGCCAAACTGCTGTCTACCCAGAAGGCCTGCTTCTTAGTCCTTTAGTTTGACTTGATTGTACTCGAACTGGCAGTATAGTTGATATTTCATTCATAGACAGCAGATATCTAACGGAGTGAACAAAATCAGCTCACTCACACTGTCCTCTCAGAATCATAGAGAGAAAAAACACCCTGACCCGCATAAAAAAAATTGAAAATTGCTGCGTTTACAGGGCATGAATCATGAACCACTTGCACTGGGCAAAATTTGACCGTGACAACGCGCGCCATGGTCCACTCACGCGGTCCGACAGTCCGCCACCAGACGCCACCCCGATCGCGCAGCGGGAGCCGCCGGTCCCTGGGCGGTGTCTGGGTCGGCGAAGCGTGACAGGCCCGGTCCGACAACGCTGCCGCAGTAAATAGAACCGGGCCGGTCATTTGCCCTCGAGCGGGCCGCGGGTATTACTGGGACAAACGGCGCCTAAGTCGCCGGCTCGAGACCGGTCGGCCTCTAGACGTTATCGTGTCGGCGGCATCCCGGCAGTGCGGTCACTGGACCGGCAGACGATCACTGCTGTCCGCCGACATGACACGCAACGACCCTGACCTTGGAGATGTGGCGCGAGGCACGGCGTTGGACGTGAGTGGAACTTTTTGGACTTTTTGTACAAGAGTGTGCCCCGATATCGAGCGCGTGCAGGGAGGTCGGACCGAGTAAAATATTGTAATGTTGCCTGTTCCTTGCGTTCCTCTACGATGTAGGGGGCCACGGTGTGTCATAAGCCGCATTTTTATTCTGTGAACTTCGCCGAAATTCTATGGGGCAGGTCGGGTTGGCCCTTGAGATTTCCAACTTTATTTGGGCCGATCGTGTCTTTTCGGAGCTCAATCTAGCAACCAAAACATAACTCTCTTCGGACAGCTCTTTTATTCTGAGACACCAGGCTGTAATAAGAATCACATATAGCTTCTGTTTTTTCACGTGTTTGTTTAAGTGTGGGATCGAAACTTGTGCGATTAAACTAAGTTTCGTTACTATTAAATGCAATGCAACTGCAATTCAATTATGTTAAATGCAAGTAAACTAGGTTTTCTGAAATCCATGGCATCATCAGGATTGCATAATCTCTCACATATTCAAGTTATTAATCAGGAACCTAAACTAGTACCAAATCTGGCGCGCATGAAGACTAGGATAAACACAAGATTAGTCCATATAATGTCGTCAGGTGGTACCGGAGAATTTTTCACCAGGAGTGCTTTTCTCTTGTCATCATGCATTTATCCTTTATTTCAGGTATGTGGCGTCATATGATTTGGTTGTGTGGAACCAGGTTTGCAAGCGTAAAATAGCAAATTTATGCATGTTGACGCAACAAAAACTTTCATCGGACCATATGGGTTATTTTGATAGGCCTTACGACTTGCAATGGGTTTGGCTTTTCTCTATGGCTTTTGTGTATTTCAGACATGTTAACAAGTTAATGCCAATTATCCCTGTCAGTGTGGAGAAGGTGTTTATGTATGTCACCAGTATGCGAGACAATCCAGTTGCAAAACGAGGCTGAATCCTACTACCTGCATGGATAGAAATACTGGACACAAATTATGACTGCCACTTTTGCTACGGTTTAGGTTATTTTATCGTACGCTGTGTTTCTGCCGTGCCCGCAAGTATTCACGTTGTTCCATCTGCCAAATTTACACATGTGCGGTGTTTCTTGATGGGAAAGATAGGTGACTGACACGAGATTGTAGACCCCTCGAGCCTGGCACTCACGCCCATGCCATAGTAATAGGTACCACCCCACTGTCCAAACTCAGCTATGTTTTGGCGCGTCCAGACTAAGCACTTTTACTGCTTACTGCTAACCGACCACTTACGCGGACAGCGCGGGGATGGGCTATACATATCGAGTGGGAATGAGGTTTAGACGGGCCAGCTGACCCCTCGGGCTCGCTACGTCGCCCACCGGGCCGGTCGATCACCAGGAGCGCCATGTTCCAGCCGCGGGGCGAAATCAGCGGAGCGTTAGCCCTCGCATGCATCAACTGTCATGACGCTCCATGTGCCCTGGCTCCCTCTGTGTGGCCATGTCAGAGAAGGCGCAACAGACCCAGCCGCAAGCGCCAACAGGCAGCCTCAGTGACTAGCAGCCGTCCCCGAGTAGGGAGTCTTTAGAAAACATCCACCGCCCCACGGCGCGTCCGCCTACATTCGCCGCCAGCTGTTTAGCCTGCAATGATTGGAGCGTCAGCAGGGCTGACGGTGTGAACGGGTGGGGCAGACTGTACTTTACCCCGCCCCAGACAGCTGACCTTTGTCAGGTCTTGAACACACGCCAGCTGACGAGGGTGAACCAATCAGGATGCGTTCCGGCCGGCTGGCGCGGCGCCGCCTCCGCTCATGACTAGCGGTCACCAGTTGGTGCGGTACTCCTGATCATTACATGGAGTCACCAGTTGGTGCGGTACTTCCGCTGCTCATTACATGGGGTCATCAGTGGGTGCGGCACTCCCGATCATTACATGGGGTCACCAGTTGGTGCGGTACTTCCACTGATCATTATATGGGGTCATCAGTTGGTGCGATACTTGTACTGCTCGTTACATGGAGTCACCAGCTAGCGTGTTGCTGATACTGTCCGTGACGTGGTATAGCCAGCCGGCGCGGGCTGCTACTGCTGGTAAAGAGTATGCCAGCGAGGCCGCAGACGGAGTCTTGACGTCAGCGGACCGGACATCGCGCACTTTCAGCGGCCCCGCCCGGCTGGTCAGTCGTCTCCATATCTGAAGGGCTGATGGACTTTGGTATTTGCAGCTGCTGGTGAAAATGTCATGCATATTTCAATAACAAAAATATAATTATGTATAAGTTGTGTTAAATATAATTCCGACGTGTTCTCCACATCAGTGCACATAATTCCAACATTTGAGTCCAACGACACCTGTATCTAAGCTCCCCGTTCGATAAACGTGTGGAACAGAAAAATGCAAGTCACGAAAAAGCTAAATAACACAAGTCGGCCTTGGGCTAAGACCTCGGCCGCCAGGAACCGCAGCAGCATGAGGCTCATGTTGACGAGGACGGATTGGAACACGGACAGTCGAACAAGCTTAAGAGTGGGTCGATGTGCGTGGAGATTCGCGCACGATATCCTGTGCAACTCGAGGGTCAAGGCGTTTTGGAGTCATTTGAAGTATAAATGTCACATCTCGGCAGCCAGATTAGGTAGCCGTTCGTGTTGACTCATAAGATGGCGAGACCCGTTTTCTGATTCTTAATGTAATCTACATATTATTAACAAAACGTGAGGACCAGAGGACCTACTCCGGTGAGGACCAGAGGACCTACCCTGGTGAGGACTAGAGGACCTATTCCAGGAACACGTACGCTCGAAAGACCAACGTTCGGAAAATCTACGCCCAGAAGATATATTTTCGCAAGACCTACTGCTGTGAACGGCCACGCTCGGAAGGCCTTCATTTGGATGGCCTGCTTTGCAAGACCAGCATTCGGAAGATCTACCGCAACTCTTGGAAGGCCAACATTCGGAAGATCTGTTTCCGGCAGACCAACGTTCGGAAGCCCTACCGCAACGCTCGGAAGACCAGCGTTCGGAAGATCTACTGCCTGGAAGGCCAACATTCGGAAGGTCCGCTTTCGGAATGCCTACAACCAGAAGGTTTATTGCTGTTCTCCCTTTAAAGGGTCTGTTTGCACACTTGCGTGTTTTCAAGCGAGATAGCCATTTGCAAGATCATTCCATGCAGTTCAAGTTTTGCAGTTCAAGCCCTCAACTCTTCTCGTTTCTGAGCTAGCCGCACGTCAACTTGTGCAAACTTTTTCGAGCTGTCCATCTTAAAATCATTCAGAGATCCGTGAAGTCACAGAAGAGACGTCAGACAAATTCCGCCTCCTCCATGGTCATGCTGTGTTAAAGATGAAACGAAATATTGTCATTGTCTCATTCGCGTCTGGAGTACATCAACACGAATGGCTGCACCAACGGGAAGTGGTTGGCTTTAATTCAGCTTAATGTGTTAAATGCACGTCTCGATCACAAACCGCGTTTTGTCATGCAGGAAACAGACATTTGGGCAGACCTTTTAGTTATGACGGGCATGAGACAGGGAATAAAATAAGTTAAGAATGGTGTCGTAGCCGAGTGGTGGATGGAAGTAAAAATGTTAATCGCATACAACTATGCAAGACACCACAGGAAAGGGCCAAAGCATGCGCACATAATGAGCATAAGATTCATCACTGGTTAGATTTATCACTCGCTATTTAGCTCCATAAATTAATAAGCCTCCTAGCGTCAAGTAAAAGTACTGCAAGTGAGTCGGCCCGTCTGCTACAGTGCCAATTCTGAAACGGCCAGTCTGGTAACGACTATGAAAATTGTGTTACTAGAACAGTCTTGCGCCTAAAAAAGTACAAAGGCATCCTAATAGCCACAAGTGAGCTTTTTCCATCATGTCTGATGCTTGCTTCAATACCTTCACATGTGGAACGTTTCCTTTAACGACTGAGGATCTCCGGTGGATCTTGGAACCTCTGACGCGACTCTGGCAACTGCGCTGCGTTTTGAGGTAGGAGATGGGTCTGTGCATGTTCAGCCAGCGTAATTCGACCCTGTCACATACACTGCATCAGGGTCAGAAGTTACCGGGTCGCCTGGAGTACTTTCACCCCACCAAGCTAGTCCTACGGTGCTGTTATGACCCATTGTGTGTTGCTGCACTCTCTACTTGAGTAGTATGACTTGTTAAGAGGGCATCATCCGTAGATTTTCACAGCGTAGGTCTTGCGTGCGGTACGGCATTGGGCACACAGTGAGCGGGCGTACCGAGCCTAGGTTTTCTATGCGTGGGTATTTGGAGGTAGGGGCACACAGCAGTACGCTCTTATTCACACAGCCCTGCGCTCTTCCGAGCGTAGAGCTTCTATGTGAAGACGTTCCGGGCAGTCGGTGCTGCATGAGTAGGTCCTCCGAGCGCATATATGCCGCGAGTAGGTCCCCCGAGCGTAGGTCTTCCCAGCGTGGGCATCACCGCGGTAGGTCTGCCGAGAGTAGGTCTTCCGAACGTAGGCATCACCAGCAGTAGGTCTGCCGGGAGCAGGTCTTCCCAGCGTAAGCATCACCGCGATAGGTCTGCCGAGAGTAGGTCTTCCGAAAGTAGGCATCCGGGAGTTGGTCTTCCGGGAATAGGTCTTCAGGTGGTAGATATTCCACGAATCAGGTCCGTCGGGAGTATGTCTCCCGGACTGATGCTATCACCAATCAAGCCTTTCGTGACCTCGCTCGTCCCACTTCGCAAAATGCATATCATATAGTCATCCTGCTGGCCTAACCAGCTGGTGTGAAGGTATAGTTGGTGCTGGTGTCCCAATGCCCGTAACTTTGCATCACCAGATGGCGCGGTGCTGCATTTTCCCTGACAGGGGCTGCCATATGGTGCGACATTGCCTCCACCGTGGCGTGTGCCCAGCAGCTGCTGCGATGCCGCAGACTCATGTTTACTTTGGCATTGACGCATGCATTGCTGTTTTCAATTGTGATTCCAAAAGTTCCGCAGGTGTTATCGTTACAACCAGTGCTGGAGTCCACCGGTAGCATATTTTTCATTGTTGGTAGAGCAACCAAATTTACGGCAATAATACAGTCTAGAATATGCGGGCACACGCCTTATGCATGAATGGCGATTCCAGGAGGCAGCAAAGTGCAAGTGCAAAGTGCAAGTGCAAAGTGCAGTGCTGGAGTCCACCGGTAGCATATTTTTCATTGTTGGTAGAGCAATCAAATTTACGGCAATAATACAGTCTAGAATATGCGGATACACGCCTTGTGCATGAATGGCGATTCCAGGAGGTAGCAAAGTGCATATAAATGAATTAATATGGGCAAACATCAAGTCTCTTTCAGTGCATCAGGGTGTCTGGATTATGACGCTAAAGGCAGCATCATTCTTGTCGGAAATAGCACATGTCCAGCACAGAGCCATGCCGACAGACAACACGGTAGAAAATAGAGCACCTGCCTGCCAAGAAATCACGTCTCATGAGCATCCAGTCTCGAGGCGTATTGACACTGGCTTCAGTTGTATATGCTGACCACATTCTAAGCTGCCATTAACACCACCCCCTAAATGGTGTGCTGCAAGCTACCAAGTACAACTTTCAATGCTATGTTCACATACCAATTTTGCAGACTACAGCTACCAATTCCACCATCGGAAGGAGACTTCCGAGTCGCCCTGCAACATGTCACCCTGTAGTTTGACCCTTCATCTCGCCCCCTTCATCTTAAGATTCTCACCAGGCTTACTGTTGTTTTGTCGGCATGCTAAGCGATGTTGGCGAGAATTTGTCGGCACGCGCGGTCATCAGGAACTGTGTCCGCGCCTGTATCAGGATTACGAGCGCGGTTGCCGACAGAGTGAGCCTTATCTACTGCGACGAACGGACAACACGCAGCATTAGCAACAAACACAAAACAACAAACATCTCATTCAAGGGCGATGTGCCTTTACAATGCCGAGCAGGGAATGGTGCAAAGCCTGAGCAGTTGCATCAAGACACCATTCCCAAGCGTGTAAGTTACCCACTATCCTGACCTTCGGCATGCTGGCGGCTGGAGCCACGCGACAACGCTTGTGGGCTGCGGTCTGCAGCGTGCCTTTCGGCAGGCGGTTTCGTGACAGTGACTGTTTTCCTTGGTAACTTTTAACCGTTGCGCCACCCTGCAACTGCGGACAGCACTGATGCGTGTTGCCCGGAACAGCTTCGGTCAGCGTGCTGACTGCGCAGCGAAATAAATATGTGCTCAACTCAAGTGAGATGCCTCGACATATTTTTCGTCTGTGTTGCGTCTTAAGTGACGTGTTTTGAGCCATAGAAGTATGAAGCAAGCTGTGCTTTCTGTTCGGATCCGGCATAGCGTGGGTGTGGGGCTTTTTGTCCTTAGATTACATGTACCTTCAGATGAGACGTCCCAAGCGACAGTAGAACGTGCGCTATGTTCCCAGGTTTATAGCCAAAAGAAGAATAATGAGAGCGACATTCTATCCGCAACAAAACGGTAAGGTTTGAGTTGCACTTTTCAAGTGATGAAAGATGCTGGAAAGATGGCACGAGTTGGTTCCATCTGTGGGTTGCGCCTGGTATAAATAATCCTTGAAACCGTGATGTTCTGCTATCGCGAAGCGGTGTGTCAGAGTTTCTGACTGCCTCACTGGTGCTAGCTGGCGTGCTCGGGGAGGGCCTATCCAATGTCGTTTAAGATAGAAGTGCGTGTGTCAGACAGCTACCAGGAGGGCGTTACTTTGCGTGCTTCACGTCTCGTTTTGAGTCGATCCCGGGCGAACGCAGGTCTTCGGTGTCAGTGCCCTGCACGTGAGCTAGTAACAGCTGTCTTGCTGCGTGATTTCGTAAAGCTCCTGCTCTGTGCTTGTCGGGGGGTGCCAGACGCCCGCACGCTTCAGCGTTACAGTAGTCAAAGTGCAGTTTTTTGTGCACTGCATATGTTGTATTTTAGCACTGGTCACGGCACTTTGAATGCTAGCGTCAATACCCGCCATGAAATGTTACTAACAACAGCATGCAGCACAACACGGAGACCGTACACACATTCGAAACAAAGGTTATCAACTGTCGCAAACCATACCACGACAAAGTATCGGAAATCCATCACTCCACTGACGGACTGAGAGTCAGCAGACTTCAGATGCAGCATTAGTGACGTGATCCTCCATAGAACGGAGCTTGACTTTGACTGCAAGTGGCATTTTCATGCCACGTGCCGCGATAAGGGCCATGGGGTGTACTGGCGCCACAGTTAACCGTCTCAGAGGCAGAGCAAGCTGGCAGCGACCAGATAACGAGCAGATCGCTGCACCAGGAACTCTGCATGACTTGCGTGTCGCTAACGTTAAAGGTGAATAAAACTTAAGCCATGCCAACGTCTTACGTGGTGTTCGCTGCATATTCTGAAGTACGTAAATCACTAACAAAAAGAATGTAGCAAACTGTGCGCAGCATATATGCCAACTTCTTGGCAGCGAAAGGAAATTTTCCTATATATTCTCCTTTTGACACATGCATCGAAACAGCGTCGCATTTTTTGTTCTTCTCAAAGGTTTCCTGCCCTACTCGAACTACTGACCTGGCGCATACATACATGAAGGAAAACAGAATAAATCATGTCGTGCTAGACTGTGGATGTTCGCACGCAGATTCCGTGCCCAATGCGCATTATATACCCAGCGCAGCCGAGGACGGGTGAGGGGGGGGGGGGATCGGAGCCACAAAACTAGGCTGGCCCCTGCGGGCTGGGTGGCGGGCGGGGCTGACTGGCAGCGCCACGCTGAGCCAGTCAGCCGAGCTATGGTAGTATTCGCGCTGCGCTGATGTATTGCGAGCCATCATTTGAGGCTGATGGTTTCCCATCTGGCGTTCAACGACAGTGCTAAAACGAATCCAGCGGGTGTGATATCGGGTTTGACTCGATGATAGTACCAATGATTTAAAGTTACTCTCTCTCAGGACTCGGAGGATCGCGCTGACTTCGTTACACGGTTTTCTAATAAAAATGAGATGTAGTCACTATTTCAGTTATCACTATTTATAATCACACATTATCGTACACGTTGCAGTCACTATTTCATTATCTGACGCCATGACCAACGGAAGATGGCTGAGTGAAAATGTCTAGAGCTTCAGAGTCGCCATCATATCACGCTAGAAATTCTGGCGTAGAAAAACCCAACTATAAGGAGCTGTTCTTTTAAAGTTGTGTCACACGTCAATTAGCATTTGTTTATAACACGTGGCGCCAGTGGTGACTTCCTTTAGCATTGGAATTTAATTAACATAAAATTTACGTTTGATTAACGTGACATTATGGGCTTTTAAAACTAACCTCTAAACTTAGATAACCGAAGAACGCGAGCCGAAATCAGGTCCAGATCTCGATGGTACGACATTCTGCGCGACGCAACACAACTACGTTCAGAGAGGGTGTAAAGCGACCGTTGTGTATGCGGATGCGTGGGACGATGCGTTGGGCTGGTCACACACCCGTGCGCAAACCATGGCAGCGCCCCTTTCCGAGCGCTTTTGAGGACTGATGTCAGATTTCGAAAATCAGCAAAGGCGAGGACGTGGGGCCGCCTGCACTGTCAGACAAATGTACCGTTCACAGGTCACTGAAGGATCTCAAGTGTCCGACCGACCTGTTCACCTGCCTCAAGTGGACAGGTGGATTTCACCTGATCCTGCTGCGTCAGGAATCGACAGCACCACAGCCAACGCCACGCTTTTCAAGGCAGGCGCCAAGTGCGGCAAGCTGTTGCGCAAACCGAGAAAAACGGGGTTATGGAAATTCAACACAGACGAACGGCAAGTCTACCGTGGTCAGTATCGGTCCAAAATGCTGTGCCTTTAGTAACAGTTTGGTCAGTTACCAAAAACGTGAGTCGTTCCAAATTTTCTGACTTTGTTGGCTTGCCAGGCCCGAAGCCAGCTGAGCTGTTTGGGAGCAGGCACGCATAGACCCGGCAGCACGTGGTACAACACTGGGCTTTACATGTCTCTGAAGCAGCTCTGAGGGATAGCGGTTCAAACCTTTGCAATGAATGTGCAATTAGTTGAATAGGTCTTTCGGAAAGGTCCGGCAAAGTGTAACTTTATAACAGGTGTGGATATGGATCTTTAAAAATCAAAACCGCGCAAGCTTTGTCCCGCGGGGGCACAGGCTACCACGGTGACAGTATTAATTCCTCATCAGTTACGGACGGTGGTGTAGAAGAAAACAACTCTTCAACACGCCGCAGATCTGTCTGAGAGCTGTTGCGCTCATCTTTTGATGCCATCCATAGACAAAAGCTCTCAACGTATGTTGGTGGAAGACGAGCTCTCGAGTACGTTTTTTTTCTTCATTATTGCCGTATCACAGAAATCAACGTCATGTCATCATTTGGCCTTGAAATGCAGGCAAAGTTCGTTTGTCATGCTTAGTTTGATGTCCTCCGAAATTGAAAGAATTGGTAGAAAGGGACAACCTTGATTAACATTAACGGCATATGGAATTTTGTGCCAGGTCTTCAGCAAATCAGTTAGTTATATCTGAAACTGCTTATTCCAGCCTGTCCTAGCTGCAGCGTTTATTGGCGTCGGGATGTACCGCCCCCACGTCATCGCAGGACACCGGAACCTTGCGCTCAGTGTTCGCAGTGCGCTCTAACTTGAAACACAGTCTAGGCACGACGAGCCCCGGCCCATGACGCGTCCCGGGGTCCCACCCTCCCGCGACGAGACCGGCACCCGACAGGACAGCGCGAGTGACGTGTCGCAAGACGCACATCCAGAACCAAGCCATCTGAATCGGCGGCAGGACCGGCTGTGGAAGCCGCGGGGACTCCAGCGCACGGGTATCGAACTCAACGGCGAGGCCTTCTGGGAATATTTCACTGCGTTGGCCTTTACGCTGGCGCCGTGACGTGTCTGGATTAGATGGACGAGCGTCTTTCCTATTCGCCAGTGAAGTAGGCTCATTTAATAAGTGAAGGGCGAGGTGGATACCCTCTGAAATAGTCGGTGCTTAAGTGTCACGCATTATGGGCAACGCACTATTAAATGATTGGACGGTAGATCTCCCTCCACTTTTCAATCCAATGAACGCATCGATCCTTCAGCTCTTGGAATGTTCCCCTTGAATATTACAAATGATTGATTACTTCTAAAGGTCTTTTTAGATTCTAGCCAAATTATTTATGATCTAGCATAACGGTACATCAGTATCACCATGGCGGAAGGGAAGGTTTTTGAGCTTGTCACAGCAAATTCAGCGCATTTGTTGTCGAAGGGAACATGACGCACATCGGTGTGAGCCATTCTTTGGGGGGCGTCGGTGATACCATGGTCACATTAGCTCTCAGAAGTCGCGGCGTTAACCATGGCTCGAACGCGGACCCCTACGGATCGGTGTTCACAGTCTCTGACTACCAGGCCACGGTGCTGCCTGCTAACAGCAGATCGCTTGATATGTTTTCGGGGCTGACATGCGAGGTATCACAGCATTTTGCCTACACTTCTTTACAAATCCTTCGCGTTAATAAGTAAGAAGTGTAGTAATTGCCGTACGCGTTTACGAAAAACAAGGCTTCTTACGCGAACGTATGGTTGATGAGGCCACCGCAAATCATGCCAAATGCCTTGACATATGACATCGTAGGATTCGAATTTCACGATCATTTGAGGTCTTAGTATGACCTGTCACGCAACGGCTGCCTGGTAACGGCGGCCCGAGAACGTACCAGGTCATCAGAAGGCAAGCCGCCCTAACAACCGAAGGCCACATTAATAACATGTTAGGAAAAGATCAGCAATCCGACACGGTAGGCGTAGGTCAATAATCTGCCACGCTAGGTGTGGATTGATAGTCTGTCGATTATAATCTGCTTCCCTATGCTCGTGCGGTGCTGAAGAATTGCAGAAATTATAAATTGTTAGAAGCGTTAGCATTATCCTGCGTACTTGAGAGGGAGCTCCAGCCTAGCTTCTTTGGAGACATCTGGACGCATGCAGGCCTGCTCAGGGCGAACGCACTGTCCACAGTTCTCCGAATTGACTCGGCCGATGTTTGATTAAGCGAATCATAATGCATGCTTTTCTGAGGATGAAGCTGCCAACGGAGCTGCCAACGGAGGTGACGGAGCTGAGCCAACCGGCCAGCTGTCCCTCCCGGCTAGCTCTATCAACTGGTAGAGCTCTGGACTCGTAAGCAGAATACCAGGTTTAAATCCCAGCAATTCTAAAGAGGCAATGCGGGTCCTGACACATGCAAGGCTGAAAGCCAACACACCATTCAGTCCTTCTCAGGAGTCAAAAACACCTGCCGACGGTCGGAGCATTAACCGGCTAAGGCATTCACAACGTGCATGCTAACACACGAGAGCAGAACAATAGTCCGTACAAGTTTCATCAGTGGTAACTAACAAATCGATAAAGTTGTTGAGCCCTCTGAGTCTGCGCACAAATGGCCCGTGGTGTGTGTAACTCGTTACATCATTCACCTCACCACGCATCACTTTTGCGCCCCAGTGTAAACACAGGTCTTGACTGATGATCCATTCTCACCGCGCTTACCGCTTTTACTCCAAGTGCGTGTTCGTTTCCGCTGATTTGATCCCGACGGGCTACCGTCCGCAGTCTCGCCGCAGTTCGGGGCAACCCGCACTGCCTCACTGCCCGCTGGGGCTCTCGTGGCTACCGTCCGCAGTCTCGCCGCAGTTCGGGGCAACCCGCACCGCCTCACTGCCCGCTGGGGCTCTCGTGCCTTCCGTCCGCAGTCTCGCCGCAGTTCGGGGCAACCCGCACCGCCTCACTGCCCGCTGGGGCTCTCGTGGCTTCCGTCCCAGCGCAGTTCAGTCAGCCGGCGGTCCCGGCTCGCTCGCATGCTTTCCCTGTCCCTTCCGGCACGTACCAGGTCAAACGCTGCGGGCACGGGGGAGGTCACACGCTCGCGCGCCGCCTGCGGTCAGCCCGACGTGCTGGCGACGGTCTCGCCGACGCTACTGGCCCGCGGACGTTTTGTGTTTGGAGATACGCAACGCGGCGGAGGCCAGGTGAGCCGGCGGCCGCCGATGCCGCTAATTTTAGCCGCCCACCGGCCGGCCCACCGGCACGGCGGCCGAGGGTTGAGAGCCGCTGGCGGTTGCGCCGGGCGCTTGTGGGGAACCACTGGCGGTCGCGGCGGCCGGCCGGCCGCAGGAGTTGGCCCTCGGGCGCGGGCCGCGCGCACCGCGCGAGACCCCCGGCGGGTTGCGCCGCCTTCGCTTGCTCCACAGGGGGTGTGCGTCGCCTGGGTGGCGTCGAATGGCGCAGCGGCGCGCCGCGGACGTCGAGCCTGAAGCTCAAGGCCGCCACCTGACGTCGCCGGCGGCCGGGCGTCATCCTCGCCTCGGGGCCTGCCTGCGGAAACCGGGGAGTCCTGTGTGCCAGGATGTTTTTGCCGCGCAGTTGTGTGCTTGGCAGGATGCTTTTGCATATTCAAATCACTGGATGTCTTCACGAAAATGGTCGCGTGATATAAAGCTCAGTGAGCACCTCGAAACATGATTTGCCAGAGATGTGGTCCTTCGCAAGCAGGAGCAATTGAGCTACGGCCTGTTACCCTGCCGAAGGATCTACCCCCGAGAACGCACGCAGAGCCGTGAGCAGAGTGAACCGTTGCATTCATTATTCATCCCAGCGTGCAGATGGCGCATTGCGAAAAGTTTATAGGCTGCACTGTTGGCGGAAGCCGGTAAACTAAGGCCTGCGACAGAGACCACAGACATCTGGTAAGCCGGCCATTAAAGGGCCGATCGCTGGGAGTCGGCACAGATTTATCGACTCCAAACGAGACCTCCGGATATATTCAGCGCGCGTTCTCGAATTAGAGGCTCATTTTTCTCCTTCGATGGTCCGCGAAATATTTGATCCCACACGCTGTAGTAGACTTCGGTCGGTTTTCTCAATGGGATCGGCCCAACAGGGTCACACTCCCGGATACGGGCTGTGCGGAATTGGTCCAATGGCGGAGAACGGGCTGTAGCGCGGAGAGCTACGGATGTTTATGGGTGGCGTCTCGAAGAAGGAATTGCTTAATGTTGTAAACGTTCCGGGAGAGGCCCGTTCCTCTTCCGTACGGCTTCAATGGACGCATTTGGGGAGAGAGAGTCTCGATATCAAATGATCAGGGTGGATCGTCGTTGTTGCGGGCTCGCTGTAGGATTGTCATTGCATGCGGTATATGGGAATAACGGCAAGTGTTTTGAAATTAAGCGCGGTGCATGACAAGGCATGGGATGCTCCGTGTGACACTGTTCCATTGATCACTTCCTCCTTGGTTTTCGGCATTCTCTAGATCCCTTGCTTCCTTTGGCCCGCTGAAGTGTCATTCTGCCGGCTCTATTTGAGTAACACCTTCGGCAAACAGCGAGCAAGGGCGTCTGAGCGACGTCAGTCGGGCCCAGCACAGCACCTCGCCCCCGCGCTGGGCGTCCGAGAAAGCCAGACAAGCGCAGACCAGCACTCCGGCCATGCGGATGCTGCTTCCGCTCGACATGGTGTCATTCCGTGGTTCCCACGGCGATGGTATTAAGAGAATCGGCCGAACTAATCACCGCGCTGGGGACGTCTGCCGACAAATAAGGAGATCATCACGGGGGTCTAAAGCTGCTTACCACAGAATGAGTGCGTAGGCCCACAGCATTAGGCGACATCTTTGCGGTTCTGCTCCTGGAAATGAGCTTTTTAGATGTCTATGGCATGATGAGATAGCTCCCGTGCATGACAATAGGATTACGCATCCTCCCTCGTGCACGGACCTCAAAGCAGACGGCATTCACATTCGGACTGTGTCCGCACCGCTGGCTTTCCATAGCATGGTGCCCGCGTAATCCCAGTCAAGAGACCCATAACCGGGCAGGGTGACCGGGCCGCTGCGTCACATTTGACGGCCTCTAGCGTGGCGCAGAGCGCGGGTAACCGCTACGCCATATGTGGCGCCCGTCTCAATCCACTCCGGTCATCGGCGGCGGCGCATCAAATATGCACCTCCGACTTCCAATCGCGGCGCCGGATGAAATAATAAGCAGAGCCGGGCCGGCCACGGCGGGACGGAGTGTCGCGGCGGGGCCTGAGGAACTGCCGGTGCTGGGCAGATGACTCCGAGCCCAGGCGCGGGCTCACGTCACCACTAACGAAGTTGTGGCGGGGGCTGACGGTGGCCGGGCTGGTGTAGCAGCAGGACAGCGCGCGGTAGCAGCCGCGGCGAGGCGACCTGCAGTTCAGCTGACGGCTTCACTGGGAAACGCCTTGAATGCGTCTGTTTGTCATGCGCCTAGGTAAGACGATGCTGAGATGATGTAACAGATCGCATTGCTCTTATTCATAGTTCAAGATGATGAGGATGAACGCGTACGTACCCTTTTGGAGATAGCAACAACGCAAGCCTTGATTTCGCCTTCGAGCAGAACTTTCAATTATTTTCAGAACGGCGTAGCACTTAATTTTCGGTACATGTAATTTTTCTTCGGACTGACGAACGACAAAAGGCAAGACGTTTGCCGACAATTCCGGTATCGTTCACCATTGCGTGTTTCAAATCGAAGCGGTTCTGCATCGTGTGATCTATAGAATAGTTACCGCCCGTATCTTTCGAGCCAAGCACAAGGTGGCTATTTAATGCGAATGCGCGGCTATTCAGTGCGTGGTTTTGCGCGGGCATGCGTGTATCTCTGTACCGTTTTTGTTTTTCTTTGTATTACTAGGGACAGAGCAACCACCGCGTGGATGCGATTTTTAAAAAAAATAACTAACTGTAACTGCAGCTGTCAACGCTCTCATGGCATATTTCGAATGTGCTAATTGATGCTAGCAACTTACACCAACAAAACCAGGTCTTGCGAATATTTAGCGAAATCGTGGTACGATTTTGAGTGTCGCCTTACAGTTTACTCTTTTACATGCCCACCGATTGTCACTTAGCCCACGACGCATATTTAAGGTTTATTTCATCGATGCAGCAGTAGTTTCGGGTCTAGCCGCAGGCTATAAAACGCCGCATATAGCCGAGCGCAACGAGAAACGTGGCGTCCTTAAAACGTGCTACGATAACCCCGCAGAATACGATCGAAGATACGACAGCCCGCCATTCACGGATGCGGCCCCGGGTGGCCCGCTATGGGTCGTTGGGGGGCGGTGACGCTCCCACGGCTCGCGCGGCTCCCACGCCCTCGCCAATTCCCCGCCGACGCCGACCGAGCTGGAATATGGGCTGCACGATTCCCTGGGAGGACAGCACAGGTCGCCACGTGCCACGGGGCTCGGCTCGTGGGTCGCTGAGCTGGCGAGCGGACGCGGCCGCGGAAAACCTGGGAGCAGCGGCGCTCACTCGGGTGCGCAGCGACAATTGGAGTTATTGAGGCATAGGGGGTTCGCTTCGTTCTGGTTTCCGCGTATTTGCACAGCCTCGGTTGTAATGGTAGCGATGAGCCAGTGCGGGTATGGGCGCAGCTCTAAGAGGCAGGGCGCGGGTGATGAAGCAGCGGTGAGGTGGACAGACGGACGGACCAGGCTCCAGAACGAGCCGCATCTGCGGATCGGTGCCCACTCGCCCAGCCGTTACCGGGGTGGGAAGACGAGGCGCCTTTTCCGGTTTCCTGCGCAGCAACCTGCAACACTGTGAGTGAGGGTCTCAATGAGATGGAATAGAGGCGTGGCTTGTAGACAAGTTCGAGAGGGAATCGCGGCGTGACCACCCGCACTGCCCGCTGGAGCCAGACGGAGCGGCCGCTCCAGAAATCCCTCAGCGGGCCTCTCAGCCGGCGAGACTCCGCCTCTCTCCCGCTGCAGTCCTCTCCCGCCGCCGTGCAGCACAGTAAATGCACAGCGTGCGCCGCTGTCCACCACCGCAGTCGACGAAAACAATCGGCTGGATGGACGGCGTTGTCGCCGTTGATTTACCCGGCGGGCGGGAGCGGGCCGCGCGCGCCAGAGCGGCGCCACACCACGTCGGCCGCCCACTTCCCCCGCTCGGATGATTACAGAAGCGGCGACGACTCGCGCTCATATTTTATTAGCCACAAAACGAAAACACCGGAGCTTTACCTAGTCAATGGCGGCCGCCGGCGAGCGGCCGCGGGGCGCCGCCGGCGCCGCCGACCGGGCGCCGCGACACCACACGACGCGATACGACGCAATACGACGCGATACGACACGATACTGTCGCGACGTCGTCCCGTCCGCCCGGGCGCAGACAGTTCGGAGTGCACCGCCGGCGGCCCCGCCGCTACGGACGGCGCTAGATGTTGATGACCCGGGACAGCTTCTGTATACGGTTGAGCAGGATGTCACCCTGCTTGATGGTGTTCTGGTATTGGTAGTTCTTGGAGTCGGGCCGGTTCGTCTGCACCACGCCGCCGACCTTGTCGACCTTGGCGTGCAGCCGGCCCAGGTTGATGAATCGCGCCAGCTCCCTGCGAGTCAAGGTCATGCACGGTCACGGAGCTAGGGGTCACGATCGGTCAGTGCAGGGCCGTGGGCGATCATAGCAAAGACATGGATGACTGGGCCGTCGCCGCCGTGGTGGGTCAGCAAAGGTCACGGTAGGGCTAGTGAAACGGACGGTTACAGCAGGGTAGGAGTCACAGGTAATAACAGGTCAACGACGATCACCATGGTGTCAAGGGATTCACGTGTTCACGGACCCCAGGGAGTTACAGCAAGGTCACCGATCACAGAACGTGACAACGGGGTCAACATTGGGAGACACAAGGTCGCAAGGTCAAAAAGAGCAGTGACAATGATCTGGACTTGACACATGACATGGACGGAATCCAGAATCATGGACGACCACGACGGAGCCGTCCCGGCTCCTCCCGACCGACAGCATGCATCCACAGAACATAGTTCAGTACAGTTAATGAGCGCAGATGCATAGGATGCAAGTACGCATACAGCCGACGGGAACGCAGACAAACAAGCAGACAACGCCGCTGGGGGGTGCCCATAACAGAGGCCGAGCGGCACACCACCGAGGGTGACGGCTGGGCGGGTTGCAGCCGCCGGCCCTCTTGGGACCAGCGCAGATGTATGCAATTTGGGCCTCATCCCACCTGATTTCATGTGATCTCACTTGTCACTGACAGGTCGCTTTCACTTAAACGAGAATTACCATTCACAGTCTACGCCCGGCGCATCTTCCCGATCGTCGGGAACCACACGATACAATATATAAACAGCTGGCTCAGTAGCGTACTTTTCCGCTGCGCCAGCACCGCGTTGTTTCCCAATGACGCAGACGCCTGACTCGAACGCCTCCGTTCCAGTCGTTGAGCCCGTATGTCGTATAATTTCTGCAGTGTTCAATTTAGCGTGGGCTTTACGGGTTATCGTACATCATTACACTGTTCACAAGAAGCCTGCACTTTAAGCCATAGCCGTAATACCAGGTAAGCCTACGTACACAGGGCACCAGCGACAATATTTCAGCTGTTTTGCGTTTGTTGCGATCTAAAAGCAGCCCTATCACGCCATAACCATAGTTTTCAATTGTCTAGAAAAAGATGCGGGCCCGTTTATTAACAAAACATTGCTTTATTCGTTCGCATTTGTAATACGCAGCAGAAAACGGCCGCCATTCCCTCCCTCTGATCCACCACCGGTTATCCGTTCAATTCTCCAGTGCTGATGGCGGTATTCCCAGAGCGCACGCTTTCGCAGCTCCCGGCGCCGCCGCCTTACAGCAATCAACAATAAATCGGAGAGGAGGCAGGTATTCTAGTGGTGGAGCTGGCGCTATGTTTCAGGGACGCCGGATGGAGCCAACGCTCGGCGGTTGGACCTGGATTTTCTTTCCCCTCAAGCGATGTGCGTTTTCTTTCTGATTCCAATGTAATGTACCTGGCCCACGGCAAATTTCCGAACGCAAAACGTTCCGTAGAACTTCGCGGAACTCCATAACGTAATTCGATATTCTGTGGTCCCAATATTCAAGTGATGTCATCTACCACGCAGACCGGTTCTCACTCAGAAATACATACAACCCCGTCTGCACAGAGATGATCGTCGCTTCAGCATCCACAAAGCCAGGGAGGCTGCCCAGAATATTCCAGCATGTCAAATCGCGCGGCTGAAAATGGGAAGGACAGTCTGGACTTACGACACTTACACTGTCACACAATCAACATATATTTGACCTGGTCTAGACTGATCTAGTCAACCTTACAGCGCTACCTAGGACCAGTTGAGCACGTCCGAAAAGAAAGCTACGTTCCATTCGGCCGTTTTTTTGTAGCCATAGCTATGTGTGAGAATATCACGCCACTCCTCATCAGACCAGGCAATGACAAACCGACAGCATCGCCAAGCGGGCAGCCACAAATAACAAGCCCAGGAGCAGTCGTGTCCCGCGGTATTTATCCGCGCCGGCTGCGGCAATCAGGGGGCGCCAGCGTCGATCTGATGGCGACCGGACGCGGCTGGCTCCGTCCCAACCGGCACTGGCCGCGTAGTGGTGAAACCGGGGCAACTTCTCATCGCCAACAATCAATCCAGCGAATCAAATTATTCAAGGTGAAAAATGCGCACTTCAAAAGCGCTATCAGCGGAATCGAAAGTTCTCCAAGTTGGGTAAATCTGGGGCCCATTAATGCGTCTCGGGCGGTTGCTTCGGGTAGGCCCATTAACAATTCCACACGTGGCACAGTTCTTCCGCAACTGACTTACTTCATCCGCTACCAACTTGCTGAAAGTTTTAATCATGGCTGAAGCGTTGTAATGAAGCCACGGACGGCAAAGTGAGCAACCAATCAGAGCGAGAAAAGGGTCTCCGTTGTTCATTCAGCCAGAAGAAACATGACACTTCAAAACGCGCCGTTGCTTTGCTACTAAATTTCGCGTCTGGTGAGTCGGGATCGAACGGAAAGCACAAAAAAAAACAATATCTTAACTCCCAGGCCAGTGCTTGATGGAACTGCATGCGTGAAAGGATGCAATGGAGCCAACTGGTGCCGTCACCAAGGGGCTCAGCGTTTTTGTGGCCCCTCGCTCTCGCACACGACAACGCAACCTCGTGTCAGCCTGACCGGGGCGACACAGTCCCGCGAGACCCGAGCCATTCCTGCTCCCCCCCGGGAGGAGGGAGGGGATGCAAGGTTCTCCCATCGGCTGGCCGTCTCGCATACCATGCCGGACCGGACCGGACCGGACCGGAACGGACCGGAACACGACCAGACCGGACCGGACCGGACCGAAACGGAACGGATTGGACCGGACCGGACCGGACCGGACCGGACCGGACCGGACCGGACCGGACCGGACCGGACCGGACCGGACCGGACTAGACCAGACCGCATCGGACCGAAACGGAACGGAACAAAACGGACCGGAACGGACCAGACCGGACCGGGCCGGACCGAACGGAACGGCCGGACCGAACGGAACGGAACGGAACGAAACGGACCGGACCGGACCGGACCACACTGGACCGTAACGGACCGAACGGTCACACATACCGCAGGTATGAGCGCCCTGCAGCATCCCTGTAACGAACCGATGCAGGGCGCCGCAACGAGAGACGACAGACCCTCGACGAGGCGGGACACCGGGCGGGGACAGGGTGTATACTCGAACCAGTACCGTTCGGGGCGGCCGGTACGCTCGTCGGGGGAGGAGGTGGATGCGGAGACGGAGACAGAAGGAGGAGGGGGAGAGGAAAGGGAGAGACGCGTAGCGAAGGCGGCGACGAAGATTGCGGAGGGGCGAGGAACTGTTACAAGGATGAGAGGGAGAGAGGGGCTTTAGGAATGAAAATAGGCATGAGGTCCGCGAGGGTGATAGGGAACCAGCCTAGCCAATATGCACTAACGTTTTATCCAAGTACAGATCTCGCCTCGCCAATATACACTAACGTTGCGCACAAGTAGAACTCTTGTACGTACGCGACCATCGCTTTCACGCTAAGAGCCTAGACAATGGGCAGGAGCAATGGGCACACACAAATCAGCGGCCGCGGTCAGAGTTATTCACCACTAGCGCGGCACCACTCTCCGCGACGTACTTATCGATGAACTCGACGGAGACTCCGAAGGCGTTGGCCATGTACTGCAGGGTGAGGCTGTTGTAAGACTCCAGCAGCTGCGAGTAAGCCATGATGCGCATCTCACGGACGTAGTGGAAGACGTGCGGCGCCAGGTACCGGTCGCGCTTCAGCACCTCTTCCACAGACGCTGTGGAGGGCGGAGAAACGTCAACTTCCCTGGGCGCATCCAGCAACACCACAGAAGGCGGAGACTCCACAGCTGTCACCTGTCCCAGCACGGGAACGCCGAGTCACTGCACGCACACACAGACGGGTGTTCAAATGCGCCAGTGCGCCAGCCACTGCGCGGATACCACTAAGACACTGGCACTACCTGGCCTCGTCCATCGCTTCCCTTCGCGTGATCACAGCGACGGCGCATGAGAAGCAGCGGTACGTGTCCGCCGGGCGTCACCGCGACGTGTCAGACGGGGCCGACCGGACCAGTACTGTCCGCCGACAGCCGCACGGGCTCAGCAGGGCAGTCACGGGCACAAGATACAAAGGATGCTGCCTGGCGCATCGTGCCTACGCACTGAAACTCCCCTGAGCCGGGCCTTGCTCCTGGCCGAGGAACAATATTCAACGACGGGGTATCGCTATCACAGATCACGGGGGAAACGATCCGCTACACTGTCTCATGTACGCCATCATTGCGCTGTTATTCATTGTCGTTCTCTGTGTGGTATCAGTCGGATGTTTCGGTACTGCTGGTTCGGAAGCAGCATCCTTGTTATCCTCAGAAGCTTTCTTGTTACTAAGTGGACAGATAACACGGTGCCAAAAGGCCAATTACCTCTCAGCAGCGCAGAAAAGCAACATATTGCTGAATGAATTCAATTACACGCTACGGTGTGGCTGGAAGCTGTAGCAACAGGATGAAATCGCAAGGCAACCGCATCCACTTTTCAGCGAATTTGATCATCCTGCACTTTTGCTGCATTCATTGACAGCCTTCGATCGCCCAGCTTGTGGAAATGCCTACATTACAAGACTCTGTATTCGGACTACAGTACTCCTCCTTGCAAGCGTAACTTACAATGCGCAAGCAAACACAGACAGAATGCAGGCACGGCGACCCGCGAGGGATCTTGTACCAGAATGTAACAAACGCTTTGCTCGCAAGCAGCTTTAAAGATAGAAAGTGGTGTGTCGCGCATCATTCGGCGTCCGCTAACGCTGTACCTCAGTCTGTGCTAGCGGGCACGGCTGCAAGACGGGCCATGCATCGCTCTTCCTCCACTGAGGCTGCACTCCAGCGCGTCCTATCGAGCACGGCTACAAGACAGCTGTCGCCCGGCACAACGCGAGATCAGGCCTGCGGCGGCCGGCCGACCAGCTCGAGCGATTAATAACGCAACCAGGCCGTGCCCGCCGCCGCGTCTGATTGATGGGGGGCGGGGAGGGGGGAGGGAGGCGATCAGTTACCGCAGGTGTCTCTCCCAGACAGACCCGGGCAGAGGCGCCTCTCCGGAACGGATGAAGGAGCGAAAGGTGCCTTAACTGAAGCGGACTCAGAAGCGGAGAGGCAGATATGCGCCTCCGACGGGCGAACTGCGGGCAGAGAGTTGACTCCACAGGGCGGACGCGGATGGGCATACTTCTCCGCGCCACACCAGACTGGAGGTCTCTTCTAAGCCGATCCTGGACGCGTCCCAGCAGAGGCGTGTTCTCAGCACAGATCTGGGAGAACGCAGCGTGTCCGGCGGCGACGAGTTCGTTCGCGTTGCGTTATCGATCCTCCCCGGCATATACCAGCGGCTGTTGGCAGCCGGGCTTCACGGTCCGCAGCCGCTAGCGACAGCTGGCGGCCAGGATGCCCGGCTCGCGACGAGTCTACCAACGCAATGCGTTTCAACGTACAGCTGGAGCACGGTGGACCCGGCTTCGAGCGCAACGCACAGCGACCGCAAGGAAGCTGCGGCGGTTCAAAGGCTCGCGTGCCGGCCGCCAGGTACCCTGCCGAGGAGCTACGCTGGCGGCATGTCCGACCGGTTCCGACAAACTGACGTCAAACTCCTCTGACGACGCCGAAATAGCCGCAGCGCGCAGGGCAAGTCCACACTTGGAACGTCAACACATAATTAGCTGCCAAAAACTCGGGACGTCATCGCAGCAAATAAACAGACGGAATTTACATTGTGATTTCCCGTTTGTTTGCGTTCCACTGACGTTGGCGCCAGCGGCGGCGCCAATTCTTTTCGGCGCAGTGTTTGTGTTTGTCAAGCGGTAATGGGTTGCGAGTTCGTACAAGTTGGGCGTGTCAGCGTACGCCGGCCCAACTCGCCGGCCGCGCCGAACTGACTCCCAAACAATGACTTCAAAGCCGTGCCGCCCCGCCCATGCTATCGCCAGAAAGACGCTTATTGTGGCATAAGACGAGCGAGGCTGTGACGGACGTGGGTGCTAGCATCATGGGGTGACGCCGAAGCATAAGCGAATGCGGCCCGTCACTTTGGGAACCCATACCAATAGGTCGTAGCATCGGATTGGAATTAACGTACCTATAAACTAGCCAGGCGCCTTACGCCGCCTAAGACGCGCGGCCCGACAACAAACGTGGGACCTGTCAGAATTGATTATGCAGGTAACGCCAAGTACGGAGCCCATCGAGTCAACGAATTTAATCATAGGGCTGAAAAGTATGTTACTGCGATATAACAGGCGGAGGGCTATTAGTGTAGTAATTGCGCCCCAATAATGCCGCCTGAATATTGGATGGCTGAGTCCTGTCAGGCTTGACGACTTCAAGAGACGAAATCGATGTCTTTCAAATGACTTGGTGGCTTGGCCATTGTAAGTAGCGTATTAGAAAAACGCGAACGTTTCGGGTGGCTACAGATCACACAAAATAACACGGAGCCTACATAGCTCGTAGAACCTAGCATCTCACGGGTTCCTGCATTTAGCTTCCTGCATTTGAGTCGGTGAAGGAAATGATGACGTTGGCCGTTTTCCGGTCGATTACCGGCGCAGCTGTGGGTTGGACAGTTTTGGGATCCGTTGGCGAGCTGAAGCCGCCGCACCCGTTCGCGCCGTACAGACAATTTCCCACCTTGATCTCCTCCGGCTGCCAAGATCGGACATCAATCCTCAGAAGCGTCACAAGACGGGTGGATCCGCGACTAGCGTACGAGATCGCGGGACCGTCTGCACTCGTCGGCTCACATGTCAGCTGAGATGACTGTTCGCTTTCTCCTGTTTGTAGCAGTCTCGCGGTCCACCAAGCAGGGTTGTAAAGACCTGGACCTGCCTCCGATTTGTGCTTTCAGCTTTCCCTTGTCTTAGGAGTTTTACTTCTTTGCGTGAACCAAATGGGGGGGGGGGTGAAAACATGGGGATATAACAATGTTGCATTAAGAACCGCTTTCATTAGACAGCTTGCACGCCTAACGATGCGCACAGAATATTTTTTTGAAGAGATGCACTGCATCCTCCACTAAATTGTATAAACGTCATGCGATAAAATGGCTGCCACGATATTGTATTATAAAGAACGGGCCGGCCGGGCCGGCCCGGGCCGCCCAGTTCGACCATCGTATCATAGTTACAGCAAAAGCCTCCCAGCTTTCGAACCTCGCTCGTCATGCACATTGGAATATTCCCCTTCCTTAAAGCTTAGCAGGCGGAGGTGCATCGATGTTTGGCGTATGGCTACACATCCACGCATGGCACTGCCTGAAAATCGACTGCATTTTGGGTCCGTCCGAGCCAGATAACCTAAAACGACGGATCGCTAAAAACAGAATGGCTTATGTTTTCGTTGAAAGCGACCGGACCACCGCAAAAAGAATATTCTGGGTGGATAGTGACCATAACAAACTGGACTTCGGCCTACGCGGTGTTTCTGACCCGTTTTCTCTCTCCGTTCCGACCACGGCGTGTTACACTCGAACCTGTTTCGGGAGAGGCGGCATTGGTCGATTCCATCCCAGATTCCAGTTCCAGTCGATTGCTAGTGTAGCTCCCACGGGCCGGATACAGTTGAGGTCACTTTGCAATTCGAAAACACGTGCAGGTGGGGTTCAGTCTTTAACCGCTCTTGTTGCCAAGTCTTTGTATCAATCATTTAAGATGCAAAAAGGCCTAACCTACCGCAGCCTAATGCTCCAGAGCGCGACCGGCCGCGCACATCGACCCCGGCCGTTGTCAAGGCGATTGGCTGTTTCTTTTTCACGTATCGAAACGTCATAAATTTCCCACGTGTTGGTCTCATGTTGCTCCGACGCCGGGTCAACGAAATCCGGGCATAGCTTCGACCAGTGTTTTTTTTAGCTTTCCCGCTTTGTACATATTTACGTCCGCCATGTTCATATAACATAGGAGGCCAAATTGCGATGGCATCGAAATATTCCGGGAAATCAGGTCTGATCAAACAGCTCGCATGGAAGTGCCCCGAAAATATTATGGCGAACTATCGAAAAATTGCATTATTTGTTTTTCAAAACTGCACTGCGGCACGATCAGTGGCCGTAAAAATACACAAATCCGTCACAAGCATGACTGGCCTGGCGGGGCCGGATCGACCAAGACCAGAAAAAACCTCGCTTGGCTTGTGCTAAAACTTGCTCCACCGCTGCCCCATTCGTAAATATTTCTGCATTCAATATGAATACCGGCACCCCCAAAATAACATGAATTTCTCGTGCAAACCAGCCAGCACTTTTCTGGGCGGAATGTGGTTTGGTGCCTCCAGCTACTTGATGGGATCGCCGCTAGCCGTTTGTGTTGAACTGGACCGAACTCGGAGGTCTTTACCGTCGCGTTGTCATATGCGGATGCCTGTGGCCTGTTTTTTCGTCCTATTCAGCGGCTAGTCTGATAAGAACCGAACTGAAGCAGTTCAAGCCTCGCCCGTCTGCGCCTGACGCTGGCCGCGACAAGTCAGGAGCGGCGCCCACTGAAGCGGCGGGACAGCGCTCCCACGCCCAAAGACGCACATGGCGTGTTCGGGTGCTCACGAGTCGGCGATGTCGCCTCCGCCGAATCAGTATAGGCATCGGAAACGAGTTATTCATCGCGACGCAGCCTAGCCAGCGGCGCATAGACAGTCCCAGATCTTGGCCCTAGCGACAGATCTCGCCTTCTCCAGACCGGAGGGTCAAGGTCACCGATAGCAACGGCTTACCGAATATGCCGATGAAGTCTCGGCAGCGAACAACGCGTGCAGGAAGCGCTGTGCGTATCAGTGCCACAACCCCGGCCAGACGGTCGGCTTTTGCCTCCTTTGTCGGACGTGGGGCCTCTTGACCTTCCACCGTCATCTCAAGTCAAAGGAAATGCTAAACATTTGAAGATATTGAAGCATGCATCATATGTGATGAAATAAGTTGCGTCATAATCACTGGTATCGGTAACGTGAAAAGAACTGCTTTGGACAAAACAATTTCTCTATTTAGCAAATATGCTGCTCAATACGGCATTGTTTCATTGCGCCATACCTTGTGCGACATTGATTAAGAGCCAAATGACCACATATTCACAGAAAACAATCTGTGTGTGTGTGTGTGTGTGTGTATGAGTGACAGTGAGTGACAGCCAGGCATGGCAACGAAATTTGCGACGCCTGATAGTGTTTGTCACACTACATGAAATATGGTTAGTCGAACCTACAAACTGTATTGAAATCATAAAAGGTCAAAATTCATGTTAATAAAAATAAGAAGCTTCAGGGATTTCACAATATGACACCTTGTGTGACCTGTCCAAATTGCATTCAACAGGAGTGCATCATCCTGTTGCTTGACGCAACCAAAATCAATGAGGGCACGCCCATTAGAACGTATTTCCCCAAGCGCACGCTAGCGGCCATATGAACGGCGATTGTGACCAACACGGCCTTGACGGATGTCATGACTCGTCATATATTAACCGCAGTCTTCGAATTTCCATGGAAGATGTTCACACGTTGATAACTCAGTCTTTAAAAGTTAGGTGTCATGATGGCTGGAGGTTCGGAAAAGACCGCTGGCAGAGCGACAGCGGGGGTTGGACTCACTCCCCGCCCCGCCGGGGTTGAATAAGGAACTGAATAAACGATGTCGTTGGTGTCACGCTTTCGAACTCTGTGGCCGGATGCGTCCGCCACTGCCGCGGTTCTCTCGGGACAAGGGGGCCAGCTATCGACTCCTGACGCCTCAGCACCGGCACGAGCGGGGGCGTACTCACCTAACGCCTTGAAGAAGTCGCCATAGCGGCACTCGTAGAGGGAGAACACGAATTCCCTCACGCTGGGCTCGCCGTGCAGGATCTCCAGGATCTCCGAGCCCTTCACAACCTGCGGCCAAGACAGGCTGATCAGCCGGGGTCTCGGGCCACCACGAGCCCGGACGGGTGCCCCGCCCCGCGCCGACCCCGCGGCCGCACAGCCGCCCGGAGCAGCGGCGCCCTAAGACAGGCCAAGTGGCCGACAGTAAACACGGCGGCCGATCAGGCCGGATCAGGCCCGCACCGGCGCCGCTTGAGAGGCCGATCACGCCCGCTGGCCGTCAGATATGCCCGCCGGGAGGGCCGCGAGACGGCGACGCGCCGCATCGGTTACCGCACCGGAAAGCCTGGCCGGCGCGCGGCCCAGCGCCGGGGATTCGGGCCGCCTGTTTATCATCGATTAGCAGAGAGCACTCTGCATAGAAAGCGGCGCCAGACGCACCGATTTGCAACGCTGAGCGCGATGCCTCTAGATTTGGGTGATCTGATCGCGGGGTGCCAGCTTTGGAGTCGCCCACGGAGGAAAGCAGATGGCCCCGGCGAACCGCGGCAGCTCCAGTGGCACCACCTGCCTTTTGGCGCAGCTCCTGGCGCGGCAGCGCGATGACGCTACTGTACACGGTGTACTTGACGAAGGTGACGTAGTCCATCAGCTCGTACGATGTGAATGTGGAGATAGTGTCGAGGAAGAGCTGCGCGGCGGCCTTGAAGTCGCGCACGGCCATCGAGTAGACGCCCTGGTAGACCTTCAGCCGGTTCCGGCGGTCCCAGTCTCCGCCCTCCTCGATCAGGCTGAGCGGCACGGAGGCGCCGTCACCGCGGGCCAACTCAGGTCACACTTGCCGGGGTCAGATGGCACGAGAAAGCCAGCGAGAAGGAATCACTGACGAGGGGCATGCTGCACAGATTGCGCAGATTTGGTGAGTGACCCTAGGCATTGAAACATGCCGTGTAGTTGCGCCTATCGGCGTCTAGTTCCACCGCCTCAGAGTAGGCGCCACTCCGTTAAGTTTTTGCTGGCTAGCTTAAAGGAAGGTTCCTAATTTTAGGGTTTATCACAAAACTCAAGCAGCAAATGTGTGATACTAGTTGTTATTGTACATGACAAACGAAAGGGTGCCTGGGTCCGCAGATGACAAAATAAGCAAACCTTCACATAAAACATTATGAGAAAGAGGTAGGCAGGAGCGGGGCCCGCTCGAACAACTTTCATAATGATGGGCGAGGACTTGAATGGAAGAATTCCGCGGGTCTATTCGAAAAGTAAATTTGACTGATGGGGACCCGATTCGAGTAAACTGGCTTTGGAGTCAGCATCAGACACACTTATCCTAGTGCCTATGCATGCATACAGACAAAGCTCAAACGAAAATGTAGCGCACTTTTCCTTTAAGCCGCCAGCGTTCTTATCAAACTGAACCTTTTGGCCTTCTCGATGTTCCTGGTGATGAGATCGTTATCCATGTAGAAGAGGCCGATCCTGATGAGGTGGAAGACGATGTCCAGCCGCTGCCCGAGCGACACCGTCTTGTCGTACGTCTTACGGAAGGCTGAGATGGCGCCATCCTGCAGAAGCGGCAGCAGTGAGCACCGTAGCGGGCTGAACCATGGGGCACTTATAATGACAAGATTACGACTTCTGTCAGGACTGGCGTGTCCTCCCCCCCCCCCCCCCCCAACAGAAGTCACAGACCATGACTAGATAAACTGCAGCTCCAACCTAAGTATTCCGATACAGCAGCCTGATGTCAAGAACTGATGTCACCAGTGCCCGGCCACCCACTGCCACACAGGCCTTGGCTAGATTCCTCCATCCTTAGTTCCAGACTCCATGAGGGTGAGCACTTAACCCAATGATCTACATGGGTGGCTTTGGGTTCAGGGTACATTCAGCTAAGCATAGCTTGCCGCATGCATCCTGAACCAACCACATCCGTTATCCCATTCAGTCGAACAGATAATGTTTCCTCTGTCCTTTCGCCAAGGAGGACCCAGGCAGACTTTTGTCGGATTTTATGTGTCACACACTAAGGCTGGGCATCTGGTCTGGGATTCAGACCCAGCGCCGCTAGGTGATGAGACCAACATATTCACCCTGAAGCACAGAGGTGGCATAGCATCACACCTAAACAGCATTCACACATGCAACTGGTTGTAAAGCTAATGCGAACAGTCTCCCCAAGACATTCAAAAACAACCAGCTACATAGCAACACAAACCTCACCTCTCACCTATCCAGACACAGCAGAGGTCCGAGTCTGACCAGTGCTGAGTACAAGTGACAGAGTCGCCAATACAGCCAACCAAATCAAAAGCCAAAACTTATCACACTTCAGCCCCACCTGAAACTGCGACCCACCTTATCTCCGATGCGGCAGAGGTGCTCCGACTTGGCCAGGTTGGCCTCCCGCACCTCCATCTCGCCCAGATTCTTCTCTGCATCATCGATCTTGTCATCAAGCTCCTTCAGCCGGGTGGCATTGTGCTCCTGCATGGACTTCAGCAGTGCAGCATCCACCTTCCAACCCAGCTGTTTGCACACATGCTCATACAGAGGAGCCATATCTGGAGATGGACAAATACAATGTATGTCATGTAAGGAGACTGTCAGTTGATGTGATTGCCACTCCTGCCTGAATACAACCTAACACTGACTGAAATCATTTGGCTCAGGTTTAGGGCTTGGCCCTGATCCCAGAGCTTAGATCTGCCAACATTGTTAGCTGGCATATGATTTCTTTTGTTGTCTACCAGTTTTATAGAAATGTGAAAACAAGGAATTAGTATCAGGGGTAGGCTCATTACATCCCTGGCTTAAACCAAATATCATCCAGTCCTTCTCAGGGTTTCACATCACCTCACAATGGTCAGTGTGCTCATTGGCCAAAACATGGTGTAGATACTAACACACCCAACAGGGATGATAGCCTTAGCAATTATTCTATCAGTGTGTCTGCCATAATGCTATATTTACTGTTTCTGACTATGATCCTTTGAACTATCTTAATTTTTCCCATTTTTAGAGCTAATAATCCCACTGACAATCCGCAAAAGAATCTATTTTGCTTCAAATGTCTACCCCATATCAGTGTCATAATCCATGCTGAATTTTCAAGCTATTCTAGCACAATTTGCTCTATTATTGCTTCAATTGGCAGCACCCTGTTCTAAACTTGCTTGAATTTCCTGTGTACCTGTGCTGAGTTGCCAGACACTGATGTGTTGCTATCCGAAAAGCACAACCAGTGTCAAATGCATTTTTGTGCTGTCTGGTACCATGGTAACCAACTGAAAACTAAAACCATGTGCCAAACTGCTGAAAAAATGGATTATTCTGACAAAAAAGCAGCATTTTGGAAAGCACACAAATACTGTATCTCAGAGCACTCCAAAGTTTAGTATACAGCTACCACCAATTTTAGCACACAGAGCTGACATTGCAGGAATGCAATTACTTTAAAGGATGTTTAAAAGGAAAAATGATCTTAAAATATTTTCACATGGAACAATGTGAAAATTCAGTTCAATTAGGTCTAACCTGAGTTTGGCACAGGGAATTGTGCGGCTTGACACACTGGCATGTGATATCCCTCTTTGTGTGAGCATTTGGTAAGGTGGATGAATTTTTTACTAGCTGGCTTACATGTCCTTATGAACACTGACTTTACAGTATCAACACACTACACTGCAAATTAATAATGAGAAGCAGCTGGTAACTTTCACAAAGTATATTACTTGCAAACAAAGGTAAGTACACCCCTAATGCATGATCCCCTACATTTAGAGAGGAACATATCATTGACAAGCAGAGGAGCTAGGTAAAATGGGAAACCAAAAGTGTAGGAAACATTGTGAATTCATACATCCTACAGTGTGACTCTGGTACATTTTTTAAGTATATAACCCCAAGCAGTCAGCATATCACTTACAATCTTCTTTGATGGCCTCCATGAGCCTTTTTCTTTATAATCGGATCGTTCTTTAGTGATGGAATTGTCAAACTGAAGATCCATTGAGATATCTCAAGCTTGGGGTTCTTCTCCAGCCCCTGTTCCTCCATATTTTCAATGGGCATCTTCAAAAGCCTTTTCTTTGCAACTGGTTGTTTTAAAATAACGCAACCGGCGTCACAAGGCAATGATGAACCGAGGGCCCAGAACAATGCAGGCACACAACACAGACAGGAGAATCAGTCCTCGGTTATTTAGCGCAATCTTCTTTTGCCTTACACCTGATATTGAGTCGCCTTGAACACAACGCTGGATGGCCTAGGCATCACCCTCTGGGGGTTCCTGGACTCTACTTTTAGTAACCGCGGCCCCCGACCTCCTGCGACCCCCGCCACAAGCGCGTGCAGACGTTCTCGGTGCGCCAAATTTCCTTGCTTGTCATTGTACACAAACATCCGTAATAAAGCTCTTGATTTAAAGTGAGTGAAAACTGTTCTCGTAAATTTCAGAATTTTTTTAAAGCTATTCATTCATTAATTTTTCTCTGATTAAACTTGAAATGTCATTAATCGCCGAAATTTGTATATATTTTCTATCTGGAGGGTTATCAGCGAAATGGGCAGGGGCGCACACAGCTGGTCGACGCGTATGTCGTAGGTTGGTTTCAAAAACACCCAGATATTTGTAAAAACTTGCAAATTGCTTCAAAAGAAGCATTTGTGTGAATCTTTAGTCTAGTTGATGTATTGATTGCTTATATTCGACCAATATAAATCTTAAGCACTCCTGGCAACAACCCCGTTTAGAGCCGCCTTACGTGCGTCATCACCGGGATCCAACACGTACTGGCTCCCAGTTTGAAGTTTGAATTGCCGTGGGTTGTAGGCGCGTCTGGATTAAGGCGACTGCGGCACTGTGCATGTGAGTGTGGGGTTAAGTTGTTTCTCTGTGCTCTTGTTGCACCTCATGCATCAGCAGGCAATGTTCGTTCGCTATTATAAGATAAGCGGCCATGGTTGGTAGGTAGGTGTCTAGTGTGAAGGCTGTTCCTCGCGTCCCTATTCCGGAAGTGAGCAGGCTATGAGCTTACTTTTAGGCAATGTGAAACTATTACAGTTGTGAATGTTTCACAGGAACAAGTGTGAGTGAGAATTTGCTGACCATTTTGGGTGGTTATGAAACGCTTTGGAAGGTTTGCACGAGCTGCAACCCGCAGGCAACGGGTTGAGTTGTCCAAGAGAGCGGACTAAGAAAAAGCACACTATGCCGAGCATGCCTGTAGCGGCGATGTTGTGGCAGTGATGTGAACGCATATGCAGCGTACATGCGGATGGCCGAGTTTCGGCGTACGGGTATCAATATTTGCAACGCAGAGATGGTCCCTGTTTCCATGATTCATAATGTTTATGGTTTTTTGACGCTGGAATATCCTAGAAATACATTCCAAGCGAAGCAGATCGTGATTTTGGTGCACTGGCCTGAACTGAGTTTGGCGCACTCATGTGCCTTGTTCAGGTCATCGTTGTCACTTGATGTTACTTAGGAGTTAGGTGCCCCTCAGCAGTGAATGCACCTTTTATTTTGCTGACTGGGAATAAGAGGCAGGGGGCAGCTCTCCAAATCTTAGTATATATCATTGGTCTTCCTAGAAAAGAAATGGCTTGAATGTGGTCCCCAGCTGTAATGGTTTCCGCCGCGCAAAGTTTTTTGGTAATCTTGGATGCAGCATGGCCATGAAGTCGACAGGCCCCATGTATCAAGCAGTCATCACTTCCTTCACCCGGCAGCTGCAGACGATGCCGTCTGTGAAACGAGCGCGCGCCGAGTCGTCCTCGTCGGCCAACTCTGGCCCGGCGCACAAGCGTGCTCGCGCCGTGCAGTCTCGCGTGGACACGGGTCTGCGGGCGGGCGCCGGCCGCCAGGCGCCGCCGCAGAGCCGTCCGCCTCTGAAGCGGCCCCCGCTGGCGCCCCGGCAAGTGGGTCAGAACCGGCAGGTCGCCGCCAAACCCACCACCGCTCCAAAGGTGTGGAGAGGGTGTGTGGGGGGGGGGGGGGGTTAGGGGCGGAGCGAAGTGGTGTGACCCCTGTCAAATGCTACATGAATGGCAAAGTTGTTGCGCGTCTTCCTTACCTGGTCTTGTAACTGATAGCACATCCATGAAAAGCGAAAAGTAATCGTGCTTATCGTCGTGGGCTCGATGTTTGCATTACTGGCATGCGCGTCTGCGTGTGTTCGAGTGTGTGTGTTCGCTGTGTGCGTGCGCCTGCCATTGTCTGCGACTGACGCCAGCCGGCGCGCCCGCGGCTAGGTGGACTCGCACAGCCGGCCGGCGCCCGTCACACAGGACCAGCTGGAGGCATGGCGCCTGGCTCGCCGTCAGAAGCTGGCCGAGCGCATCATGCGGGGTCGCACGGGCGGCGCCGCCGCCGCCGCGGCCGCTGCCGCTTGCCTCGGCATGGACGCCGAGTCGCGGTCGAGTGGCTCCCGGCCGCGCGTCGTGGCGTCCCGTCTGCTGCAGCCGCGACCAGCCGCCGCCGCAGCGGCGCCGAAGCCTGCGCGGCCCGCCCGCCCCGCCGAGCCGCGGGCGCCGGCGCCGCGGCCGACAGTCGCCGCCGGGCCGCCACCGGCCGTGGCGGGCATCCGGCTGAACAAGGCGGCGCAGAGGCGGCTGACGCTGGTGCAGGCCCGCCGACAGCAGGCGGAGCGCGAGGCTGAGCGGCGGCGCACGTTGCCGGGGCCGCCGGCCGGCGCGGCACGGTCCGCCGTCGCCGCCGCCCGCTCCCAGGCCGGGCCCGCCCACCGCCAGCCGCCGGCCGGTCGTCGCTCACCGGCAGGGCGCCGGCAGACGCTGACCGCCCGGCGCTCCCCACGACCCGGCGCCGGCGCGCAGGCCGGTCCTGAGCGGCGCCAGACGCTGCCCGTCGTCCGCCCCGGGATCGCGCGTCCGGGCGCGTCGCGTCGCTCGCCCCGCACCGCCGCCGCCACCGCCGCCGCCGGGTCTCCGCCTCGTGTCGCCGCCGTCCGCACCGGCATCAGCCGACAGCGGCTGGCGGCACTCGCTCGGCCAAAGCAGGCGGCGCAGAAGCCGCCGTCGCCAAAGCAGGCGCGCGTCGTGAAGCCGGTGCAGCGCCGCCCTCCGGCGGTGGCGCCGTCTGTCGGTGGCTCGCTGGCGCCGCCTGCCGGCCCGGCCGGCACCCTGCGCAGATCGCTGAGCACCATGCACCGGTCGCGCTCGGTGAACCCGGCCGCAGCCATGCACCGCGCCCGGACCTCCTCCATGGCGCTGGAGACTGTTCCATCCGGCGACGGGGACGCGGCGGCCGCAGGTACACTCGGATGGCCGGCGTCAGTGCCGCCAGTTTGGCTGCCAGGACATGTACTGTCTGAGTGTGCCGGACGTCCTGGGAGAGGGCAGTCGTGGCTTTACATTTGCTTGTACCCTGTCTTTACCGTAGTGTCAACTACAGCCGCGTCATCTTGATCTGATCCGTTCGTCTTCTATCGCAGTTTCGAAGGCCATCAATTACGTTGTGTGCTGTTGCCATTCTTGGTCGCGGAGTCTTGGTCTTCGCAGTCAGTGGTTTCCTCCCGCACTATGCGCTCGTTCATGTGTTCACCTACGCCGTTCACGCTCGGTTCGCCCACTCCAGCACCCTGTGCCCGCGTCTGGCGCCACGCCCGGACGCTCTCTGCGCCCCACTGGAGCCACGCCGGTCCGCTCGACCACCAAGGGCGGCGTCGCCTGGTCGGTGGACGGCTCGGCTCGGCCCGCACGAGAGTCGTCCGCGCCCACGCCGGCCCGCTCGGCCGCTAAGGGCGGCGTCGCCTGGTCGGTGTCTACTCCGAGCGGCTCCGGCCGTGCGAACGCCACGCCGTCGGCGCAGACCCTGCAGCAGCGGCTGGAGCAGTGGCTGGCCCGCCGGGGCAAGCAGCTTACCTCATTCAGGTGAGGCGGACGGGCAGGGGCAGGCTTGTGGAGCTTGTTGAGGGGCGCTAGCTGACCCGCCGGCACTATAAATCACCATTGGGCTGATCAAACGATGGGTCACCCACGTGCTGCAGTTTATGTCAGTTTGCTGATAAGCTCGGACTTTCTGACTAGATGGTTGTCTCAAAGCCTTCCCCATCCAGTTGTCAGTTTTCTAACTGCCCGTCTTAGAGTGTTGTTACACCGCCCAGTTTGCACCATAGTGTTGCCTGGTTACCCAGTTGTTCCAACTGCCAACTTATCTTGCCTCCCATTCAGTTTGGCTCAAAGTTTGGCTAGACTGCCAAGTTGTGCTGCGACGTTGCTCGGCCACTGACCCCCGTCTTAGAGCCGCCTGCCGCCCCTCTCCGCTCGGACGCGTGCCCGACACCGACCTGTGCCGACAGACACCTGCACTGCTTCGGCCGGGAGGTGGCCGAGTCGCTGCAGACGCCACGGCTCTCCGCCCGCCGGGTGCAGCGTGACCCCGGTTCTCCTCTGCTGCGGGTCAGTCAGGGCCGGCCGGACACCGGCCGCGCAGCCGTGCTGGCTGGAGTGGGCTGGCGAGGGGGGGGGGGGCGCCACCGAAGGCCGGTGGGGCTGGTGGCCCAGTGTTGGTGGTGGAGACCCTCCGCTGGCGTTGATTATTTGGGCCTCTGGGCGCTGCGACTGTGCGGTCAGTTGGTGACTGTCGGCGGATGTTGAACGCGGCTTTTGTTGACTTCCTCTATTCGTGAACTCACGCAGCCGTGGAGAGCCACTATTATGGTCGCCGTGAGATCAGGGCTGTGGGCGCGCCCCAAAGCCCAAGTCACATGAACCACTCTTGCAGTCGTGTGGAACATCAGTCCCACATGACCAACCCTGAATCATAGGCATGCTCTCAGCAGGTTGTCGTGCCCGCCGCTTCCGCGCTAATGCTTTAGCCACTGCGTTTGTGCACAAACGTTTCATTTCGCTCGGAGCAGAGACCAGATTGAACCCTCCATCGTCCGCAGGCGGCGACGCCTCGTGTCGCCAACACGACGCAGACGACACCGGTCTTCGAAGCTGCGGCACCTATGCCGGCGGTGGCCAAGACTCCGGAGACGTGGCCGCCGCCGGAGGCCAAGCCGGCCGGCGGGGACGGCGCCGGCGGCCACAAGGTGGACAACGTGCTGTCCGACCTGAAGGAACTACAGGTGCGCTGCTCCTCCATGCGGCCGACTTGGCGTGTGGCTGCCGTTTTGGCTGATGATTGTCTGCGGGCGGTGAGCCTAAGAGCAGCGTGATGGATGTCAAGGGTGGCCCATTCGAAGACCGGATTAATGTCATGTATTTAGTACGTCAGCTGGAAAGAGCATCTCGTGTGACTCCACGACCCGACCTGCCACGGTCCAGGTGCTTAGTATAGCCCCAAACAGGTCTGCTACTGGCTGCAGTGTGGTCCTTCAGCACCCAGTCTGGCACTTCCTGGGTCTGCCGGCGGACCAGACCGTCACCTGGCTGGAGCGTCCGACCGGACCTGACCTGACCTGCCGCAGGAGCTGGGTCTGCCGTCGGACCAGGTCGTCAGCTGGCTGGAGCGGCTGTCCCGTGACCCGGCGTCGGCCGGCCGGGCCCGGTTCTGGCTGTGCCGCGCCTCCGTGGCCGAGCGGGACGGCCAGCTGGATGAGGTGCTCGACTGCTTCAGGCAGGCGTCGCGCGCCCACGCAGAGGTCAGTCCAGCACGGCCGTCAGATAGCGCTGGGGTCGGCTCCGGGGGCTGTCAGGCCCGCCAGGCAGCGCTGTTCGGCTTTGTTTGATATGTATTGAGTATTGTGTAATGACAGAGTATTGTGTATTATGTGTGACGTACACCAACCAGACAGCCGACTGGATGTTAAGGGTAGATCCAGGACCCAAATGTTCCCCCGCTTCCCTTGATACTTGGATCTTTGTGAGCTCCAGGCGTATGTCTGACACCAATGGGACATTTCGCCATTTAGATAGGATCAGAACTTTATGTCTGGGCAACAAGGCTGGCACTGCCTTTATGCAATTTACAGAAAAATTGTAGTTGGTGCTCGAAAATGTTGGACGTTGTGTTTGCTGCAGTTAGTTGCATCGCATGCAACTGGAACCCTAGTACGTTGCACACTCTGGTCTTCAATCTTCATTTTAACGGAAAGAACATCAAAAGATAAAAGCGACCGCGATCACCACGCGGTGCGTGCGGTTTTCCGTTCCTACCCCTCCCCTGTTCAAACCCCCCCCCCCCCCCCCTCATACTGGCCGGCACCACCCAAGACTGTTGCGCCTTTTGATTGGACGTGTTTGATCTCTGACTATCCCATCTCCCTCCTTGATTTGTGACCTTTTGAGACTGATCAGTCAGTACCCCCAGCCAGTCCTTGGCTCGCTTGTGACCGGGTCTGTGACCTCTCCTGGTCACATCCCTGAACTTCTCGAGTCCTCCTCTGACCTTACCTTTCACCGCGCCTGAGACCGCACCATTGTCCTTGCACGGGAGCGGTCCTCTGTCACCGCCGTCTACCGCCGTCCCCACCCACTGCGACCGTCCCTGGGCGTGCCCGGCATCGCTACTGACAGCGTCTGTGACCGTTAAATTGAATTCCGTGACCTCTGACCTTGGCCCTGACCTCGGTCAGCCGGTGGCGGAGCTGATCTCAGGCCTGGAGCAGTTTGTGCGCCGCGCCGCCGGCCCCGACGCGGGCGAAGAGGCGGACGCCGAGAACCGACCCCCGGCAGCGGCGGCTGGCACCCCGGCCCGCCGCCGCCGCGACGGTCGCACGCCCCGCCGCCCGCTGCTCGACCGCAGCAACGTGTTCGACTCGACCGTCATCAAGTACGCGCTGGTCGACGACGAGCCCGTGCTGAAAAAGTGAGTGGCGGCGGACAGTGAGCGCATAGCGTTGGGGGCTGTTCAAAGTGCTGGAGGCGTGTTGAGTAATGTTGGGATGCATCTGAAAATGACCTCCGATCTTGACACGTAAGTCGACATCCCCATAGTGTGTCTCAGATTTTGTGTTTGATATGTGTGGTTCACCTGCCACCAAGCGGCAGTCTTTCGCACTCGCTTCGGAACCGAATCAAGAGAGTGCACATGCATGCTCAGCAGCAGCCAGTTGCTTTCACATAGCGCCAGCCACGGAGACGGCGGCCCAGGCATCTCTGGCAGGACTCAGTCTGGTGGCGCACTGGTCTTTACTGCCACATTCACCTGGTACGGCTGCATTTGACGTCCTCTCGTTAGCAGGCATGTACCTCAGGATTGTCCATTCGCTACGGAACTTTATCGCTGGCCTCTTGTTAATATTCCGGACTTCCGTGCAGTATCGATTTCGCTGCGGTAAAGATTAAAGTTCGGGGTAATATGAGGAAAAATTCGCAACGGGTGATATAAATTCAGGTAGCAGCGGCGCTTAAGCTGTGTATCCGGATTCGTTAGGTTGGAATAATTCTAATATTGCGTATGCTCGAGGCTTGCATCCTGAGACGAGGATTTGAGCCCTGCAAATCGGGACGCGAATCCCAAGCAGCACACTGAATCATGAAAGCTATCATTTGAAAACCAACTCAGATATTATCTGGGTTTATTTTCCGTCAGATTAACAAACGCAGCCCGTCTATGTCGGCTCGGCATCGGCCTGAAACACCTGTCCTCCTTCATGATATGTCGTGGTTTCAATGCAGATATTTGCATATATTGGAACCTGTTCGAACCTCGCATCTTAAGCCACCCACCGTAGGATTGGGATGTTAAAGAGCCACGAATCCTCAGCTTCAATCTCAGCTCAGCAGCTCTAACTGCCATACACAGCAGAGTGCTGTGTGCATTGATCCTTTTACAATCGTCTGGGTATGGCATTACGCGAAATGATGGCGAACTTTCCCGCCACTGCTGAGTCTGCCCAACTATGTCCCTGTTGGCTCCCCGACGACGCCATGGCGAAAAACGAACCATTCGAAAATGTGGAGCATGTGGTATGTCCAACACCTCCGAAAAGCACGCCACAAATGCATCTACATCAGTCGCTTTTAGGACTTGTCACATGAATACTTCCTCCGTCGTGCCCAAGGCTATCCAACGCTCGTGCCATCGATGCAGACTGCATCCTGCCTCATTTGAGTCCACAATTAAGCTTATGCTAAATGATTGGCGTTGGCTTCGGCTCTTTCATTTTTAACGGCTGGCTTCCGCTCGGGCTTCGGACAATTTTTGAATGATGGCTACGTCTGCAGTTCCTGCGATCATGAAGTGTGCTCTCCTGCAGTCATCGCTTTTAGTGACTTTTCTACTGCATTCGCGATCTTGCTTCACAAGTGCCGATGATATGCCGCACAAACGTTCGGGGCTGCAGTGCAAACATGACTGAAAGCCCAAAATCAGTGGTTCTTTCTCAACGCCAAGTAACACCTGAAGACGGCCGTGGAACTAGGCTCCGAAACCTTGAGAAATACTGGCACCAAAGAGGATGATAGTCCGAAAATGTCCCGTTTTCCATCCTAGCATGCCGTTTCAGTCACTCCGCAAAGTACCGGTGGTCCCATTGATCCCACTCAGTTTAAACAGACGACAAAAATGGTTTAGTCTCATAACCCTGTTATATACTAGATTTAGCTTCGGCTCCCGCCTTCTGATTTTAACCTGATGACCTTCGGCTTCAACATCACTTTTTTAAGTTCGAGTCGCTGACTATCGTAAGGGATCGTTTGTCTATGGTTTCGTATATTCAAAGCTCAAGGCCACAAGCCTCTGATTCGGCTTCACGGTTTTTTTAATCAAAGGCACTGGCTTCGGCTCCGCTTTTGCACCAACCTCAAAACCATCGGCCTCGACTTCGACTTTGGCTTTGTATCATTGTCTTGGCCTCGGATTCGGCTCTGAAACCAGAAGCCTGACTTCGTCTCCACGCCTGTGACCAACAGTGTCGTCATGACTCATGAGCTGCACTTTCCATACTGCCCTTGTTTTGGCATCGCGCGCACGATGTTCGAAGCAAGCCGCTGGCTTCGGGTTCTTCGCGGTTTAGAAAATGGAGCCGCTGGCTGTAGGTTTGGCTTCACAATGCCGAGTTTCGAAGCCACCGAAACCGTCTTTGACTTCATGTCACTGGCTTCCTGGCTTCGGAATATTGTTGGCACAGAAGTAGGTGCGTTCACAGGCGCAGAGATAGGTGCGAAGTAGGCGCAGCAGGTGCGTTCGAGAGTGGCCCGTGCAGAGCGTGGAATGCCGGCCAACGCGTTATCTCCTACCAGCTTCCTTTTTTGTTGACCTTTGCTCTTGGTCCAGGTATTCCGTTTTCAAGAGATTGTCCCATTTGCCATCGCCACATCAGGCATACAAATATATCGGAAAAGGGTTTGTGAATGTCTTAGGGAAACTTTTAAGACGGTGTTGCCTTTTTGGGCTGTGGATGGAGCACCATACTTGTAATCTTAGGCTCACTGAAAGCCTCTGCGCGCCGCTTTCGCTGTCCGTAATTTTGGGCGGCAAACGTTTCTCGTGCTCCTTTTATCAACACTTGGTGTGCAAAGCTGGTCCCGAGTATCCACCTAACAATCCACTTCCTGGGTGTCACGTCTTCTATGAGATATCGTTTTTGTGCTTTCCTTGTCTAAACAGTGCCAATAAGACGATGAAGTGCGAATGGGGTCATGATGGACCACTGATCCATTTGTTGTTTTTTAGGGAACGTTACGCACGTCGCTACTTTTTAGGGAGCGCCAGTGACTGTATTGGCCATGTGGGCGCTCAGGGGCCGTGGTGTCACCGGTATTCGAATCCGCTCCCCGTTCCTCGCTCCACGTGGGAGCCCGTCTCGCTAACCACTGGGACATTGTCCCAACTGATCCATTTGTGCTCAGTTTTAAACCGTGTTTTGATTTGCCCAGTACCTGTCCATACCCCATGTGGTGTTGTGGAGGACGGTAGGTTCGAGTCCGACCCGGTGCCGTGACACGCCGCTGCTCGGTGCGCTGCAGGCTGGCGGCTTTGCGGGTGGGCGAGGACAGCACCATCCTCTCCGTCATCACGCCCGTGCGCCGCTCCACGCGCCGCAAGTCGCTGAAGCCTCCTGCCAACGCCCATCTGGCGCTCTTCGACTCGGTGGAGGCCATCTCCGAGACGCTGCGCCGCTCGGCGCTCTTCCGCAAGAACAGCGCCCTCATCAGCCCGTAGGCAGCGACTATGCGGGGGAGCGTTGGTCCGCAGCGGTGGCGAGGGCTAGCGGGCAATGTGCCACCCCCCCCCCCCCCCCCCCTCCGAGCGAGAGAGCAACGGGCTTGGTGAAGGCAGCAGATAGTGGGGCGAGTGTGGGCCGCTACTCGTGTCGTCAGCGGACCCGAAGAAGAGCGGCGTGATCGTGCTGGTTGAAAGGACTGGGGGTGGGAGGAGCCAGGCAGCGCTGAGGCGTGTGGGGGCTGGGGGTGGAACAGCCCCTCTGCTCTGGAAGATGTGCGGAAAGAAGTCATGTGTGGCTGATGAGCCTGGTCCAGCGAATGCAGATTCGGGTGGCAACTGTGTGGGCCGTTAGCGTGAATGTGATCTGTTAGAGGCGCAAACCATAATTCGTCCGTAGGCTCACGAACGTGCTCTGCCGAGCCAGGCCTCGTCTTAGTGCCGGAGTGTTGGAACGCTTGCGTTTTATAAGCTGAAAAATCGACTCCCCGCTGCAAGTTGTATGCTTGGGAGTGCACCGCCTTATAGTATAGCAACGTTGGTGCGCTTGTAGTGTCTGGTTAAATCACGCTATGATGGAAACGCCGCGTCACGCCATTACGGGATTGCGAAATTGGTAGTAAATGGTGCCTGATGGAGCAGTTATCCCCTGAGCTTTTCATGAATGTAGCTCTTCCGCGTCTGTCACTGTCGAATGTACGCAATGCGTGCTGATCACGCCAATAAACGTCATCTTAACGCAACTATTTATTTGATCTACCACATGCCCATAAACATTCCTCTCACGGACAACCGCGGACACAAATCTGCACGATTTCGGCGGCGGCTCACGTGTTCATGTTGCGCAGCATGTTCATCAACGAGGGCGTGTCCTGCGCGGGGTCACCGGGCGGCGGCGCCGGCTGCGTTTCCTCCCCGACGGCGGCCACGCTGGCCGGCCGCGGCCCGGCACGCTCCGGGCTGCGGCTGCCGGGGATCTCGACTGAGACGCGGCCGCGGCCGAATAGGCCGCGCCGCGCGCGTGGCGTCATGCGTTCGAGCAGGTTGGGACCGAGCTCTGTACGAAGTTTATCGTCGCGCCAGGGTAGTCGGCTGGCGCCCTCGGCCTCCACGCGCTCCTGCTCGGGCACGGGCAGGCCGCGCGCCACCATCGCCGGGCTCTGACGACCCATGAAGTTGGCGTACTCGGTGTTGATGCTGTCCAGGCTGGGCTTGGACGGCGGCGGCGGCGGCGGCGGCGCCGACTGCTCGGGCGACGGTGGCGCCGATTGTGGCTGCGGCCGTGGTGGACCACGCGACCACGAGTGCAGCCGCGTAAAGAGGTCCGCCTCGTTGGGCCCCGGATCGCGTTCGAGGCCACGAATGCGCGCCACTGTGTCGGCGCGTCGCTTCTCGCCCGGCAGCAGGAGCTCCTCGTCTGTCGGCGCCGCCTCGCCGGCCGGTCCCGGCGCCGGCGCGTCCTGCTTCGCGGCGGCCAGCGCCGTCTCCGAGCGCTTGGTCACGTTGCCCTGAGAGTCGACGTCGCCCAGCGTTTCGTCGTTGAGCACCACGGATTCTTGTGAGTCCTTGCCGTCGTTGTCGTCGCCATCATCAGTGTGGTCCAGCCTCCAGACACCGCGCGGTTTACACGGGCGCCGCCACGCCACCGCCGTCTGCACCGCAAAACCCAGAATGATGAGCCAGTAGTAGAACTCGTAGGCTATGGCTACGAGCTTCACCCACAGCGGCACGTTGTCCTGGAAGACTGTGCCGCCCTTTCCCAACACGGCTAGGACCGGGAGGCCCAGCAGGCCCAAGGGGCACAAAATATACCAGTTCAGTTGCCAGAAGAAGGGCGCCGGGATCAGTTTAATTTTCTGCCGTTTGCGGATGTGGTGTATCAAGTTGCGTGGGCCGTACAGGAAGATGACGACTAGGAGAACAAGCAGGCTGAGAACGATTTTCTTCGAACCAAGTATCGATTCCTCGATGGTGTCCAGTACGAAGATCGTTCCCCCGAAGGAGAACAAGAGGCCGATTCCAAACCCGATGAAGACAACCGCAAAACACGTTACCACTGTGTGGCACTTGAATTGGCACATCGAAGATAAGTCATTGATGACGCATGCCATGTGCAGCACCATTGAACCCGCTCCGAAAATGGCAACGGTGAAGAGATACAACGCTGTCCAGACTTTGGCGGGGCTGGATCGTCCGAGCGCTGTGGGCAATAACACCCGCGCCATGTCCACGCCGTGTTCCAGCTGTTCGATGATGGTGAGTTTGCCGGTTTTCGCTTGCGAACCGATTAGTGCGTAGAAGGCGAATGTCGTCAGAAGAACCAGGATAATGCAGATAACGCCGACCGTCAGCACGTCACAGTAAGATCGCCGCCTGCGTCCGGTTTTTCGCAGCTAATGAAGGGTAAGTACCATATCCTACACTCATGCAAGCAAATGCCAGACCCGCGGCATCCGCCCAGCACTGTGCTTTGGCCAGGTCATGCCCGTCCATTAGAAACAAGTGATGGATCCCATCACTGGATCCGTCCAAGCATAGAGCGTAAAACATAAACGCCATGTACCCCAGAAATGGTATTGTGAACACCACGCAAGCAATGTATGGCTGTGGAGGCAAACCAGCAAAAGCACCAAGCAACACGAGAAGCCACACTGCGCCTAACGCCGATAGAAGCTTTAAGCTTCGGCCGATCGAAATTGTGTAGAGTTTCGAGCGTTTTCTTTCCGTAGTATCGAATGTCCCCTTCATAGTATTCCTCCTGGGCGGTCGGTCTGTCAAGCAGTGGCATGTAAATTGGCGTGCTGTTGCCAGCGTGAGCACAGTACGATGCGTTCACCATTGCCATAGAAAATGCGGCACACACACGCGCTCCCGGTACGCATTTGTGATGGAGAAACCCAGATTTGGTCTTGTTCTTTTGACATTTTTCTTCTAGGTGGTCCGTTGCACATAGTTGCGTGTTGTAACTTTCGTCGCACTTTTCCCATGGAACTGGGGATTTGAAGACGTAGAAACAATATACGAACATCTGAGATAGGCTTACTCCATAAAGGATCATTTCGAGAAAATTGTCTACTACAACTGCGAACCCAACACCTCTCGCTACAGGAAACACTTCACCCATCACTAGCAGGAAGGGTTGCCCTCCGTATTGTCCTGTAAATGTTTCTAAACACGCGAGGGGAATGCACAGAAGAACGGTTATACACACGAAGGCAATAATGAATGCGCCACCGGAGTGCCTTAATAAGAGATTAGGCAAACGGAACATGGCCTTCAACCACAAACCCGCTGTTAATACGACTATTGTGAAAAAAGAGCCATATCGCCAAACAATCCTATTATCATCTTCAACGTCGGGATCAAAAATGCTCGGATGGCTGAGCTTGCTTTCCACCGCTTGGACCGACTTATCCTTAGATTCCGTCTGGCTTGCTGCGCTCTTTTCATCCTGAACCGTCGACTCTGGTAGCTCAGATGGTGCATCTTCTCCTGCCGGTGTGTCGCCTGCTGCGGATGACATCTCAACACCGATAGTAAGAACAGAAACAAAAACAATTTAAACCAAGCTGCTTTAATTGATCGGAGCAATGTGCAACCTCACATTACTTCCATTGTCTTCGATCGTCTTCGAGGTGACGTTCAAACCCAACACAAACGACACACGAAAAAAGTCACGGCGCTCGAGCGGCGATTGCCAGCAGATCTTCTAGGGCTGAAACCTAAATATAAAACGTCTGTAGGAGGTAAGTTTATTTACATCAAAACAGTCCAGAGCCATTCAGGTCTTGACATATTCGATACCTTCGTCTCCCATCTGATGATCTCTAAACACGCTGTTACCCTAAGGACTAGATAACATCGATATGACCAGCGCTTATCGAGACCGTAATTACTGTCACTGATGTACCGCACATGCGTTGTAGGAACAAGTGCCTGAAATGGTCGAGAAAAAATTCACAGTTCATGAATAGCCGCAAATGTTGCATCCTCTGTAACCGCTTGTACACAGCGTGATCAAAATATATACAAACAAAATAGCAGCATAAAAATACTGAAGTCAATGCTCAGCAGGTCCATATGTACAAAGACAAAGAGCTAGACGTTGCAAAATGCGCTACACTATCGCTGTCCATTGACTGTCACATCTCTGTGCGGCAGTCATGGTAGCTTGTACGTAATCTAATATGGTGGCTCCGTTCATGTCGTACACCTAGCAGCATGCAAATATTGTTGGAACCGTACAGTGAGTATAAAATACACATTCCACATGCCTGAGCCTATGTCGTTTTTAGTCTACGGAGCTGGAGGATTGCATGCACATGGACATGCCTAGTTTGCAACAGTACATTAGGTGGAATGCTAAATGACGACTAAGCTAATTTTAAACACAAGCCATAACCGTTGTGTAGCTTTTTGCAATCGGAGGCATTTCCAAGTGGCGCTTTCCATGGTTAAGAGCACAAGTTAATTTACCAAAGGACGAATTTCTGATGGTAATGTCGCGTACTTAGAGTGCTTTCGAACACATTGCCCAAAGGAGCTAACCAGCCAGGCATGATACAAAATGTACAATAATTTCACGCCTCTGACCTGCTACCAGGAGCTAGATCAAGACAAATGCACGCTGCGTGCAGTTAAAATAGTTTCATTTCTCCGGCGGCTTCCGCTCTACATGTTGCTCAAGGTAAGCGGTCTCTTGCGAAGGCCCGTTTGTCATACCTCTCTCCTTTCCAACATGAACACCGTAGGAGAATCAGAGCGGGGGGACGCAGCAAATGACGATGTCGCTAGGGTGGCACTTAAGGCCTCCGTTACACCCACGTGCTGTCGAAAAATCCGCCCGCGGTTTCCGACAAACGCTGCAACTGACATCATCAGGCAAAAAATATAGCCATCAAACCCAGTCTTGCCACAGGTCCGCACAGAATGCGCGGCTGAACATCAGACATCACACAGCTCAGGCAATAACGACACGCCTGACGGGCGACAACGCGCACCATGTCCTGTACACGCTGTCAGGGACGCCGAAGGCCTCGTTCGAGTCACGCTCAGGTGCCGGCGAGCGGGCGTCAACGGCGTCCTCCACCTGACGAGGCCGTCCGCGTTCACTGAGACCTGTGGCCGGTGCCGCGTCGGCCCGGCTCCGCATCACGCATCAGCCTGGACTCGATGGCGACGTCGAATCAGCGAAGCGATCTTGACCCATTGAATGGCCTTGCCCCAGTGTGCGACCCTGACCTGGCCCTAAGCTTGACCTCAGACGTGGCCGTTCTCCGCCGGCTCGGCCTCAGCACTGTCGTTGTCCATGAGGCCGCCACCCTTGTGCAGGGAAGTGTTCTGACCCGTGTTGGCCAGGTACTTCTCCACCACCTGCGGGTTGCACCGGCGCGTCAGTGACGGCGAACAACGGCTCCCGACTGGCAATGTCGTCTAAGAGGGCACCAGAAGTGCCAAAGCTCACTGTCTTAGGGGCTGTGAGCTTGGGCCGGCCCCAGCAAAGCATGTATGCCACATGTATTAACAGGAGAGACGTACGAGGCGTGGACATCCCGTCTGATCGCCAGGACAGCTATTTGGTGGCTGAGCGTGCACGCTCAGCCAGCCTACACGAGTTTGGGCGGGCCTGGCTGTTTCTTTTGCCAAAGGACCCGTGAACTGGCTCGCAGCAAGAGAATTTGAAAACTAGAGCGCGACTTTAATGCACTTGGGGAAACCTTTTTCACCAGGAGGCCTCATGCCGCGTGTCTTGAAACTAAAGAGACCGGCACGCATTCAGGCTCGTAGAGTACGTTACGCACATAGTGACGTCAACAGTAGTGGTGGGCACATTTCCGCACAGTTGGCATGCGATTTATCAAACATATTGTTTCCTAAGCGACGAGGGACATAGTAGCACTTGGGTAGCGTCATCGTGCAGCACCATGTCTACGATGTTTACAACTCCCATGCTGCAACATGTGCTACACGAGAAAATTGCACGGCACCAAAAGATATGGAAACTGAGAACCTGCCTAAAAAAGCACACGGTTGAAAGCAGATGGTGATGTCAATTCGGAATATTTGAAGCCTCGTGTAGCGTTGTTTGCGTCGCGCGCAAACCGTACAACGTTTGCTAAATCAATCAACTAACTGTTTGAATTTATGATTATAAGTGATGTGCAGACACCACTTTTATAACCACATTGCAAACGGCCGACATTATGACATAAATTGCACCTGAAGCACGTTTTCGTTATTAACAACTCTGGAAACGAATATTAAGCACAAATCATCTGCAATAAGATTCTCACTTTGCTTCTTCAGAAAAGTGAAGTCATTTACCGAAATTGTTAAACAAAATTTAGATTTGCAATAAACACCGTTATCCGTTTATGTGAGAGTTTATGACTGTACTGATTGTGCTCAGAAGCACACGTCAGTTGTATTTCGCTGGATAGGTTGGATCTGTAACGGCCTGGATCTGGTTCCGTAACGGCCGCTGGAGTAGGACTGTACAGCTACACACATTTGTGCAACACCATTTTAATACTTAAGGACGGAGCTTTTGATTGCAAAGATTTCTGGGATCAACGCCCACGCCAAGCAGTGTTTGTTGTTAGAGCCCTGACCCCACCACCCGATCATGAAATTCCGCTTAAACGGCAGAATTTTGTGGCGATAGCTTCATGTGCCCCATTGGTCGGCACCGTCTGTTCTGCCTTCTAACGCCACTCCAGCCAAAGACAAAAAGCGCACGCTTAAAGCGACTCGAACCCACTCTGGACCGGGCGGGCAAATCGAAGGGCAGACGCTTTAACCAGCAGAGCTGTCGGGACGGAATAAGCCACCAGGACGGACAACCACACACAAAGCACATCTAGATCCGTGCAGTCTCACGTCACTACAAATCTATCTAGGACTGTCATAACCACGACTGCTGTACAAAGTAGACCACAGCAACACGATGGCTAAACCACATCAAGTGGTTCTAGTGCATGTCTAGCATACAGCAGCCTACCATGTCGTTTGGAAGATTCCGATCGTCCAAAAATTTGGACACCAGCTAAAAAGGGACATTCACTGTCAATGGGTCAGTCATCATCTCCAGCCGTCAGTGAGATACGACGGCTCAACACGTGGACAGCCCGGTAATTCAATAACCAGCACGTTTGCCGGCCAGTTCTGGCGGCAGGGCTGGGGTAACGGGCAACTGCGGGCGCCGGTCCGTGCCGGGCGGCCACAGCACCTGTATACAGCGTGGAGTGACATGTGCTTTGGGTGGGCGACGGCTGGCCCATCCCATACCACCGCACAGCGGTGGCACGGGTGGGAACATTGCATGGCACGCGCGGGAGGCCTTTGTGAGCTAACGAATGGTCGAATCCGGAAGCCAAAGCCGTTATGGAAGGCCGCAGTTTCAGCTATCCTCACTAGCAAAGTACGTGGCGTTGAACATGTTCAATCGTGTTCTGATGAGCTATTTCTAAAATTATTTTTCTACGGATCTAAACACGTGCACTGGCTCATCAGCATGCCTGACAGATCGAGCGTGTCGCAAATGGTCGAACCTGAAAGTCAAGTCCACTATGGAAGGCTGCAGTGTCAACCATTCTCACAGGCAACTTATGCGACGTCCGATATTTTCAACATTAGCTTGATGAACCATTTCCGAAAGCAATTTCCCCACTGATCTAAACACGCACTTATTCCTCCGAATGTCCCACAGATCGAGCATGTCGCATAATGAGGCCCGTCTCCTGCCACTGCTTGGAATCTCACGGAAGGTTTCCTCCTCCGAAGATACCTCCCCTGACTCGACCATTAGCTGAGGACTCTCACAGAAGGTACGGGCTTCAGAGCGTCATACCATCTCTGACAGAAACGACCACCCTCACGCGGCACCAGCTCAGTCGCCGCCGCCAGTGACGCCGCCAGGAGTCATCGGCCGCTCTGCCGACGCGGCCCGAGCGCAGGTGGCGCCGCCTACCTTGGGCCAGTCAATGACGTTCTCCAGGCGGCGCGGCCCCGAGATGACGGACGCGCTGGATGGCTGGACGCTCAGGTTCGAGTGGTTCATATCTGCGGGCGTGTCACCGCCAGGCCGTCAGAGTCTGGCATGTGGCAACGCTACCAGGTAGGCACGCTCCGTCCGGAGATAAAGACTGTCTTGTGGAGTCTGAGAGAATGGTCGCCTCCATGCGTGCGGAAAACAACTTTTCACGAGTACTCATCAATCAGAGAAACGCGGTGCGCAATAAGAAATGGCATGGAGTCATTCGCTTTAAAGAAAATTCCCGCGGCAAGCAACGCACTCAAAACGCAGCAACATCACCGCTTCGAGTGTACCCTGTTATCGCCTCAGCCAGCACACCAACCCCCGCGTCACAGCATGCACCATGCACGGCCTTATTGCCCCCGGTGGGCGAGCGAGTCTGGACGGTACCTATGGCGAAATCGCCGGTGGACCGCCGGACGCCGTGGACGGCCATGGGCAGCGCTGAAACACGGTACGGTGCGGACCAGCCGGACGGCCGCGACTCACGCGGGGCCGGCGCGGGCAGGCGGACGCTACGCTACGACGGGGCAATGACACGGTCTGCCTACATTGCAGGACAGTGACCTCGGCGGCACAGGGGCGGGGCTGGCCAATGGCGCAGGCCGCTGGCTAGAAACGGCTAGTTACTGAAACGCTAGGAGAAGGAAAGAGCAAGCTTGTGAGCATATGGAATGTCGGAAATCAAAGAACCGTTTTTTCGTTCGTTTTTTTCTTCCCGATTCTTCACAAAACCATTTGGATCTGCCAGTGGCTCGGATTAACCCTTAGCCCCGCACCTGTGCTAGCCGGTTGAATCGTCACTTGACGACAGCTACTGGATGGACAAACAAAGAGCACGTCCCAATGTACAATTGTTTGGACGCATTCTAATCTAGTCAAAACAACAGTGCATGTGTGGCTCAGTGACGAAACATATTGACATCAAGAAGCATTTTGGTTTCAGTGCTGGAAACTACACCAACTCGTAGAATAAATGCCGGTTCTTAGCCACACCCATGAACTTAACAACCTAACATGAGCCGAAAAAGGCAAACACTAGGACGAATTCATCGCCGAGTTTACGATACACTGATACGCCATGAAACATGCATTCTTCTAACGATAAAAATACACCGATGCATCTATTCGTAACATCAACACAGCGAAGATGCCAACAGTGCATACCACGCAACACATCTACGTGACGAAAGAGCATGCTCTTGGCTTATCTACAACTACGCAATTGTGCTGAGTCCCCGTCCTGCATTCGACTACACGCCAATTCCTCTTATATATATATATATATATATATATAAAATGTCATATATACATATAAATATATATATATATATATACATATATGACATTTTTATCTCTCCGCGCGCCACCTACCGAGACCGGGACCGACCGACTTCTTTCGCATCTTGCCCATCCAGTTGCCGCCGACGTTGGTGGTCATGTCCAGCTTCTTCTCGTCCTTCGGCAGCCGTTCTGTTTTCATATACTCGAGCGCGCGCGGGTCACACAGACGGCCTGCCGACGGACGGGTCAGTGGACGGTGGGCGTCAGCCGCGGCGCAATGGCAGCTCGGGCGAGGGAGCGAGTACAGGGACGCCAGCCGATGGCACCAGCCAACGAGCGCGGACTGCTCACGTGGATTCCGCGCTTAATTGACAGTCGATGGACATGTTGAAGGTGAAGGGGTATTGCGCGCAGCTGTATTCACAAACGCAGTAGATCCATCTTTGCTGATTTTTGTTTCTTTTCATCAGGCAGTTATTCAACGGGACACGAGTTACCAGACATTTTATCGAATTACTGTCCAAGCACAGGGTGGTTCTTAGCCAACGTTTCACGAGACAAATCTTGGAGTGTGCACTTTAAATGAGCTGCTCCTTAGCCAGACGTAGTCCCCAGCGCACTGATAGTCACGGAGTTGGCCGGCTACCTTTGAACTTGATGAAGGCGTGCACGTAGACAACCAGCTTGGTCATGAGGTTGAGGGGAGCGGGCGCCGAGGAGGTGCGGTTCGTGTTTCGGATCAGCTTGGCCAGGCCGAATTTCCACTCGGTGTCGGATTTCGACTGCAAACAGTCAGATCAGATCGAGATCAGAAACTGTTCAGATCGAGTGTGCACATCGAGACGTCGTCCAGTATGTGGGACGACGCAGAGAGCCTGTCGGTAGTCCCTGCATGGAGCCCAGTGAAAAGAAAGTCGCTACGATTCTAAACAAACAGCCGGAGTGGTTAGTAGCTAACTGCGGGTCGTAGCACGTGTGTCACGCGTTGTTTACTGTAGAAATGAATATTGTCCAGTTCCATTGTCTTTCGTCCATTGCCTGCCGGACGGAAGCGAGCGAGCCAACACGACGCCGCCGGTGTGTCCCACTCCCCCAGCCCCACCTGTATCCGCTGGTACGTGTCGGACATCATAGCAATCAGCAGGTTGATGAGCACAACCACGGCCACGATCATGTAGGAGCCGAAGACGAACTTGATGAGGGTCTGCGACCAGGCCGGGTGCGAGTTCAGCGGTGGTAGGTAGTCGTACGTGTCCACCAGGCCGAAGATGGAGAAGAACATCATCTCCAGCGTCTGTAGCGGAGTCTGCACCGGCGCCTCTGCGGAGCACAAGCCCATCGAGTTGGAGCTCAGTATGGCACCCCTGCGGTCACGCCGAGGACGGGGTCGTGTGTCGTGTGGAGGTCGGAAGAGGTCACATGAGTAGCGACGGGGTAATACAGATCCAGACTTTCTTCTGGTGGCTGGAAAGTATTGAACATATTACTTTATAAACGTAGCAACTTAAACGGGTGTCCCTTAAAATCACGCTCCCAGCGCTACATGAACATCAATGCTAAGGTGGTACAAGAGCTGAATGGTAACAAATAACACATGCCAACAACGGAGAAAACATGAAGTGAGTATTAGGCACAGATTATTGCCGAGAGAGGGTTGCACTTGAATATGAGAAGACAGCCTTAAAATTGGATGCCACAAAGGGTACATGGATAGAACGTTCTGGATATGGACAGAACATTCTGGAGATGAATCGAACATCAAAGAAGCCAGCGAAGGACGATTCATATGTGTGTGCACCCGCATAGTTTACTCTACTTTCGCTGGGGAGAAAGACTGTTGTTGAGGGCATGCATCTTGCGGGGAACGGACGAAGTATAGGACAGTAGAAATTCAGCATGAACGAACACGGAGAGTCAAAAGACGGAACACGGACGGAGTATAGGACAGTAGAAATTCAGCATGAACGAACACGGAGAGGCAAAAGACGGAACACTAGTCAGTAGCCGTCAGTAACAGAAAACGTTGATATTAGAGACAAAACACTTATTATCGCAGAAAATGACCGGATCAAAATATGCTCTAATACAATACCCGAAGCCTTCTCTGCAGTGTTCAAAGACGGGTGGGCATTATCACCAAACGAATCGGAATACAAGTGGAGAACGTGACTGATACGGCATTCCGACAAACTATGACGCCAAACAGGAAGGTGAGGGGGTCAAGCAGTCACTGAGAACGACACTACTGCGATTAAAATGAGGCGATGTTTCAGGTACTTTTACATGCGCTATTCAAAACTACAGAACGCTTGTCAAAAGGCTAAGGACTACTGCCGCCTACGAGCGCTGTTGCGTCCACATCGGGCCTGCGGTCACGCTTGCCCCGCTGCCTCACGCCTGTGGTTGTCACCACACATCACACGGGGATCTGCGACGCTTCTGGTCATGCTATGCAGTTGTTTAAAGAAACTTCCCCGTAAAAAATCGGTGCTCAGTCGGCATACGAAGTAGTTGGCACCGTCGCGAAAACAACATTTGTAAGCGTTAGTTATTGGGCTGTTACTTCGAGCGTCGTTTGTTCTCAGTGTCATGTAGATGTGGCTACCGTATGGAGTGTTACAAGCCGAGGTTTATGGCTGCGGTTTGGAGATGGTCTAGGCCGGAATCGGTGGTTGCGATTCCTGCGTAGCCGAGCGCGGTTCGTGTGGTTACCGTATGGAGTGTTACAAGCCGAGGTTTATGGCTGCGGTTTGGAGGTGGTCTAGGCCGGAATCGGTGGCTACGATTCCTGCGTAGCCGAGCGCGGTTCGTGTGGTTACCGTTTGGTGGATAGCCGAGTCCGGAGTCCGTTCCATTGGTGAACATCGGCCGCACCGGCTGATATATCGCGGCCACGTGCAGGGTGAAGCCCAGCACGAATATGGACATGATCACCAGAAACCTGGACACACGCAACGTGCAGGGATTAGTCAAACACCGCACCGCAACATGCTCCAAAACTTCCGCTTATCTAGCATAAGCTGAATATAACGGAACGTGGCGCCATTGCGCCTTCCTGCCAACCAACATTATAGCACGTGGTCCACGAACAATGGTTTCAGTGCATTTCAAACAACGCTAACGCTCCCGTGGTAGAGCGTGAAAAATCATTCTTTGGAATTCTGAAAAAGGAATATCTAGTAGCATCCTCCGGCGTTAAGCTTTGACCCCGTGACGTCAGAGCTATGCCGTACATATCGCAACTGGCGGATCCGCAAGACAGCGGATAACATCTCCACGGCTTTGGCTGGTTGATTACGTTACCAGTGCAGACCCCATGCCGCGAGAATGCACTGGGAGTGGGTCCTGACCTCCCGAGATCGACCATGAGCGCTCTGATGATGACCGTCCACGGGCCGAACAGGTGGTGAAACGTCAGGAAGTCCAGCAGCTGCACGCAGGCGAATAGCATCGCCACCGCCAGCAGCTGGTTCCGGATGTACCTGTTGGCGACCACACATCACTGCCGGGAGCTTCTTCGCAGCTGCGACATCGCTGGCGACAGCACCGCTTGACAGGTTTCTCGGCCAGCAGTGGAGAAAGTGGGCCGTGCTTCATACAGGGTGCATGAGAACTCTCACCCGTGAAAGGACTGCAGTCACGGTTCACACTGATATCAAGCAGGCTTCAACAACAGCTGAACGTTTCGGCCTGGCGAGCTAATCAACGCGCAGGACCCCGAGTGCATTCCTGCTCTGGCCGCCGTCAGCTGCACTGGTCGTCTCCCACGACTGCCCCCCGCGTAGTCCGACCCCCGGACTGCGTCACACTCACAGCACGTCCTGCCGCTCGTAGTCGGTACTGAAGGCGAACCCGATGAGATGCACACCAAGCGCCAGGCCCCCGGCCACCATGCTGACTATGCGCAGCATGCCGAGGCCGCCGCGGTCGCCCGGATTCGTCAGCTCCGACAGCAGCATGCCCGACAGCCAGGTGAACACCATCCACTCGGGCACGTGCGGCATGAGCGACGTGCTCCGCCAGATGGGCCACAGCGGCGTCACCACCGTCAGGATCAGCAGCACGATGAAGAAGATGTGGGAAGCGAGGCGGGAGGCGAACTTGATGACGGGAACTTTGCAGTACTTGTGGCCGATGGGGAGGGAGAAGAACATCCAGACGGGCGGGCATATGAGGAAGGCAAAGAACAGGCCGACCGTCTTCCAGGTGGGCCAGTCCAGGTGTCCGCGCCACACCTCCGTCAGGTAACGCTGCACGGCTGGGTGAGCGATCACCTGTCGGACACGAACTTAAGGTCAGCTCCCAGGCACGTCAGTGCTGAGAGACCACCTGTCGGACATGACCTCAGGGTCAGCTCCCGGATTACGTCAGGGGTGAGCAATCACCTATCGGACATGACCCCAGGAGGCCAGCTCCGGATCACGTCGGAGTTGAAAGGCCACCTGTCGGACATGACTTTAAGGTCAGCCCCCAGGTCACGTCAGGGGTGAGAGGCCACCTGTCTGACGTGACCCCAGGGTCAGCTCCCGGGTTACGTCAGGGGTGAGAGGCCACCTGTCTGACGTGACCCCAGGGTCAGCTCCCGGGTTACGTCAGGGGTGAGAGGCCACCTGTCTGACGTGACCCCAGGGTCAGCTCCCGGGTTACGTCAGGGTGAGAGGCCACCTGTCTGACGTGACCCCAGGGTCAGCTCCCGGGTTACGTCAGGGGTGAGAGGCCACCTGTCTGACGTGACCCCAGGGTCAGCTCCCGGGTTACGTCAGGGGTGAGAGGCCACCTGTCTGACGTGACCCCAGGGTCAGCTCCCGGGTCACGTCAGGGTGAGAGGCCACCTGTCTGACGTGACCCCAGGGTCAGCTCCCGGGCAACCTCAGGGATGAGAGACCACCTGTCGGACATTCCCTCGGAGTCAGTTCCCGGGCAACCTCAGGGATGAGAGACCACCTCTCGGACATGCCCTCAGGGTCAGCCCCCGAGCCACCTCAGAGATGAGAGGCCACCTGTCGGACATGACCCCAGGGTCAGCTCCCGGGTCACATCAGGGGTGTGAGATCACCTACGGAACATGAACGAAAACAGGCATTGGTTCCAGTTACGATCAAGTCGAACTTGATATGGGAGTTCCCAGGTTCACTATCTGTTGGTTGCCGGTGAAGTATGCTGTTGCATGCGTGTGCAGTTCCACCAGCCCCTCAACAAAACCATTTCGATCGGCGTGGCTCAGTTTTCGCTTCCATGCGAGCTGGCTGCTTGGTAGCTAAATGCGAGGGCGATCAAGATGCGAACCCTTGCTTCATTAAACAAAACACTTCTTAAACATTATTTTTGCAAATGCACACTGGTCAGAGTGATTGGGGTTTTGACCAGATGTGAAAGTGAGAGCTGATAAGGCGGCGTTTAGGGACTTAACCAGGACGATAGGCACGATTATTCACGGATTTGGGCTAGCAATGTCTATGGTTGAATTTTCAGATCCAGAATGTGGCTATTGCGCGCCGCACTGCAGCCCATCCACAACAGTGGCATACACAACCACAATACAATTACCACCAACATTGTTCAATGTCGCCAAACTACAAAGTTGGCCGGTTCTCACTAACCTCCCCAAACACATCTGAGTGTCTCCCCCCCCCCCCCTTCCTCCGCACCAACGCTGCAGACTGAGCCTGCGCCCCACCTCCTTCTGCTCCAGCTCGATCAGGATGTCGAGGAACTCGTTCTGCTGGTAGTCGAGTGCCCGCAGCAGGATGCCGGCCGACTTGGAGCCGGCCGCCAGCGACAGGATCTCAGTAGCCATGACCTCGCAGTAGTGCGAGGCCGCCAGCAGGTCCTTCGTCTTCTCCTTCTCCTGCGGTCGTTCGGGCGGGGACGTGCCGCGCGGAAGGTCAGTGAGGAACAAACGCAAGGTAGGTCAAACGAATAGGAGTGATGGGAAGAGAATGACACGCTAGTAAGCCTGGCAGAAAGCACACCACACCTGGCTGGACGACAAGTTCCAGATGAAACTCACGCTATCTAAATCTTTTACGCTATCTTATACGCCCCCATTGTGTGAGAAATAGCCGCGTGAAATATCTCAAAGAGCTACAGCTTAAGGCCAGGGGTCTGAATGGCATATTACCCGCCAAGAGTTGGCGGATTGACGCTCAGTGGAGATCAAATACTCTCATATCAATGACATTCTGAGAGATGAAGACAACAAATCCACTGACTCATGTCAGTATATACAGAAATCCAGCGAGACAGAATCAGCCGTCCCCACGAGCAATGCTGACCTTCACGGACAGGTGATAGAGGATGTAGGAGAGCTTGGAGGCCACGTCGACCGGCGCCGGTGAGAGCAGGATGAAGTCTTGCAGCGGTTTGTTACCGTACTTCTTACTCACCATGGTCAGGTCACTCACAAACTGAAGCGGAGCGGGGGTTCGGTCACCGCATGGGGGTGAGGTCAGTGATCACTGTCACCATTCATGATTCGAAATGCCTGCGAGACATTTCGGCAGAGCGGATGCTGTTGAACTCCCCAGCTTTATGTTGAACGCTTATGTTCGGAATGAAGGCGCTACTGACCACAAATGTAAATGTGTTACGCAGGTGATACGTAGTTTCCCTCAACAAAATATTTACTTTATAGACCTCTGTTTGATAATAAATGCGTGATACCCATGCGACCAGCCTATCCCCCACATAACATTTGGCGTCGCTACTCTTGAAACACCACTGAAGCTGCTAACAGATATGAAACCCGCACTATGGTCGTGATCACAAGGCAACTCATCATGATCACAAAGCAAATGATCACTGTCGGCAAATCAACCACACGAACTCCCGGCAACACAACCTTCTTGTCGCTGAGCAGCGAGTACGAGTCGTGGTCCTTGCGCAGTAGGTACTCGATGACGTCAAAGTGCTCGTTGCCGACGGCGAAGCAGATTGCCGTCTTGGCGTTGGCGGTCTCAAACTTGGGCGAGGCGCCGCTCTCGATCAGCTGCTTCACCACGTCCAGGTGGCCGTTCTTGCTGCTGTAGTGGAGCGCCGTCAGGCCGTCCTGCAGAGGGCGAAGCAGCCGGCGTCAGGCACAGACCAAGAGGAAAACAAGGAGACACGCCGCCACCGTGTGTGTTGTGCGGAAGAGTTTAAGCAGATGCCGTCGTATAACTACCTCCAACTATCCTCGTGACCGGACACAACGCTTGTTACCGCTCCGAACAATATGGAAATTCAGCGAACTGAACGAAGCAGTACATTTGGCTTAAGGTCTATCCACTGACACCATCCATACAACTATCTCCGCAGCCCACACCAACAGGCTCCTTCCTAGACGTCCCGGTCTGCAAACTGCAGCACTATTCCAGCACCTTCGACAAGCGACGCTCTTCTCGCACAGCACAACTTCACACACAGGGTTTCAGCCAGCGCCAGATCGGGCCCCCGGGCCAGCTGGCCTGGTCCCAGCCGTCGCTGCCGCCGCCACTGACCCGGTCGGCAGCGTTGATGTCGGCACCCTGCCCGAGCAGCTGGGAGACCATGGCCAGATGGCCGTTCATCGAGGCGATGTGCAGCCCGGTGCGACCTCGTCGGTCCTTGCAGTGCAGCTGGTCCGTGGACCGGCTGAGCAGCAGTCCGGCCACAGCCGTGTGGCCGCCCACGCACGCCAGGTGTAGCGGGATGTACGCCTGATGCGCAGGTCAGGTCAGGTCAGGTCAGGTCAGTGTAGCTACCCACTTAGGTCAGGTGCAGCGGGATGTACGCCTTCAAGACGAAGTCCGAAGTATGCAATGGTGGCGTACCCGGTCAAACCAAGACCAAATCTTACCATCTTGCTCCCAGAGATGCATCTTTTCTGGCGAGGACCTCAGACATTCCGAGTGACATGTCCAGCATTGCCTGCTCGTCCACAGACACTCCTACATTCTGCCCGCCGTCATTGCCGCCGCCCGCGCGGACATCACTCACGTTGAGGTTGGTGGTGGCGTCCACCTGGACGCCGGGCGAGTTCATCAGCAGGCGGACGATGTTCTCCTTGCCGCTGTAGGCGGACATGTGGAGCGGCGTCAGGCCCGACTCCGAGCCCAGCTCGCGGATGAACGACGAGGTGGCCGCCGTCGGCGTCTCCGACTTCAGCGTGGCCGGCACGTGCTGCAGCAGCTCGCGCACGATGTCTGCAGCGCGCGCAGGGGTTAGGCGCGGACTGACGCCACGCGCAGGAGGTGCGAGTGTTGACGTGTCGAGTCACTTTTGCACTGGGTGTGCCAATTTCTGACGATGAACCGACGGGACCGAAGGAATCCCCTGCTTAATTATTGTATTGACTGTTGATCTTTATAGCCTGGTGTGCGTACATTTTCTGTTGCTTACATTCGTTCGCACGTATCTTGACAGGACTCTTGCAATCACTGCGTGTTTCAAACACTTCACACGTGGTTATCTACCCCAAACACACATCAAAACCCTTCCCGATCTTCTTTGCAAAGGCCGTAACGTTGAGGCACGCGAAAAATTCACTGAGTGACATAACCATCGCGAGCAGGCCTGACCGCTTAGGCCGAATCTCTGAGACGGAGATTCTCCAGCAGCCGGCCAGCCCCACGTACCGGCCTCTCCGTAGAAGGCGGCCACGTGCAGCGCGCTGAGGCCGTTCTTGCGGCTGGTGATGCGCATGGAGGCGTGCAGGGCGCGCAGCTGCGTGAGCACGCCGTTGTGACCGGCGCGCGCCGCCAGATGCACCGGCGTGAAGCCGTACTGGAGCAGGCGTGGCACGGTCAGGTCAGGTGCAGTCAGGTTTGGATCAGGTGGGGTCAGGTTTTGGTCAGAAAGAGGGGGATCAGGGCGCACACGGCTCCAGTCGCTTAATCGCAAACGGACGCAAACTCTGCGGAGACTGTCGAAGAAACAAGTCAACGTATTTGAAACGACACCAAGTCACCGAGATGTGTCTGGCTAGCATTCAATGAAAACAGCACGCACTTAAAGGAGAATGTTCCACTGCAACAGAGCACCTCTCCTCCTGTAAATCAAATCAGTGAGCACCGTACCCCGCCTGCAATGCTGCAGTGGCCTGCTCTGTGGGCGGCCAACACTGACCCTGGTCTCCTCAGTGGGGCTGGCGCCGGCCTCGATCAGCACCTGCACCACCTCCGGGTGGCCGCCCTCTGCCGCCATATGAAGCGGCGTCGACTCGGACGTCTTGTTGTGGCACGACGTCACCATCTGCTTGTTGAACTTCATCAGCTCCTTGATGACGTCCACCGAGCCCTTCATCGCTGCGATGTGGGCGCAGGTGTTGCCGTCCTGCCGTGAAGGGCAAGTTCGACCGTCAGGTGGGCCATCGCAGACACAAAGAGTCTGTCTCAAGCGGCATAGCTGTAGCACCCCCACTGCGAGCGACCACCGCTACAGCAGCTGCACCCGGAGCACCGGACAGACGGGCGGACGACTGACCCTGTCGGCGGTGGTGACCAGCTCGGGGAAGTGCTTGAGGAAGAGCTTGACCACCTCCGAGTGGTTGTTCTGCGCCGCAAGATGGATCGGCTTCTGGCCGCTGTCGTTGGTGGCCTTGGCGTCGCTGCGGATCTGGATCAGCGCGCTGCACACCTCGATCTGACCCGCCTCCGCCGCCAGGTGCAGCGGCGTCTGCTTCGTCTGCCGGCGCCGGTGGGACGGTTAGAGGTGCTGCTGTTATGTAGACGGCGGAGGGGAGTTGCCGGCGAGCATAGTCGGTGAGTTAGGGCGCTCGCGCTCGTTGATGGTCGAGTGGCTCTTATTTGTTCAGATAAGCAGCGGGTTGCAGCTGATGGCTTGGCTTAGAGTACAGCCCACGGGTTGAGGGCACTTTGCCTGCAGACGGGCGTTTTCTCAGTGCGTTAAGTCCATCAGTAGGAAAGGAAAGTTTCGACTGCAGGGACAGCCGGCGGCCTTAGCCGCGCCCAGCCTGTGGAGGCAGGCGAAAGCAGCGTGTCCGTGAAGACAGTCAGTGAGATGGGTTTGCACTTGGGACGTGACAACAAGGACCTGTTACCTGTCCACAGCAGACCTCGTTCAGCCAGCCACAATCCGACAGGGCTGTGTGGCATTGAGCCGCTACCCTACCGTGAAACAGAAAGTGCAGCGGTCGGGAATCGAACCCCGATGTTTTGCACGGGCGCCGAGCATTCCGCCACTCAGCATCGACGCCCGCGGTGGTCCTCACATAAAGAGGAATCAGTCGAAGTGTGAGGCTGTTGTGAAATAAACAGCAGACGCTTTTTGATGGATTACACTTCTACCGGCCCAATTCCAGATGTTGTGAAAGCCTGCGCGCAATGCGGGTCCAGTATAACCTAAGAATGTCAGCAGAACATGTACTCTAATAAACCTCCCACGCCCTCCCCCCCCCCCCCCCCCGCATGCCTAGCGAGCCATTGTCTGCAATGGCATTCAAGCGAAAATCCCATCTCTAGGACTGTGTTGTTTTTAATTTATTTGTAAGCAAAGACCGATCACTTGTTGGCATTAACCGGCTGAGATAATATTCAGCTAATTATTTGACGGTCTGACAATTTCAGCCGGCGGAACCCAGATGCCGACCACCCGATTTCAAAGTGTTGAATATCATGTCAATCGAAAATCGGCTCTGACCCTGAGCAAGACGCGGCGGAACTTCACATCTTTGAGCAGACTGTTTTAACGACTTCGCTTCTTTCCGTGCCACATGACAATTCAATTTTGCAACTTAGGCTAAATGGTTATTTTGACGGCGCGGAAGTGGTGGACAGAGGGCGTCTGGTAATTGGCTGATTCCCACCTACCCGGTCTGCACCGGGCCGTCCGACCTTGGCACCGATCCACCACCGGTCCCCAAGTCCGCAAACATCCATGCCCTGCACTGCACGTTCGAGTGACATCGACGCGCTGAACATGGCGTGCGCGTGTGCCAAAAATAGTTCAAACTAAGTCAGACTTTTTTTTCCTGAAATCGTCTGTGTCTGAAGAAATGGGGGACGAGCATCCTTGTCCGAAGTAACTATTGTAACATCCAATTTCTTGAAACAATGTCTCTCGATGCACTGAAATTGTTGGTGGCCTCTGCGCCGGCCATGTTGGGCATGCCGTGTGTTTTCTGCAGTATGGCGTCGGCCAGCTCACCAGTGTGTTAACGTCGACTGCAGCGTTATGTTTCTGGATGAGCGCCTTCACCAGGTCCGTGTAGCCGCGCGTGGCGGCCAGGTGCAGCGCCGTCAGACCGATCTTGGAGCGCGAGTTGACGAACGCTTTGTGCGCCAGCAGGTCGTTACACACGTCTAGGTGACCCTGCTCGGCGGCCAGGTGCAGCGCCGCCTTGCCCTCGCTGTCGAACACGTCCACCCTGCCGGCGCGGAGGAGGCGGTGAGGCTCGTCCGGTGCAGCCGGGCCTCGGGGAACAGGACCAATGGTGGGTCGGCCGAGAGGCGGGGGACATGGACTGAGAAAATGAGCTAGGAAGACGATGGACGGTAAGCCCGTGTGAACTAGACCGGTGCATAACATAGACGGGCAGCATATCTGAAAATATAACTGAAGAATGTCGGACTCCCACCACGTTGAATGTACCAGAGCCAAAGCCGCACTTGACTCATGAAACCTGGCCCGAGAGAAGCGAGCCACGATCAGGTTTCACCAACACACGCTCGTTACTGTACGGCGCACCTGACGTTGTGAGCGAGCAGCGTTTTGGTGACCTCCTGGTGACCCTGCTGGGCGGCCACCATCAGACATGACGCGCCGCCGTTGTTCTGGCGGTTCAGCACGATCTGCACGTTTGGCGCCTGGCGGAACGGGAGGTTCGGCCTGATTGGCAGCAGGCGACACTTTCGAGTTACATGTGCTACATGTGACACGTTGACAATGGTCGCTTGTTGTGTTGGGCTTAAGCGGGATTAATCGATTACGGTCAAAAACATAGAACGTTCTTGTTTCCTGGTGGGCTAAATTAAGTCGCTCTTTGTAAATTGAGTGACAGGATAACGCATACTACAAGCGATGCAGGCTGTCCCTGAGAATACTTTGACACCGACTTTAACAATACATATATAACACACATTACACAGCCCTCACCTGGTTTTTTAGATGAACCAGCATCTGCTCTAGGACTGCGTTGTTTCCGTGGCGGGCCACGTAGTGAAACGGCGTTTCTTTAGCCTATGATCCAGTGTCAACGAGCGTTAATTTACAGTCTGAATGAGTACACGCTTTTTCGGCGATTTCCGAACGCCTGTTTGGTGTTCGAATTTGCACATCGTAAAGATGAATCAGCATCTGCTCTAGGACGGTATCATTTCCGTGGCCGGCCACGTAGTGAGACGGTGTTTGTTTGGCCAGGATACAATGATCGGAAACGTTAGTTCAGTCTCAATAAGTGCATGCTTTTCCGGCAATTTCTGAACACGTGTTCGGTGTTCGATATCGCGACGCGACGACAAACGCCTCGATTTTTGACCGCGTACGTCAGTTTGGCATGAGTTTGACGGATCAGCAGCGAAACCAATGTTGAATAAAAGTCCCCCAGCAAAATGGGCATCAATTGAGTTGCACCAAACAGCACCCTTCTATCAGCAAAGCTCTCATGCACACATCAAATAAAAGAACGTTACACTAACGGACGTCCCTGCCGGCGTTGTCGCCGCCAGCCACCTCTTCCCAGTCCCAACCACCAGCTCAACTGGGCTGGTCTGGGGGAGAATACCTCCACCCTTGACCCCGACTACCGCTCGCCAGCACCTTGGTGGTGAGCAGGTCGAGCGAGCCGCCGTTCTCGCAGAGCAGCTTGACGATGTCGCGGTCCTCCTGCGGGTAGTGCAGCTTGTCCTTGGTCACGCGGCCGGCGTAGTGGACGGCCGTCTCGCCCTCGGAGTTGCGGATGTTGAGCAGCTTCTTCAGCCGGGCGGCGCCCTCCTCTTCCGAGCTGGCCAGCTTGCACACGCAGTCGCGCAGCAGACTAATCACCTGGTAGTTGCTGTTCTGACAGGCCAGATGCAGCGGGTTCTCGCCGTTCTGCACGGCGCCGGGGGACAGCACACATCAAGTGTTATCGCATGCTGGTGACGCGGGTTCAGCGTAAGATTAGGCAGTATAGATAGGTTCGTCAGATAAGAGGCACTAAAGGCCCTTACGGAAGTCAGATACGGAAGTCAAAATCAACGGGGTTGGTGTAAGCTGTAACCACAGCTGCGCCTTCTCGGGGCTGTTCAGCCTTAGTGGCCGCATGCTGAGGTGGCGCCTCCTGGTTCGGCGGCGCGCCCGGCTCGGCTCACGTTGGACTGGGTCATGGGGTCGGCGCCGTCCTGCAGCAGCAGCTGGCACGTCTTCAGATGGCCGCACTGGGCCGCCACGTGCAGCGGCGTCTGGCCTGCGGCGGGACACGGGCCGAACGCTCGCTGAGGGCGCACGGGCCACACACACACACACACGCACACACACGCACGAGGGACCGACAGAACCACGCAGAGCACGGCGACGGCCTGTCGACAAATGGCCGACGTGCAGCGGTCCGCACCAGATCTCGTATTGGTCACCCAGCTTCCGCAATTATCTAACGCGAAATGAAGATACGTGACTGTTGTGCATCCAGTGATTAGTAAATGCTGAACTCATTTGGCCAGCTTATGGCAAACGCATGATAACTGCCCGTCAAAATTTGGTCGATGCGTGACCACGGTGCGTGATGCGCAATTCACGGTGAATGTCGGTCAAAAGAAAAAACAGCTTGCAAATGCTAATATCCCAAACCAAAGATCCACTGCCAAGGCAAAGATCACCAATCCAAGCAAGTACTTCACAAGGGAGTGAAACTTTGTGCAATATATAACTAAGCATCTACTGGACGCAAACCGATCCATAAACAGTGTTAATTATGATTAGATCGGTGCACTAATTAACGTTCTAACCTATAAACCCTCAGTGATTGCCTGCGATCATTTAGTAGTCGGATGAGCAGTATCGCAAGGTGGGAAGGCAATTCATCGAGATCAGTGATAACCATTAAAGCGCGGAATTAATTATCCTCATTGACCCAGTGATCTTAAGTGCTCCTCCGTGACCATCCAATAGTTGTTTGAGGCACACCCTCATTCCCATTTGATATTTCGTGCAGTGATTCCGGATTTACTGCTAGTCATCTGGCATCATTCTTGCGATGTTACTGATATTTTCAACTGGCATGCTATTGGTCTAAGAGGTTCGTGTGATAATACATCAATTACTCCGAGTAAATCGGCGCTGAACGCACGTAAGATGCAAACAACTGACTTCCTTGCGTCTCTTCTTGCAAAATAATTATCTGGTGCGCTTCCATCGATAACAGTTTGCAGCAGGCGACTCAACAGCGGATCAGTCGTCGGCAGTTTGCCGCGCGCATTTTCCAGGACAGCAGAATATGCATCGCGTCAAACACGGAAGGTCCTCGACGCAGCCGCCATCCTGACGGCCCCGTGCCAGCCGGCGGGGCGGGACCGACGGGCTGCGCGAGATAGCTGAGGGTCGCGTGCCGACACGCTGCGTCCGTACCGTTCTCCATGGTGAGCTGCACGCTGGCTCCCGACTTGAGCAGCATCTCAGCGCACTTGTCGCCGTCCTGCACGCGCGCCGCTATGTGCAGCGGCGTCTCCCGCAGAGCGCCTCCTGCAACGTACGCACGCGCTCGCTGGTGAATATTGAGCCGGGCGCTCGAAGTGAACGGAAATTTCACAACAGGAGTGAAGAGGAGGCCAGCCACACAACCGCTGGGCCTTACCCCAAATTTGAGTTTCGTTTTTCGCCGCTGATAAACCAACGCCGTGGGGACCCTTTCTCCGCACGAGCTCTTTCGGGGGGGGGGGCGGGGGACCCGGTGCAGGCGGCACGAAGGGAGAGGTTACGAGTTGGCGGTCTCCGTGACCCCTGTTGTGCATGCGCCGTAAAGCAGCCCACCTTCACGTGCGGTGGATGTGTGGTGTATTGAAGGGCATGCCACTCCCAGGAGCCCAGCCATGAAGCATCTAAACGTCGCCGTTACGGTTCCTTGATGTGAGGTTATATGAAAGCCGTGTACGGAAGAAGACCGCACGTCAGCCTGCATGTTCGTAATTATGACAGGAATATCGCATATCTTGCTAACAGCCATGTCCGTCGCGTGATGAACTTTACAACGTGTTTGTGTTTTCATATCCACAACGGCTTGCTTTGTTAGCATGGGTCACCACATACAACACAAAAACAAAGCTGAATATTATTATCAGCTCGAACCAACAGCTTGTCAAAGTGGTTTCAACATTCATTGGTTTATCGCAATCTGCGTCGTAATACCAAAACATTGTGATGTTTTCCGCGTTGAAAAGGCAACAATCGAAAATAGTGTATTGGTTACTGGCGTAACACACGCTTCCCTGCCAACATACTGACCGAAATACGGTCAGCATGATTCATGCGTTCAGAGTGAGTAAAATTCCATGCAGCGAGCCGTTACCGATCAAATCCGGCCTGGTCTAACCGAGAAAAGCATCGCCCGACCGACATGGACGTACCCCTGATCTCCACCTGGGCGCCGTGACCCAGCAGGGTCTCCACGACGGCTGCCTTGCCCGCCTGCACGGCCAGGTGAAGAGCGGTGTAGTTGTCCTGGCGGGCACAAGAGGCCGCGGTCAGTCGACTGCGGGCTCCACATCAAACAGAATGTCGCATCGCGATGCTGCGCCGGCTCCGACGAATGTGTGAGGCATGCTGCCCGCTAAAAGTCAGTAATGCCAGTGATGAGTGGTAAGGCCCGTGGTGAGCGATCCCGATGATGGGCTGCGTTCAGATCGAGTGGGCGAATCGGGAACAATGCGAACGGCTCGTGCGAGAAGTCAAGTGGCTACCAACGTAGGCCCGGAAGCCCAACATTATGAAAGGTCCTCCACCTGCTGCTGGCGATACGGCCTCGTTTCAGCTGACTGAAGAGTATAGGAAGGATGACGTCACTGCCGCCATCTGAGGCGTCATCTCTGAGCACCAGTGTATCGCAGGTGCACTGACAGACCGCTGGTGGCGTTTGTTGGTCTCACCCTGGTGGCGGCGTCGACACTTTCGCCCTTTTGAATCAGGGCGTTGATGACTCCGACGTGGCCGGTGAGGGCAGGCCGTGTGGATGGCCCGAGCTCCCGCCTGAGGGTGGGGCGGCCATTGTCAGCCTCCGGCCAGCGGAAACGACGCACGTGGGATGCCTTACTGACCGTCTTGGCAGGAGCTGTAGTGGCCATGGTCTTGCTATCGGTAACGAAGCGTACTTACCCTTTCTCCCGCGGGCTGTTTTGACTTGACGCAATTCAAACTGATCTAGATTTGTATCTGTCAGAGTCAATCATACCTTGCAGTGTGGGTTAATACCATGTCAACTCGCGTTCCACCAAGGTCAATACCATGTCAACTCCCGTTCCACCAAGGTTAATACTATGTCAACTCGCGTTCCGTCAAAGTCAGTACGATGTCAACTCGCGTTCCACCAAGGTCCATACTATGTCAACTCGCGTTCACCAAGGTCAATACCATGTCAACTCGCGTTCCATCAAGGTCAATACTACGTCAGCTCGCGTTCCGCTGAGACCAATACAACACAACATGTCAACCAACAAATGTTGAGCCCAAGTTAATTTTACTGTCCACTTGTGATAAATCGGTGAGTAAACTTAACCTACACAAAAGAGTAATGCTTTGCTCATCATGAGACGTTATAATTGTGTGCGACTCAGAAGGGCAGAAAATTGACATATACTGATCTTACCTGTCCCTGACATCCTCACAGATGCCACAGGGACCAGAAGTCATCAGGCCGTCATGGGGACTGGGAAGTCGCGTGACTTGCGACGCCACCAGTTATACGACATGTATGTTTTGAATGCTTTATAGGCTACGGTTATCAATTGCCTACAGATTTCCTGACTAATCAGCCAGATCCCGACATATCATGGCGCACAAGTAACCAATACAGACGGCGGCGGCGGGGGAAGAAACGTCTGGCGCTGCCCGGTCAGCCTCCGATTAGCCCCACGAGGAACGTCCTGCCGTGAGGACGTGCTGAAATCAAAACCGGCCGTAACCAATCCGATCAAGCGAGCAGCCGTCCGAGTGTGATCAGCACGGGTGAGCGGCGCACCTTGTTGGGCATATGCAGAGGAACGCCTTTTCGTAGGAACGCCATCACCGCCTCCGGATGGCCGTTCAGCGAGGCAATGTGCATTAACGTGCTGCCATCTTTGGTCCGATCCATAACCGAAGCTTTGAACTTGTCCGCCAGGATTTCAACCACTAGCGCGTGACCCCGCTCGGCAGCGATGTGCAGCGGGGTCCGATCTGAAATGGACCGAGGGTCGGGTTACAGGAGAGTTGGCAAAGCGACGCTGACGTATGCAGTCAGCGCACGGATACATGGTGCGCACCGTGTATTGGGGTAGGTCCTCCCGACCGACAGGATGGGAACCTAGCAACAGCACGTGCACTGAACCTGCGATCATAATTCGCCCCGCGGTTGGGCCAAATCTGCCCCCGGCCTCACCATATTGTCTCAGAGAGCATGACACTGAAAGTGCACAATATGCAGTGTGAAAAGAAATTGCAGTAAGTCTTCTTGTGAGCCAAGTAATGATCTAAGGCAGGTTCATTTTATTTGAGTCAATTAAGATCAAAGACATTCAGACCCATCACTCGTAGTGTCGTTTGGGTCACACGGGGCCTTCTCATTTTTTATGTGCTGTAACCAGACATAAAGATAACACTGATGAGCTTTCCCACCAAGGGAGCCATGACACATGTGTATTCCATACCAGGGAACCAGGCGGAGACGTTACCAGCTCTGTGCGTTTCACCGCCATTGGCACGCGCTCTCCTCCTCTTTAGGCGTGTGTTTGTAGGACCGCGATAATTTTCTCAAGTCTTAATAGATTGCATGGCACAAAAGAGTACTGCCTTTCACAACTCTCAGCCGACTTTAGATCCATTTGGCATGCGCTGCGCTTCATACTCGGGTGAAGGCACGCTGAATCGCACATAGGTATGCTAGCTTCCTTGTTGTAGGGCGAATTAAAAAGCACGGACGGCTGGGGGGGGGGGGGCTGTTGGGCTCCCCTCGCAGAACAGCGGGCATGTTAACAAGGCGTGCTACCTGTTCTCAATTACACACACACCACACACACACACACACACACACACACATATATATATATATATATATATATATATATATATATATATATATATATATATATATTTGCTCCACCCGCAATACGTGCATGCAACCAGGCTGTGCCCAATCGCCTTATGGTTCCATGCTGAATGATCACGTGCCTGCCAGCGATCCTGGATCTGTGATACACCCATGTGTTCGTCTGTTTCTCCGAGCTAGACGACGTTATGTGGCATGAACATGTGCGGCAAATCGATATGTTTGAGTTGGACAAGGCTAGAGCTGCGTCATTTGCATTCTTGGGATAAAGACGAGGTTGCGTGATTATATGGAGGGTGGCACTGAGGAAGCATCTATAACTATCGGCTTTAAACACACAATTCAGTTGATATCCGATTTCACTTTGTGATGTAAAGGTTGCAAACAGGGCCATTTAACACCGCGGCAGGTTAGAAGTAAAGACGCTCGAGAATGTGCTCTCGCAGGAAAACCACGTATCAGCAAGGTGAATTGGATATAGCGCCATTCCTCCGTCCCCTTAACGATGCTGAAGGTGGCACCGGAAGCCCTTAATGCCACCGTTGGCAGCTGTGTTCTCCCTGCTGCGCTCCATATAAGGTATATGTTTTATTGTTTGACAGCCCAGGTTGGTGCGAGCAAACAACACACGGATGAAATAAAACGACGCCAACTCTCCCGCGTGAATGGGAACAGGTGTTACGATGGGGAGCTTGCCACTTCCGCTGGTGAAAATTCGGGATTTGTCACAGTGAACAGTGCCGTCAACTAACGCGCGATGTTGTCAATACTTTGAAGGCCTTAAACAATTATTCATCACTCATATCTGTGAGACCCTTGCAAGCTGGCGTCTTTAGCTGCCTCGCTATAGGCTCTCGTTAGCTCGACGCGTCTTTTAGTACCACATAATAAAACGTGAGCCATGAAGCGTGAATGACCGGCACGATGTCGCTGCTCAATGTTCCACGATAGGTCGCTTCAAGTCGTTTTTAGATGATATTCACGCGACGATCACTGATGTGTTTGTCGCCCCCTATCCGCTACGCTTCTCCGAACTGGTGGCCATCCGGCGGAGCTCTTTGTGCTGCAGTTCTCCGAACCTCCTACACTTGGCGACAAAAGCCGTGTGATTGCAATGGCGGTGGGTGCCCTCGGTTCACCAATGCACGTCCAGAACGGGTACCGGTCGCGCAGTGGTTTCACCGCGCTTCTGGGAAACCATATGCCTCGGGTTCGATTTCCCTTGACGCCTACCCTTCCTGCCAGGGCGAGGGGCAGGTGACGTCATACAATCTCGGCTGCTGATTCTGTCGTAAAGTCTTCATAGCAGTAGCACCCGCAATGCATGGTATAACGTTTATAGCAATAGCAGAGGCAGGTCTGATCGTAGAACTATGTGCTGCTATGTTCGTCCGAACACGGCCCCTGTAGGCAGCAGCATGGCCTGTGATGTCCCCGTTGGGCCATCTGACACTGACATTACGAGGCGTAAGCGAATCGAACCCTTTCACGACGCCTTTGTTTAAGTGACATCGGCCCGCATTAGACAAATGAGCATGCCGTCGGAAATGATTATGCCGTCTGACTCATTGCCTCTCTGAAATCGGAGTAGATTTATTTGAAGGCCTTTTGAAAGGCAAGAAACAAGAAGGGGGAGTGAGCTTGCGACCGGCGCCAGCAGTGTCACGGTGTCACGTGTCAATTGTGTCAAATGTTTTCACTGCAAAGGCCAGCCTGGAATTCACGTTTCAGCGATGCTTCGCCAGAAGCCGTCTACGAGCGTGGCTAGAAGAGATTTGTGCAGTGTTGCCAAGGACAAAAAAACATCCCGCAACCGTTATTAGATAAAAGCAAAACGACAAAGGCCACCTGAACACATTTCAGCACAGACAGCCTTGCTTCATGGGCACGTTAAACACCCTGACGTAAGTGGAGAATGGGTGAAGAAAGAAGCAGCTGTGATGAACGGTCCCCTAACTCATTTGCATAAGATAAAAATAGGCATTGCATTAGCACTACAAAGGCGTTAAACTCGCCTACTTACAGACGGATCCATATCTATAATCAGCCACCACTAGTGGCAAACCTGGAACGTGGCCTGGGAACAAAGCTGGAATAATGGTTGTCAAATAAAAATCACGGTGGTGATCTTTTTAAGGATGACGCCATAGCCGCTGCGCCACGTTTTCCCACACTCACAATGCAACACCGCCTGACGTGTGAAGAATTGAGCCCTAATCCCCACCGTGACCGGGACATCCGGCTCCGATCTTCTGTCCATCGCCACCTGTCGTCAGCCTGCCCCCTCGCCCTCCGATCGCGGGGGGGCTCTCACAGCTGACCGCGCGTGTGACGTCAGCGCGCTCGTCGCGCCTGCTCGCGGGGCCGCGGGCTGCGTCGCCACGGCGCGCCTGACGTGCGGGGTAAGCCGGCCGGCATGCTTTATCAATGGCGGCTGGGTGCCGCCGGAAGCGACCCGATGGTATCATCAAAGTAGACGGCCGGATTAGGGGGCCGCGCACCCGCCGACGAGGCTGCTACTCAGACGGCCCCCGTCGTCGGGCACAGCTCGGCCACGGATGGACGGGGCGGAACTGTGGCCGAGTTTGTGGTGACGTGAGGGCCTCAGCGTCACGCATCCGCCGGTGGGAATGGGCCGAGCAATATCGTTACGCCCATTTATGCGCGTTGGTTGGCTTTCAAACGTACAGTCATCGCATGCGCCGATTAGCACATGATGATGGCCAGTCACCAGCGTGCACTGCTTTGGGATTTATGATCTGAATAAACAAATAATTTATGTCGTAGTAACTAAGGTAGGCTGATCAACAAATCTCCAACCATTATAAGCGCGCTCAATAATTCTCTTCTCGCGTAAAACGGCAATATTCCGCAACTGGTTGTTGCTGGGAGGGAGTTAGGATTTATGTTTGGTACTTCACGAGCGTCGCTGTTATTTACGCAGTTCAAAATGGCATGCATGTACGACTATGTACGATAAGCCATGCATGTTTTTCTCCTGTCCGTAAGCGTCATACGACTATCCCAGAAATTTTCGACGGCATGAATCCACATATCCCACGGTTACACTCGCATTGCGGACGTCACATGGTCAATATATATATATATATATATATATATATATATATATATATATATATACACATCAGAAGTGCTCACCGCCCACCATGTGATTGTGATTGTGACAATAGTGTTCCCATTGTGTATTCGTGATGTTCCCATTATGAGTGTTTCTTACTTGTATGAAAATGAAAATAGCAATCCGTCTTACTTCAATTAGTTATGCTTAATTTATGTTCCCCGTACCAAAAGATGGTTTCCAACAGTAGTGCACGATTTTTCATCATTTAAAACTCAAAACTTATTTGTTGTGCAATTTGGTCTTCTCCGAAGATGAGATAAGATCTCGAAACGTTAGAATGGAAGGAGTTATGAATATATGAGTAATTTTGTGCGAACCATCTTTAATCTAAGCGATGACGCAAAGTCGAAGGCCCGGAAACTAGAACGATGCATCAAAAAGCTCGTCAATGCTGAGTCAGCAGTTATTTTTAATCAAACATGTATCAAAGAAAGAATTCTGCCAAAATATTCCAACATATATATATATATATATATATATATATATATATATATATATACAATAGATATGGTCGACTTAAGGGATCTAGCCACCCCAAACAGCGCCTAAAAGCAACATGAATGTGCCAAAATCCTCCAGTCGTTCCCGCGCTTTGTAATCGCCCACTGGAGGTCGATGTTAACAGTCTGTGATTTAAATGACGCCCGGTTGTGTTGGCCGATCGGCCATCGCCGACTGAGACCGTTTCACGGCGGTCTGGCTTTTCGGCGCCGATGTCGGCGCGGCTGTTTTGTCAACAGACGGGCGGCGCGGTCAGGGGCGGCCGACACGCACGGCCCCCCGGTGTCGGCTACCGGTCACGCAGCTCAACAGTCGGCGCCTGAACGGAGCTCCGTGGGGCGAAGGCCTTCCTGATCGGTAACATGAGTTAGCCTATCGAAGATCCATGCGCCCTATTCGTTTGATACATAATGCACTCCTGCTAAACGCTAAAAACAAACCAGCGAATACTCCATCGGTGACCTTTTTTTCAAAGTACGCTCAGGCCTAAATCGAGGGAGGTATGAATGCTATGCCCCTTTTAGAACTTAAAGTTATCTACAGAGTACAGAAACACCCAGATAGGAAGATAAGTGAATCTTTTCTTATAACAAGTCAGTGACCGAATCTTAACGTACAGGGCCCATCATGGTCGATTATGCGAACGTGATATATGCCTTTACGCATGATTTGTGCTAGCTTCAAATCGCTTACATGCGTAAGTGGTGCCTGACGTGCCAGTGGTGATGTGCGGTTTCCTGTTCAACTGAAATCGCTGGAGTGCTTTGGAGCTCGCGAAGCCGGCGCCTGCCACCAACTGGCTGTACAAAGGTTTATCCAACTCTAGCGGACCAAGTGGTGTGGCAGCGCTCGCTGGCGTCGACAAGACGAAGGAGCAGGAGGAGGCGCGGCACGCTCTGCGGCAGACATTTGACTCCGTCATTAACTGCTCAAAGCAGCAAATGACGCAGGCCTGGCCTGCCTGTTGCCGGGACGAGGAGGCTGGAAACGTCATCCAGTTTTCAGCGCGCAGTGTTCGTCCACTGTACGGCCCACCGCCTGAACCTGGTCTGCCAGGAGGCGCTGAACGGCGTGCACGAGGTCCGGGACGCCATCCAGGAGGTCGGTCGACTGGTATCTTTTTACCTCGACTCGCCCAAGAGGATGGTTGCGCTAGAGCACATCGGAGCCCAGGCATCTCTGCGCCCGCTGTGCCCCACCCGATGGACCTGCAGCGAGGCGTGCCAGGCCTCCGTAGTCGAGCAGAACGGGGTCTTGGTGACCAGCCCTGATGAGCTCGCGGAGGTGCTAAGGTGCGTCCAGGAGGTGTCAGCCACTGCCAGCGGCTTTGGCGGAACCCTCAGAGACTTGAGCTTTTCCTTTTGGCCTGTGCGTGGCTCTGCTGCTGCTCGAGCTGACGACACCCGCCATGTGCACTATGCAGGGACAGGCGCAGTTGGTGTCTGCCAATCTAGGGGTCGCACGTGCTGTCAGGGATGTCGTCCTGTCCCAGCGTGACCGCTTCGAACGCCTTTGGGCGGAGCTGATGTCCGTCGCGGAGCGTCTAGAAGTGGGCTGCCTCAGGCTGCGGACGCCCGATGCGACCACCTCGGCGACTGGACAACGGTGCCGAGCCACACCAGCATGCCTGTCCCGATGACCGCTACCGCCAGGCGTACTGCGAAGCCGTCGACTGGCTGGCCGGCTCCATCAGCGGTCGGCTCGGCTCTGATGACCCCATCCTGACCAAGGCCGAGAGGGCGCTCTTCATGGCGGAAGAGTGAGGCAGCCGGCAACTGTTGTCAACCGCCACCTTCTACGACCTCGACCTGGAGCGGCTCCGCCTCCACCGCCGGATGTTGTTGGATGGGGCGTCAATCTAGAGAAAGGCACGACTGACCTCCCTCGATGGCGTGATGGCCCTACTGAGTGATGAGAGGCTGCGGCAGGTGCTGCCAACCGCTGTCGCGCTGCTGTGTTTGGTCCTGACCGCTCCAGCAACATTGTGCGCGGCAGAGCGGCCGTTCAGTCTTCTTCGTCGTCTGAGAGGATGGCTGCTCCCCATCCTAGGCCAAGAGCGGCTAAATCACGCCGCAGTGCTGGCCACATACCCAGACGTGGTGGACGCTCCGGCTCTGCAGGCCGAGTTGAAGCAGTTCGCCTCGGGGCCAAGTCAACGGTGCAACACTTTCGGCAGCTGGTAGATCATAAAGTGTCAGCACCTACCGTCGCCGTCCAGCGCCCAGCGGCCGCTGCTGTCGTCCAATGGTATGCCGCCACCGTTACAACTGTCCAGCGTTGTGCTGCCACGGCCGCTGCTGTGTGTAACTGCTGAGCCGCCGACGTCACTGCTTCAGTACAGTGTTGTACCAACGCTCACGACAGCTTAAGCAGGGTTGTTTCTTAAGTTTGCGAAAGCGCGATAGCCATCCCTCCTTCAAGGCAAGAGGAGAAGCTCTATTTTCTTTTTTGGGTGATTGAAATGTGTTGCTTGAGACTGAAAATATCAGAAGAATTTTGTGATTGTGATGTGGGGCTCTATGATCCTGCTCTGTTCATTGGCTGCTTTGGGGGACTAAAGGGGCTGGTACTGATGGTGGTACTGACCTCCCACAACGTGACCAGGAGGCGAAAACGTGTTTTTTCGAAAAAATGGCAGATTTTGTTGTCAAAATGTGAAGTGCATCCCACTTGTTAGCATTTCTGCTTTTAGTTCATAAGAACCGCAATTTATTGTATAAAACGGAAAGAATTAAAACGAAAGCTAAGTGGCCGGATTTCGATTAGGTTTTTGAGGGTGAGAGGAGGCTAACCAATGAAGCCAGTTTTTTCCTGCGATTAGCGGCTAAATCGGCCATTGGGTTGACTATCCCCTCCCCCCCAAACTTTTCAAGAAATCAGCACCTCTGCCCTGGTTACGGGCGTTTGATGTTTTTGAAAGCAAAGTAATTTTGCAGGGTCGCAGGTTTTGCAGGCAAAAAACGTTGCAGATGGTCCTTTATCTGATTCGCGCTGAGCATTCCTCTCTTGAGTGGTAAATTCGGATGCTTAAACAATACCACGCTGTCTATGGACTGCCCGCCTTTCCTCTCATCGGATTAAGAAGCATGGGTGGCTGGTAAGTGGCGAATAATATGACAAGTAATGGACGGGAGAGCACGGAATAATGTGATTATTATTAAAGCTTGCAACAGCCTGGAGTCATGAATTATGTAGTTATGTGTCAAAAGATAGGCTACATGTGGCATAATGTTGAAATGTTTGGGCCTGACTGGAGTTTGCAGAATACTTAGGCGGCAGCCGGAAGAGCCAGGCAGGGCTGATTGCTTCCCTAACTTTTTAATAATTTATAATTGGCATCGAAGACTTTGGCAGGATAGACATAATCATACTTGGTCAATGTGCTGACACTATATGGGATGGAAAACATTGCATTGGATTTGCACTGGGATGAAAGAAAGTTTGTGTTTTAGTGTGTGTGTGTGTGTGTGTGTGTGTGTGTGTGTGTGTGTGTGTGTGTGTGTGTGTGTGTGTGTGTGTGTGCGTGTGTGTGTGTGTGTGTGTGTGTGTGTGTGTGTGTGTGTGTGTGTGTGTGCGTGTGTGTGTGTGTGTTTACTCTGATCTCAATGAGAATATGGTGACTAATATTTAAACCAGAGTTGTTTTGGAGATGGTTATGGTGCAAGCGCATTTTGCGTGAGCAAAATGTTGGTTATGTTCATTGTATAATCCCAATGGAGATGTGCCCAGATCATGTAAAGTTGGTGCCAAGATATTTAGTTTTTTAGTTGATGTATTTTCATTTAGTTGGTGCGTTGACAAGAAATTTGTGGTGTATTTTTGTGATATGCCAGCAAAATTATGGGAAGGGGGCCAACCCAACATTGGGGAAGCTCACTTCAGCACTGGGGGGCCAATGCCCTCATAAAAGTATTCAAATTGACGCCGCTGGTTGATACACTGGCCATCCCACTCTGTAAGCTTGGTGCTGCTATCTAGCTAAGTTTTTTAAAATCTTGGGGGTCTAATTGAACCCCAACTGAGCGATCGGCATCCCACTGGCCATCACGGTGCGTGTTAAGTGTCGATGAAGGAAGCTCTTACGCCGCACCCGTCCACAGATTACTGCATCGAAACACACATATCTTCAGCATTTCATAGATAATCGCTTCGCTAGTCAAAGAGTGTGCCGTATGCACATCAGCCTCTGGACTTAGAGTTGAAGCAAGGGTCATTAGATGCCGGCTTGGTGACGCCCTACTGGGATCATTCATCTCAGATTAACCTCGAAGTACGACCGACGATTAGGCTAGCTCCGTGGTGCTACGATGTGCTGCATTCCGATACGAACTGGCCAATGAGCGACATCCCAGCGGACTGAGTTACCAGCGCACATCCTGTTGTCATCAGGAGCAAGAACGGTTTGGGCGAGGAACACCCTCAGTCGATGCAGATCTGATGATAGCGGAAAAAGAGGGATAGGACCGTTTGCTGTGGACTTATCTAACTACGTTGGTATGATACCAATGGTTGGAAGCATATCGTTCTTTACTGGCCTGTCAAGCTCTTTAAGTGGAAACCGCGTTTATCGATGTCATTTCGTTACCAGACTGCAGTTGGGGAACTCTACTAAACATCATTTAACGCCATTTAAACTTAAGAGGCAGGTCAATCATCGCAATTATCTCGGGGTATAATTCAACGTGGGCCAATCTGCACCCAGAATAGACACTGATACTGTTTTTGATATGTCTTTCCGCACTTGCACGTAACACTTTTAATTGTTCCTATTGTAACCGAGGTAACCTTCGTGCCAAGCCTTAAACGTAAAAGGCAGAACATGTGCGTGTCTGTACATCAGGTAATCTAGACACGTCTTATCTATATTTTACGCAGAGCAAAGACCCATCACGGTCGCGATCACAAATCCCTGCCCTCGTCGGCTATTTCAACGACGTTAATGGTGCTTTTAGAGAAATGAGCAGTGAGCTCGTCGCCTTTTTTGTAGCGGACGTCGAACAAGCTGAAGCATTAGCAGGTGTCGGACAGTCAGTCGTCGCTGGCGACCTCATAATAAATGGATATCAAACAACAAACCGATCGCAAAAAGCCAGGACATCGTTGGCGCTCGCCCAAAGACACGCGAACAGTAATAACAGAGGCCAACCGACCAGCTATGGGGATCGGCCGACAGGCGGGCGTGGCCTCGGCCCCATACCGGGGCTCTCATTCGCCTCTGTGTCATGGCCGTCCTACAGTCTGTCCTACAGTCTGTCCTAAATCCTACAGCATGTTCTTCGTCAGAAGGGCTGTCTGAGCTACACGCGGAGATGCCAGGTTTTGATACCACTGAGCCAGCGGGAGGGTCAGTGCCGCTGGTACTGGGACAATGCCTGGGCTTCAGTAGCATAGCTCTCACAGGTGCCAGAGCAACCGGCACGGGCCTAGTCTAATAAAGGGAGACCACGAACCCACGCGCTTCTAAATTGCGTCGTGTCAGCATGTAGGCTGGTGCAAAGCTAATTCTAGTCCAGTATTCGATTCGTAATCATCAGTGCTCAGGTCGACTCCTGAAAGGTGTCTGCGATTTAAAAAGGTGTTAGGTTCACAGATTTGCTTTATGAAGCTGTGACTTGTAAAGAGTACATTGAAAGCTGGTGTCCGTTCCGTACCAGCTAAGCCTCGTCCAACAGGGAGACATGTGACCTAGGCTGCTGCGGGTGTGCATTGCCGTCACCAAGTTTTTAAACCACACTGCGTCGCCACTGCGCGCTTGTCTCGTGAGTGTCATCTATATGGACTTCGGGCATCACAAGTATTTACTGCAGTCAATATATATCCTGCCCGAACTATGGTGAAATAGAGCGCGTAGTAAATGTTCTTGTGTAGTAAATGTACAGGCTGTGTGTCGGCGGCTGCAAGTTCAGGGCGTTTTCGTCGCCAGTGAAAGGCCCGGTGAATATAAAATTTCACGAGCAGTTTCGACTCACCCTGGTTGTCGGCGATGTTCGGGTTGGCATGGATGCTGTAGAAGAACTTCACCATGACGTCATCGCCCTCGGCCCCGGCAATGTGCAGCGCTGTCTGGCCGTCTTTCTGCGAATCGATGACGTCACGTCACACGGCTCATCCCTGACGTCACGTCACAAGGCGTCAGTAGCACAACGTCACGCGGGTTGCTATTGATTTGACGTTAAGCAGATCACCCGTGATGACCCGTTAAATAGCCGGGCAGCTGACACCCTTCACTCAGTGTAGGGCGTGTTTGTTGAGCCGCCAGCTGAGCCTGGCGGCGTTTGATTTACAGCTCTGGGGATTCTGACATGCCATCGTCGGGAACGCCTGACAAGAGCAAAGCTTGTAAACCGCCGCTCAAACAGTGCGGATCATGCTGTCGATTTCCCGACTTAAAAACAGCCCTTTCAGACGCCATCGCATATAAATACTATCATCGAAGGGGGCCGTATTTCAATCCGCAATGCGATAGTCATCCTTATCTAAGCTTCGTCCGGTCTCTTAGCGGGGCTGCCATCAGTGGTCATCTCACATCAATAAATGAGCCACGTCCTCAATAGCCCCCCCCCCTCCCCTCGCCCCCCCCCCCCCCCCAGCCCCTCCTCGACACTTCACCCGCCTGACGCATGAGCCGCACGCCGCTCCGAACAACCCGGGGCCGCCCATACAACGCCCCCAATTTGTCGGCCTTGCTCCGGTCTGTATCTCGGCGCTGTAACGCGTCATGATTGCTGCAGCCCGCGGCGCCCGCCGCGCGCCCGCCATTGTTCCAACGACCTGCTGAGCGTCGTTCTGCTCGGCCGAATGGTCGCATTTTCCAATAACTATTAGAAAACGTGATGAAACGGCGCTCTCCGCGCAGAATGGCGGCCGGGAACTGCCGGCCGTTCTGCGGCAGCGTGCGGCGGCGGAGATGTTTGCCGGCGGGGCGCTCGTCAACACGCGGCGCGTGACTGCGGCGCTCCGGCGGTAACACGGCGGCGCGAGACGCCACGCCCACTGACACCCGGGAGGCTGTGGGGTCTGCGGGGGTCGGGAGAGACTCTGCGCGGCACTCGATGGTGGCCTCACTCAGCTGCCGCTGTCGCGTGGCGGTCAAATTCAGTGTCACAGGTCTGTTGCGTATGAAATATCAAATTAGATTATGGCAATACACACGCACACACACACACACACACACACACACACACACACACACACACACACACACACACACACACACACACACACACACACACACACACACACACACACACACACACACACACACACACACACACACACACGTACGCATATATATATATATATATATATATATATATATATATATATATATATAACGTCCTGGTCAAATGTTTCTGTTTCGCTGGTGATGTGTGGAGGTCAGCTCAGTTTCGGTCGAGTAAGACGAGCAGCTAGATCATGAGAGAATAAACGGGGCCTGTATGTCGGATGCTGCTTCATTTTAATCTGCTTGGGTTAGGTGTTACAGGCAATGTCGATACTTCTGACAGCGAAATTTCTCGCATACAGGTACAGCGCAATAAATATTTCGCGCGTGACACAGGAGGGGCTGTCGGTTATTACTCCCAGTAAAACCGCGTCGGCCGAGTTCTCGCCTCTCGCCTTCGTCACGGCCGCCTTTCGCCGCACCCACACCGCGCGGACTCACGCTCCGGGCGTCCACCTGCACGCCGTAGACGGCGAACAGGCCTATGTCGCACGGACTCACGTTCCGCGCGTCCACCTGCACCCCGTAGGCGACGAACGGGCCTATGTCGCACGGACTCACGTTCTGGGCGTCCACCTGCACCCCGTAGTCGACGAACAGACGCGCTAGGTCGATGTCCCGACGACGCACGGCCAGGTGCAGCACCGTGTCCTTGGTGCTCTTGCGCACCTTGACCTGTCGAACGGTCAGCGGGGTCAGGTCAGGAGCTGATCAGGGGCGGGGGGACATGGGGCTGGCGGGTCCACGGGAGCGGCAGGGGTCGGCTTTAAATGGCAGCTGAGCGGCGGAATGCTGATGGTTATTGGCTCTTTTCCTGCTCTGTGAATATATTCGCGGGCAGTTTAACTTTCTCTTTTTCTGTTTAGCTGTATCTGCCTTGTCTATCTCTATAACACAATGCCTGCGACTGCTTGACTTTTTGCACGATTAGAAGCCTTTATGCCAGACATGGTTGAGACATAAGAGCTGAGACTACACACTTTTACGGATGCTTTTTGACAAAGAAGGCTGTCATGGCCTGTGCAAGATGTGCCTCAAATCTGGATGTGGCTTGCAAGCTTCATCAAAGCAAAAAACGACTTGGAGCTTCGGTTTATCGGCCAAGTCTTGATAATTAACACAGCGAGCTGCATTCAACTTTTGTGCGCAGGTGTTATTGCTCGTAATAAATAACTAATGGAGCGCCTTACTCTCGATTCCGATACGTCTGGCCGAGTCCATACAAGGTGCACTTGTGCTGAGGCCTCATTATCTCAGAAAATGGGCCCCCAAGTGTCGATACAATCGCAATCACTTCTCCCTTGTTTGCAGGCGAGTGTCAAGAGAGTGTTTTATTTGAACATTCATCATCTCGTATTTATGGTCCTGCCTGCGGTACTAGAACCTGTAATCAACGGCTAGGCAGTCATCAATTGATACTCTGTGGGCCACCGTGTCGGCCTTGGCAAGACCAACGCTGCCCTGTTCCATTGGGTGCCACGTGCCCTGGTGGTTGGAGGCATGGGATTGTATAGAGACTCCTGCATCAGTCCATTCTCTCTGTGAAATTTTCAGGCATCAGTAAAGTATTTGCACAACGCTTGGCCTAAAGATTGCAAAGATCAAAGATAAAGATCCGCATTGCGGCGGAAACCAATGTGGGCGTGCAACTACCCGGGAGTTTGTGAAATTTGCAAATTTTGTTCACAAGGTCGGTACGGCAAAAGTGACGCGGAGGTTATATACGGCAGCCTGGGACCACCGCAAATGGACATGCGAAGTGTCCTGTCGTCAGATTACGCGGATCCTTGTTGCAAAACGATCTTTACCGTGCAGTTGCACAATCTGAGGGGACCTGTCGCATCAGAAAACGTCACTCAATTGATTTTTACAGCTCTAGGAAGCGCAGACACTACGGTGACGCACCTTTCCTTGCTGAGGCACAACCCCACTCCCCCACTCTACCCAATGCGAGCAAATATCACACGCAACATCGCTACCCCTCCCCCCCCGTAGTTTTTATGGCCGTTGGCTTGGCATTTTCAACTGGTTCGTCCCTCCGCCCAGTTTACCACCACCCCACGGTCGGCACAGGCTAAGGGCTGCCAGTGTTCAGTCCATGCAGGCTGATGACGCGCGACTGAGCGGACCCCGCCCCGTGCCGGCCCAGCTGACTGACCTGCAGCTCCGGCTGGTAGTTGAGCAGCTCCCGACACAGGTGCTGTGAGCCGGCCTCGATGGCCAGGAACAGCGGAATGTTGCCGTCCTGCGGGAGAACAGCGGCTCGGTGACGAGCGGGCGCCGCCACCATCTTGGAAGGCGGCTCAACTGAACAGCAATCTTAAGTTTGTCGAACTAAAGCATGTGCACTAATGCTGGACGCACTAAGCTACCTCAGGCATTGATGTTATTACTTTTCACGCCCATTTACGCGGCGGAAACCAATGTGGGCGTGCAACTACCCGGGAGTTTGTGAAATTTGCAAATTTTGTTCACAAGGTCGGTACTAACAGCCAAAATACGAGAATTTATAATGTACAGACAGAGCGCATCGCCTAATATCCGATCTATCTTCTTATTCCCGACAACGCGTGTCCAACTACTCAAAGGGGGATGGTAAATTCAGACTTATTGTAGGCGAACAGCCAAGCCGACACTTCCGGTTTACTGGAGCAAAATCATTAAGCAATTTGGCCACGCCACGGCCAGCACATCCTCCTGAAAGCTGAGGGCAGAGAACAGACTCCTAGAGTCGCACCACCCCAGCGGCCGGGCCGAAATCAATGCAGCGCTGCGCCGCGCCAGCCTCGCCCGAGCTCGACTCGTCTTCTACACGGCACGACGCTCCGCCACGAGACCGCGGCGGCGGCGGCACGTGGCGCGCCCACGGCTACTTCGATGAGGGTCCTCGCCCCCGCGCCAACCAACGACGCGGGATGACGGGATTTTAGCGAAGTCGGACGGCGAATCGATCGGCGCCGAGCACGGCTCCGAGAAAGTGGCCACGGTCACGCGAGCGCCGTATCGCCCGGGGCCAGCCCAAGCCGACCTGCGCCGCTGCACGGCGACACGGGCCGGCTGGGTGTCTGTCTGCGTGCGGGCGCGCCGCCGCCGTGGGGTGAGGCAGCTCGCACCGCCGCCGGGCGCATGGCTTCATCGGTGCGCAGTTAGCTGAGGACTTGAAGACCGTAGAAAAGCGATAACAACAACACTGGGAAATCCGGGAGGTGTTGGCTTTGTTGGCTTTGAGGATCCCATTCGGGTCGGGGACCCACTCAGCCGAAACAAAGAGCGGTGACCCGGAGACAGTGGCTCCGGGTCAATCACCCAGCTTGCAAAGGGGTTCGAGCGCCGAGTGCGTACGCGCCGTAGTAGATGCATGCGACTGCCGGAGGCTCCGGAATTTCCGCCCGAGAATAGCCCGGCTGGATCAATAAGGGCGCGTTGGGATCCCTGACAGTCAGCCTGTTCCGCCCGCCACGCCTGAGACCCTGACGCGTCTCACGAGCCTTCCGGGGACCAGGTGTAGGCCTCCGGCCTTAGTTTCCTTTAGAGGTCAAAACTGGAGGTCATGGCCGGGCTGAGTGACCTGGAAAGTCAACTTCCTACAGTAATGTGCTTTTCAAACAAAAGCACTTCGGATTTTGACTTTTTCAGCTTGGAGGCTAACATGAAAAAACGTCGAAACCACTAGTTCTTACCTGTTTCTCACGTCTGCGAGAGCCACCCAATCGAGTTATTCGCATGAATCGCTGCGAATGGATGAGGCGGAACCCCACAACTATTGCTTCTCCACGCAAAACAGCTATCACGCGTCGTCACACGCTCAAATGGGAGCAGACAGGTCCAGCCGCACGGAAGCTGATCGTGCATCACAAGGTAGCGCACTGTGTCGGGCAGCGTCCGCGGCAGACGACGGGCAAGCAGTGCCTTGTGGAACTCACCGAATCGCGGGCAAGCAGTGCCTTGTGGGACTCACCGAATCGCGGGCAAGCAGGGCCTTTAGCAGAATCCGGTGGCTTAGCGTGGAGCTGCCTGGGTGAAAGAACTGCGGCCAGACAGACGAGACATTGGGGCGAAGCGGCGTGGCGGCGGCGGTGACAGGGAATGCCACAGAAATGCATCAATCGTCTCACAGATCATAAGCAGCCATTTTTCAGCAAAAGCGCCACATTTAGTGCTCATATTCTCGAATATTGTGCGACCACTGTATACACTGAAATAAAAACGTTTCATGAAAGCAAAAACTGGTGTCGTCCCAGCACCAGTGTTATATAAATAAAGGACGATGCCAACAATAAATAGAATACAACAGGCAAAACAAAACAAAACGCACAAGAAGAGAAAAAAATCACCTTGTCTATAATCGGTGCCGTCAAAGTAAAAGTTTCAGTTGCAAAGCTCTGCCAACAAAACCTGGGTTAAAGCTTCCTTCATAACATCGACGTGGTAGCCCACAGTCCGAAGACTATAGCATCCACAAAGCATCACAAATCGTGCACATGAACCAAAAAGCAGACAATATAAACCAAAGCAGATAGGCGTCTAAACATATATGGAGGGCGACGAAATATTTCAGAGCAGCACGTGAGCGTTTTCACCACGCGTTGTTCGTGGGTTTTTGAAGTGCGACTTGCTTTTGAACATTTACGGTATACATCGGGGAGGTCGCATTACCCGTCGAGGTCGGCAGTCACATGTCCACCCTAAGTGCAAAAACAAAGCCAACAAATCGAGCATTCACACATGCAGGGGAAAGTCAGTCAAACCCAACAGGAGACGGTAATTTCTGAAAGAAACAAAATCGATGATTATTTCCCGCATCGCAGGGGTTTCCGCTCATGTGCGTGCCTTAAAGATGATCATAACAAGCTGCAACAGACAAAAATGTGAACATTGTGTCATCGCCGCCCTCGATCGATGCGGGTTGACACAGCGGTGCCACTACTCAATCGCCTAGAAGCACATTTTGTCCATCTCCCGACCTCTTGACCCATCCGACCCGTCCAGCGAGCCGCTGCGTCCGCCCCACACCACATCAGCGACCGGGCGGCGCGCGCAGCGGCGCCTCTGCCCAGGTCAGCGAAGCGACACGGCGTGCGTGCAGGGGGAGAGCAAGCCAGCCGGCCGGCCATACCACGTCCTTGATGAGGCGCACGTCCTTGTTGGTCGTCTGCAGCAGGAGCCGCAGGATGTTGACGGCCAGGCCTGCTGTGCGCGTGCACACCAGGTGGACGCAGGTCATCTTCTTCGGCTGGTGGGTCACGGGGACGCGTTGTCAACGAGGTTGAGGTACACTCTGCGGCGGCTGGGGGGGGGGGGGAGGGGACGCGGGGCTTGGGACTGGTCCGTCGAAATAGCTCGTGCTGAAGTTAGAAGCTTTAAACTTTCTCAAGATATCGTGAATCCCAAGGTCGAATGTGTGGTATCACTTAGACCGCTCCATTTATAAAGTAGTAGCGCACTTAATCGAGGACCAAAACATCAATTTCAGTGATTGCGGAATCTTTACAGCCCTGACCTGATCATCAGGGTCCGTTGGAGTCAAGTCACGCATCCATGTCGGAGAGCCCTTGAAGCCCCGATAGCCGCCCATCAACATCAGGAAGACCTCGGGGCCCTGCCAGACCCCACCATGAAGAAACAGCCCCTCAAAGCTTCTCTCAGCCTCTCACCCCGGTCAGGGCGTTGACGTCCGCCCTCCTATTCAGCAGCGTCTTCACCATGTCCTCGCGAGCGTGCAGCACGGCCAGATGCAGGACCGAGAAGCCCTCCTGAAACGGCCGGCGCGAGAGCCATTTGTCGCAGCATCGCTAAGCCATGACTCAACTTATATTAGCATGCGCTCGGGTGGGGAACAAATTGACCCCCTCAAGGCTTTCTTCGGAATAGTTTTCGAACGGCGTGGCGTAGCCGCGCCAATTTGGCTGTAGCTGACAATAGCGAATCGTCTGGCACCAAAAATTTAAATATAACTTGTAAGGTCGTTGGCCTATGGCAGGTCAAAGTCAGGCCATGGTTTCAGCGAAGGGCAATAATCTGATCCAACAACGGAGTGTTAGACCAGGCTATGCATCTCTGAGATGCTTTCTTAGGCAACACAACAACTTAATGAACAAATAACATTGGCCCAGGGTCAGGTATGAAGCTCAGTCCAAGGTGAAAGCTAACCTGTTTTATTTCCTTAGGGCTTGCTGTATGAGGTAGTTTCTGGTGCTCATTTCAAATTTATTGATAACAGGAACCGCATTATACAACTTACATGGACGTCTTAAAGGTTAGGATAGGTCACGGACCTAAAACAACTCAGTTAACGTTTTGTATTTAGGAACACACTGTCTAGCGTAATCGTTGTTGCTTGTTTAAATGCAAAACTCCAAGCAGTCTTGTATGAGTTTCATCCCCATGACTTTCAAAAGGTCAAGCAAGGTCACTGACCTTAAAGGAGCACGCAATCTTTTGCTTAGAACAGTTTTCTAGGTTCAAGGAGCCCTACGGAGACCAGCCCGGAATTTGGCCTTATATGACCTTATTTGAACCGAAGAACATGACCTAGGCACGCAAAATTTTGACCTAAGCGGGCTCACGTACAGGTTAAAACGCTCTGTGAATTTCGCGTCTCTAGCGAGCTTAGCTTCTGAGATCTCAGTGGGACACATTGGCCCCTCACCCGAACGAAGGGTATCCACCGACCGCCCGGGCCCGTGTTAAGTCAACCTATAAGCGTGGGACCAAAATAACGTATGATGTCCGTTTGTGGTGACTTTGTTGGTGTCACATGAAATGTGCGCTGGCAGTTGGCAAACAATAAACTACCGCGCTGTTCCGGCGCGGTAGTTTATTGTTTAAAAAGTGACTTTAACTGAGCTTCTATGCCACACAGATGCGTAGGTAACCAGAGTTGGCACAAGATGCATGATTCTCACAGTGTTTGACAAACCCAGTTGTGATTAATTGTGAGACCCCACGCATACAAGGCAAAAATAGCAGCAAATGTGTCAACCTGGTTAATTTGATCTGCAATCACGATCTGCACATCCTGCAATTTTCATGCGATTTGGCGAGATAGTTACCAGGGCGTGTATGAAGGGATACTGCGTTCACGCGACCCACATTCAACAAACGTGGACCCCGGTTATATGGCTTCTTAGAAAAGATCAACGTATGGGTACGACATAGAATACAACACTGCACAAAACAGAATGCAGCATCAACTTGCAGACAACCAGCCACGCTGACCTCAATAGCCCGTAAGACAACACCAAGCTCAGCACGGACCGACAATTGCTGCTTCCCCGCCCCCCTCCCCGGTCCGGCCCACCTGTCGCCCCTGCGTCCGGACCGTCGACGGTCGTGCCGGGCGGCGCGTCGCTTCCGACGAAGCGTCCGTCGCCGCTGACGGCCGGTTGACACAGCGGAAATTAGGCTAATTTAGCGGCGGCTGAGCCGCGTCCGCCGGCGGCGGGTTCGACCGTCGCGACCCGTAACGATATGTCAACAGGGCCGGGTGTGATTTGGGACCGGCGCACCGACGGCTTAGGGTCGAGAGCCGCTTACACGCCCGGATAAGGACCGTGTCCCAGTAAAGCCAAGCTGCGGGAGTACACAGTCGGTCACGGGGTGAGGTCACGGGGCGGCGCTAGAGACGAGAGTCGATCGGTCGCGAGTAAGGTCGCGGGGTGCGAAGCTGCTGGTGACGTGATGCCAGGAGCGAGGCGCTCCCCCGCGCCGGTGTCGGGGCACTCCGCGCAAATGTGGCGACAGACGGGCCATCAGCTGGTGACGTGGTAGGACGACGGCGGGCAGAACGCGGCCGATGGGCGGGCTGCATGCCGCTGACTGGGCTGAACGAGGCATCGACCCGGCTATCACAGGACAGGCAGCCGTCCGGCGAGCTGTACCCCGCCGCCGTATGGACGACCTGAGCGCTAATTGGGCTGCCTTGTGTGTGTGGTCTGCTGACGCGGCAGGGACTCTCCGTCTCTGAGGCTCAATTTATGTTCTGCCCTCATCTAAAAATACCCGGCAGGCAAAATAGCGGCTGTCACACCCGTTGCTTCCCAATGCTGTATCGATCGCACAGGCCACAACAACCAGGTATCTCGGTTAAAGCTCATTTGTTTTGCGTCAAGGCTGTGGTTATGTCCAGAGACAGTGGAAAATACGGCATAAGGGAAAGCTGTCCCCCCTCCCATCTCAGGAAAAATTGACAATAGCTTCATTTATGCTTGGTTCAGCTCCGTACAAATGGAACGGACTCAATCAAAATAATGGGGAAGCTGAAGGATGATCTGAGGATGATCTGATCTGAGGCTGAAGGATGATCTGAGGCCGATATGATTTGAGGTTGAGGGATGATCTGAGGCTGATCTGATGATCTGAGGCTGATCTGATCTGAGGCTGAAGGATGATCTGATGCTGATCTAATCTGAGGCTGAAGGATGATCTTCCTTTTTATAATGTTAACTTTGATCAACAGTTAATCCAAACAAATTGGGGGGAGTAATTCTGGCTCCGGTTCTTAATGAACCGAAATCATATAAAATAATGATAAGAACCCACATGTATGTTTCCAATACTAGACACATATGGAAGTTGCTAAAATTTCGCAAACTCGGAAATTGGTCCACAGTTTTTGTTTGAGTCGTTCCTGCGCTCGCAGCAACGAGTGCGACAGCTATTATGTTGTTTGCCCGGTAGTTTTGGTTCAAGGCAGAACATAAATCAAACTTCCGAGACGGCGGATCGCTGTTGCGTCAGCAGACTGCAGGACGGTCCAAGTAGTCAGGTCGTCCATGCGGCTGCGGGGTACTGCTCGCTGGGCGGTCGTACAATTTCACCCCGCGGACCATTAACGGAAGCCGGTGATTTCAGAGGTTATATGACAAGTGAGATCACCGCTGGTTATGCCATACAACAAGGCCGAGGCGGGAACCGTGGAAGTTCCAAAAGGGATGTTTGATGGACTGAAAGACGTTTCTCACACGCTTGCTCGCTGCAGTGCTGTCAAACAGTTCTCAAACCAGTCGACTGATGTTTGTAGCGGCCGGAGCCCAGTAAAAAGGGTTGAGTGATCCACTACATCAAAACAATGGCTTAGGTCAAGTGTAAGAAGCGTCACTTCGGATCAGTCTATGCCGTGCAAGATCCGTACGTGACAGTTAAAAGGACGGTACGGCGCGAGTGATGTTCCATGAATCCGCGATGACCAGCGCTAAAAAGGCTTTGTTGCTCCAGGTAAGACATGAGCTGCTGATGAACGAGCTTTTCCGCCGTCTTGCACATGGCTGGAACCAGCGTGATTGGCCTAAAGTCCGATGCTGCGGGCGGGCGGCTCCTTTCACGAAGTCGTATCACGACGGCACTTCACCAGCTAGTGAGCACGGTTTCTGAGATGTTGCCAGTGACGATAGCACGAGGGGGAAGTCGGTTCGACAGCTGCTGCTGATGCTGAGCTTCAGGATGTTGAGTGGCATGCCACCTTCCACGCTCGATGCTTTGCGAATCCTCGCGAATTAAAAGAGAAAACAGACCCGCTGACCGTGCTCTTCTCGCAAGTCGCGCTCGAGTCTAGCCGCTCTGCGGCCGCTGAAGCGCACCGCAGCTGCGGGTGGCGCGTGGCGGCTCGTCGCCCGGCGGCCGCCACTTGCCTGACCGGCGACCGCCGGCCTTGTCTATCACCGGGCGATCTGGCACGACAGGTGCGCCTGTCGGCTCCTTATTGCCTTCCTGCCCCCCCCCCCCCCCCCCCTCGGGCTCGGGGCGAGGCGGACGGCGGCACGCACCCCTCCCCCTGCATCGATCCCCAGCCGTGTGGCGGGAAATGTCACGGACACGCCTAGCCCACCCAGATCGCCGCGTGCACCGATGGAGAGGAGGCCCCCGGTACCGGGTCACCACAGAACGCACGGTCTGCGCGCAGGACATGTGATGACGGCATGGGAAACTGAGCTTTGTTGGTAGCGTTCCGAACGGCAGCCACCTGGCTTCGCGTCTAGCATTGTTAGCCTGATCTGTCGACGGATGCGCTTTAACTCACATTCGCCGAGTAAGGGGTCACAGATTCTTCCCTGCTTTATAGAAGGCAATGAATCACGCTGAGGCCGAGTAAAGAATCCCATTGGATAGCTCTTCTCGTAATACCAAACAAGGCTAGTGCCATTGACCACCAGTAAAAGTGCCCTTGGATTGATGAAACCGGCGCAACAGAGTAAATAGGGAATCTAAGCATGTTTTTATATTGAGAACCATGCTTGCTGAGAAAGTGAAGAAAGCAGTAATAAATGGCGTACGTCGTTTTGCGGCATACCAATGACAGCCAAAAGAAACAGCGGATGTGACCTCTGACATGCCACATCAGATCACACGGGCCAAGTCCAGTGTGCAAAGGCTCCGCCCTATTCTCCCAAGAACCAAGTATGGTATGACAAAGGAACAAACTACGTTCGGATGGTAACAGACAGACCGCATCACACAATCGTTAATAACACCTGTGATGTGTCAACTGGGGTCACGAAGGCCACACTTTTCCCCACGTTTTATCGTTTTCATCGTCACGTCACCTATGTTGACTTTAGATGACACAACTTCCGAACTACTTTTCATAGCATCATATCGTGACGTCATCATCATCATAGCTGAGTCGGCTCCTTAGCCCAATCGTTAGAATGCTCTTCTCCTAACCTACCCGTGGAGGGATTCGGTGCTCACTATTTGCTCCTAACTGGGATGATCTGTGGCCGGTGCCAGCAGCTGCTGTAGGTCAAATGATGACAGGGGCGGGAAGGCCCGTGCCAAGCATTGTTGCACCTCAAACTCTCGCCCCACCAAATTCGATCTGGAATTTCACGATGGGAGGGTGGCTTCAGGGCCAACACAACAAGTATTACCCAAGGTGAGCTATGATCCCAGCAAGTCGTTCAATCAGCATATGTTCGGACCAAATTTATAAAAAAGGACAGAGCTCAAAAATCAAAGAAAGCGCCTTAAAATATATATTCTACGACGACTGCACGTGATCGAGAGTCTGGGGCCTCCACCACGGAAAGCGATCGACCCTTCTTAAATACAACAGGGAAGCATGCTGGCTAGAAGAGCGTGGTTAGTAGTCAGTTTTTCAGGAAATAACGTTAAAAAGCCTTGCCGATCCGGGAGGATTGCTGTTTGTGTATACCTTAGCTGTAGCTTCAGAGGCAAACGGAGGTCGTTGGAGCGACACATGTCAAGGATTCATCCGGGGCTTCCTGTTGTGAGAGGAACGGTGGCTTTGAGGTAACAGGCCGAGCATCGCTAGTGTAGGCCTCTTACACTGCCTGATACACCTCAGACTTAGCGTACTGATCGGCGCTTAGGTGTAAGGTAAAACGCTTGTAGTTATCATATTGCATATAGAGCTAAATGAAGGTGCTAGAATTGTTTTAAAAATGTTGTTTGCATATGTCGATACTAATATTATATGGCTTCTGTTCTAAATAGTTGGAATCATGTTAAGAAGTGCGAGTACTGCACTGGCAATGATTATGCGAAGATAATGACGGTCGCCAACGCTTCCAGCTGATTGTACGATGACGCCATAAAACCAATAGTGATAATGTTTCGGGTGCTTGAAGAACCATGTGATCGGTGAATGTAGGGCTGCAGGGATGCAGTGTTGCAAAATAATTAGGATTGAGGAAGAGAAAGGGGGAGGGGGTGCGGGAAGAAAAATGGTCGAGCCTGCTTCCCAAATGCACTTCGAAGAGTTATCTACCGGCTTTGACGCACTTTCCTTCCACAGTTGGGACCAGGACTGTAGTTTCTCTGAACTATTTTTGGGGGCTGAACCCCTAGAAGTTATGACAAGTAAAAAATAAGGGATAAAAATACAAGCTATGAATAGGAATCTGCATCCCTGGTTAGGAGGCACAATGCCGCCTCCCCCCCCCCCTCCCCAACTGAATAGAAAGCTACATATCTTAAGGCTGGCTATGTCAAGGTATGCATTATCTGATAGTTTTATCGGTCTTGTCTTAACCATCTTTCAGTGTTTGATGGCCGGTAACTGACACTTAAGTGCAAATGAACTCCCGAAGCGAAAATATTGGATGGTTATTCCGCACTGTATGTCAATTGTCTTTGTTTTGGGGTTCATCGCATTCAGGTATATGTTGCAACGATTCCTGAAAGATTCGACTCCAGGTGACAGTTTAGACGGTTCCAAATTTCGTGTAAAGGCACTTTTCGACCCCTGATAAAGAGCATGCTTTTCCCAAGCCCTTGTCCTGTGGCAGCTAAGCGTTTTCCACAAAAAGAGGGCTCAATTACGTCTTAGTCACGGAGCGCCGTGACGTGTGGGCGCCTGTGACGAGTAAACGCCTAAGGCGCCATGGCCGGCACCTCTATAGATCCCGTGGTGATTCGAAGCCGACACCTCGTGTCTGTTCGGTCTATGCCTCCTGAATAATTCCGGCTGGGTGCCGGGCCGCGGTGGGTCCGCCGCTGACCCGATGGCCCCAGGGCAGCGTCACCACATGCCGAGCTCGCCACACCCGTCGTGGATGGCAGGCAGCCGCCACTGGGAACTCCTACACACACACAGACGCGCTGCAAACTTTCTGCTCATCGCGTGGCCAGCGTTCCACTGATAAGGATGTAAAACTCCACGGGTAACATTGGCCCCCTGAAATCACGCGGCACAACGGGTGAAACACACGCGATGGCTCGGTTTGGGAAAGTTCGGGCGTCGCCAGCCTTGCCCCAGTTCTGCAGCCGAGTACGCCCTGGAAGAGAGTCGCACCGATGCGTGCTTCTGTCGTCAATACAAACAGCGCAGGGCTTCATTTTCGGCTTCCGGTTGGGATTTTTTAGCAGTTTTGAGAAACGCTTTGATGATGAGCTTGGGACCTACTCGCTTGGATAGTCCCTCGCAAACAAGCGGAGATATTTAAGTGTGTGTTCATTCGATGGAACCTTTCCGAAGGCACATGCACCTGACCTGCATGCAACAGTGCGTGCGACAACTCCAGTAAGAGGCAGAGCCGTCCTCAACCGCTCGTGAGATACAACTGCTCGGGCGAAATCTTGCACGCCGAGCCGGTAGAGCGCGCGCGCCGGATGAGCTTCGTGGCGACGTGTGAACAGTGTGACGCCTCGTCTCTCATCCTGTGAACGGTGTGACGACCTGACCCTGATCACAGCTGCGGCCCCGGCGCGGCGTCGGGGCCGATCCCATGACCTGCGCGGGATGCACCGTGACCTGGCCGGGACCGGCAGGGCCGCCGCGAGCGGAACGCGCGCCGGCCAGCGGTGCGCCGGCGGCCTCGGCCGTGTCATGGACGGCGCCGGCTGCTCCAGCCGGGGTTCTCACGGCCCTGAGCGAGTTCTACAGCCACGCGCATTCCGGCCGGTCGTTGGGGCGTGGCGTGCGGGGCGGGCGTGTCAAACGCCCTTCCCTAGAGTGGCGCCGCCGGCGAGCAGCTCGCTACGGTTGACGCGCGCCGCGCGCCGAGGACAAGCGGTTTTACGACAGCCAGTGCTGCGGCGTGAGACTCTTATCTCCTTAACTACGCATGAAAGAGCCGCGTGCGTTCAGAGCAGAAGACTGTCTTAAGTTGCGTAAGGCGCGGCGGCGGCGGGTACGGGTGCGTGTGTCGCTCACCCTGCTGCCAGCCATTTTGACTTGATGTCTCTTAACCTCAGCGCGACAAAATAGTGGCTGTCTGCAGGATCTTGCTGACACTGTGAGGGCGTTAGTGTTATCGCGACAAGCCAGCAGCGTCACGCCTGCCGCCACTGTTGCTGCAACAACCCGGCAGCCTGGGCCGTCTGCTGCGGTCGCCGGCGTCACGCTCGTCACGTGACGTCTGGCCGAGCCGGGCCGGACTGGATCGGATCGTGGCCACGTGACCCCCCGCCGGTGACATACCGCTCGCGCCGTCGGACTATGGTCGACAGGCGCTGCGCCGCCCACGCGTCGGACCAATCGGCGTAAATCCGGCCGTCGGCGGCGCTAATCGCACGGTGACGCCCGGTGCCCGTCGCCGGCGACGGCGGCGCGGCGGCGGCGGCGAGCGGCCGGTGGCGTGTCGGCCGGCCCGGCCGCGGCGGGCGGGGCACGCGACCGCCAGCCTCTCATTACGGCCCCACTCACCCCTGATGGTTAATTCGGCGACGGCCGCTGCGACCGCGGCCTCTGCCGGTGCGTGGAGCGGGAGCCGGTCGCGTCACGTGGCGTGATGTGTCAGGCGACATGGCGTGGACAGGTTGCGTCGTGTTACCGAATAAAACGCGCTGCTGTGACAGAAATAGAGTAGAGGTCCCTGCAGGCAAAGCACAGATATACTCTCGCCTTACTCTATCATCAAAAAACCCAATTTACTCACGACGACACGGAAGCTGTTTGCTTGTAAACTTAAGCGATGTATTTTCTTCTTCGGAGACAAACGCTTCTCAGTTTAGCATCCCAAGGCCGACCACATCCGCCATCATTCCCGTCTGACCCCCGAAACCACGGCACCCAGCACAGGCGTCACCCGGAGCTCATCCCAGCCGCGTCATCGGACGTCATCGCGGCGGCGCGAGGCTGCGGGCGCGAAGTGGCTGCGGTCGCTGGCTCCCACGCCATCGGCACTGGTGCCAGGGCCGGCAGTGGCGCATTCTCAGCGTGGTTCGGCTTCTGTTCCGCTTCGCCATTGACCCCGTTCCGCACTGACGTCACACGTGCTGATTCAGGGTCCTGTTATTCGACAGCAGTCGGCGATTCGGGCCCGCTTTCCGAACCACTAATTTCAGTCTGTGAGATCGAGTTGGCAGGGCGGTTTCTAGCGTTTGTCCTTGGAATTGTCCTTGCCGTCGATTGTCCTCCATGTCGACGCTTGTTTATGTGTGCTTTCGCCTCACCACGCCCCTGGCTAGATCGGCGACGTTCAAACTCTGCCTGTGACGTCATGACCTGTGACGTCACGGGTAATGACGCCCCGCCCGCGTCGATGGCACCGACACCTGTCCATGTGTGGCAGGGCGCGCCGCGGGCCGATTAGAGCGATATGATCAGCACTGGTCACTGATGATTCAGTGCCCTTCCACTGCGTACTGCGGGGACATTGCGGTGCTCAAGCACTGTTTGATGCTGTAGTATGCATTTCGGTATGTATCGACGAACACTGGTAGATTGGGTGTCAAGAGGGCTAAGGCCGTTGTTCTTATATTCGCGCATGTTTCATCTAGCTGGAAAGCGCTTCTAAGAAACGAGAAGTTAGTAGGCACCTGCGAACTAGAAGGTACTGCGGGATGTATGAGGTTGAAAGTTCGCCAGGCCATCGTCTGTGTATAGATATATAGATATATAGATAGATAGATAGATAGATAGATAGATAGATAGATAGATAGATAGATAGATAGATAGATAGATAGATATATATATATATATATATATATATATATATATATATATATATATATATATATGTGTGTGTGTGTGTGTGTGTGTGTGTGTAAAGTGGACGGATTTGGGTTGATCTACCGATGTTATTTCTGTCGTGATAATAAATCATGACATATGACAGTTGATAAATGGTTCACCGGCTGGAAATATCTAGTCCTCTGTATCCGCGATATAACACCGCACATTCACACATATTACGATGAACACCACGTGCCTTGCGAACAGAAACACACACGCACACACACACACACACACACACACACATATATATATATATATATATATATATATATATATATATATATATATATATATATATATATATATATATATATGTGTGTGTGTGTGTGTGTGTGTGTGTGTGTGTGTGTGTGTGTGTGTGTGTGTGTGTGTGTGTGTGTGTGTGTGTGTGTGTGTGTGTGTGTTTCTGTTCGCAAGGTACGTGGTGTTCATCGTAATATGTGCGAATGTGCGGTGTTATATCGCGGATACAGAGGACTAGATATTTCCAGCCGGTGAACCATTTATCAACTGTCATATGTCATGATTTATCATCGTGACAGAAATAACATCGGTAGATCAACCCAAATCCGTCCACTTTACCTCAGCAGGTCACTCGAATAAGATGTAAAATTTGTTGGCTCGGAGAAATTGTAGAGCAAAAATGTGATATGCCGAAGGATCAGAGGGGAAGGTGGGCTGATGTGCTGAGAACATCATACCTTCAAAAGGGGCGCATTTTGAAACCAAAATATATTTACAAATTATGTTGAAGAAGTGTCGTGAGAGAGGCTGCCAGTATGTCCCACAGATAGCGCAGTTAGATATATCAGATCAGATAATGCGTCAGTTAGCCATTTTACAATAGGAAATGGAAAGAACTGTTTGCTCAGTCTGATCCAGGTTCAACTAAAACTGAAACGTCTCATTGCAGAATATCATTTTCTTGTTTTGACAACTGGACAGAGCAGAATGACAGATATGCATATATGTATATATATATATATATATAATATATATATATATATATATATATCATCTCTCGCCCTGTCTCTCTCCCTCTCCCTCCCTCCCTCCCCATCCCCCTTTCCTCCCTCCCTCTCTCCCTCTCTCCCCCTCTCCCTCCTTATCTCCCTCACTCTCTCCATCCTTCTCTTCCTCTCTCTCTCTCCTCTTCTCTCTCTCTCTCTCTCTCTCTCTCTCTCTCTCTCTCTCTCTCTTCTCTCTCTCTCTCTCTCTCTCTCTCTCTCTCTCTCTCTCTCTCTCTCTCTCTCTCTCTCTCTTCTCTCTCTCTCTCTCCTCTCTCTCTCTCTCTCTCTCTCTCTCTCTCTCTCTCTCTCTCTCTCTCTCTCTCTTTCTCTCTCTCTCTCTCTCCTCTCTCTCTCTCTCCTCTCTACTCTCTCTCTCCTCTCTCTCTCTCTCTCTCTCTCTCTCTCTCTCTCTCTCTCTCTCTCTCTCTCTCTCTCTCTCTCTCTCTCTCTCTCTCTCTCTCTCTCTCTCTCTCTCTCTCTCTCTCTCCTCTCTCTCTCTCTCTCTCTCTCTCTCTCTCTCTCTCTCTCTCTCTCTCTCTCTCTCTCTCTCTCTCTCTCTCTCTCTCTCTCTCTCTCTCTCTCCGCGTAGAACACTGTGATCAACATGTAAATGAATTTGCAGCGGCAATTTGTGCGGAATTCACTTTAATGTGCAGTTGTTTGATACGCTGTTAGATAGGCGGGCATAAGCAATGGGCATAAGTACGCCTTTAGAGAACGCTAAGACTCCCGTCACTTTCACTCACCTCGCTCATGTGGTTCACGTTGCATCCCAGCTCGACCAGCTTGTCCACCACAATTACCCGGTTGTCCTTCGCTGCGTACATAAGGGGAGTGTAGCCATTCTGAAACAAGAACATGAGTCAGACGAAATCGAGCATGTCACGACTATTAATGCAAAGTTGGCCCATTGACTATGAGGGCAAAAATGTGATATCCAGTCTTAGATATTAAGAGCAACTTTCATTGAATAACCAGTGCAAATTCAGCACATGAGAGCAACTTGAACGAGATACTCCTCAAATGTATTACTCGAGCCACACATATTCAGAATGGCAATGAAACTCGTATAAATGAGTTTGACACAATCTGTTAAGCCTAATCAAGTTCAGTTTGTCACTCCGTCGAACTTTTTTAGTTGAACTAAATGGGGTTTATTAAGAAAACAAAAAGGACAGCATACGACTTGAGATGACTGGAAATGACTAAACTTCCCGGTGAGAGCTTGTCCAGAAAGCAATAGGTGTATACACGTGCATGGCTATTCAAATCTCTCCGGAGGCACATTACTCCTCCCTCCTCCCTCCTCCCCCTCCTCACCCGTTGCGCTTGTTTCAGACCCGCAACGTCTTACCAAAACTTAAAAAATTAGTTCGCCAAAAAGTGCAAGAACAGGAAAACCTGATGCTGTGGAGTAAGACTGCTCTGGTATGTATCGCCTCAAGAGATTTGAATGAGGGTCCAGTTTACGCTCCAGACTGCAGACACGCGCCAGCCCCAACTGACAGCTGTGAGACGCGAGCGGCCGGTGGTCTGAAGCTGACCCAGTCGGACGGCGGGACGCGTCCGGTCAGCGAGCCGGCGGGGCCAGGCCCTCTGCAGTCCGAACACCAGCGGCACGCGGCCGGTCAGCGAGCCGACGGGGCTAGGCCCTCTGCAGTCCGAACACCAGCGGCACGCGGCCGGTCAGCGAGCCGACGGGGCTAGGCCCTCTGCAGTCCGAACACCAGCGGCACGCGGCCACCAGGACAACATGCCGCCCCCGTCCCGTACGTGCGTGATCGGGTGGGAGCGCGTGTAATGGCAGAGGGGAGAGTGCTTCCGGCCGCGGCTGCGTCCACATGGTGGGTATTACCTGGCCGCAGCCCTTACATTCAACCATTCATGGCAGTGTCCATACGAACTACAGATTCGTATACAAACTATGAAAAACGACGTGATAGCTTAGCATGCTCTCGGTAAAGTACGATAGGGAGTGTGAGTCACACGACGCGTGCAAACTCGCAAGCTCAATGCAATCTCACTTTCGACGCAACACGCGTCCAATCTCAGCGCGGTCATTCGCGGCGCGTCCACCGGCAGCAAAGCAGCCACGAGGTGCGCGGTCTCAGCCACGCCGTCTGTTCACGAGCGGGGGCCACGCGGCCGAACGCGGCGTCAGCGCGTCACGGTGACCGGACTCCACGAGGCGGGCCGGTCACCGATAGTGCGGCGTGATCGGCGAGATAATCGGCGGCGTGATCGGAGAGATAATCGGCCGATTCCGTTAATAGTCCGGCAAGCCCACTCACCTCTGATTTACGACGAATACCCGCCGGCGCCGCCGGCCGGCCCGACAGACCTTCACCCAGATTGGTGGCGGATGTGGTCGCTGTGGTGTGCTGGCTGGGGTTAGGGCTAGGGCTTTGCAGGGCTATGGTGTTGCGGAGGAAGAGGATGAGACTGTTGGTACGACTGGGATTCGCTGTCACCGCTGCAGACCGGAGATGGATTGCTGTATCGAAATCGTTCGCATAAATGACCTTCATAGGCCAGATTCACTGCCGTGGGACCGTCTGTTGACTACACCATTTCCTACTGGAATCCAACAGAAATGGTAGAAGCGGGGGGGGGGGGGGCAGGGGCAGTCGCACTCCGATCTCTGGAAAAATTAGTACCAACTTTATGTCGCCAATGGAAACAAGTAAGGTGCAAATTCATCTCCCCTCTACTCCTCATCCTCCCAGAGGATCTATCGTCGTTTCATCTGTCGCACATCGCGAATTAAGCGCACCAGTCGCGGCGGCATAAGTGGCGCTGGCCGGCCGATCGTATCGAGATTGCCACACGGGCCGCGCTGGAAGACGAGCTTCGGCCGAACCTTTACGGCCCATCCGGCGTTATGGCGGCGGGCGGCCATGTCAAGACCAGTGCCGAGGTCACCACGTCGGCTTATTCAGCGGTGACCCGACCTCCGACGCTGGGTGGGCGCCTCTCGACAGTGCAGCGAATCGAGTCGTAGGTATGCCGGTGGCGCGGCCGGCCCGCCGCGCCTGCACAGGACGCGAGCGAGAGCCGCCGGCTGCGAACGCTGCGGTGGGTCGCTTGACCGGAGCAAGGGCGTGCGTTGCGCTGCCTCTGTCGCCGTCAGTAGCGCGCTAGCTTCCTCGCACAGGTATGCCATGCAACAGAGCACTCTGAGTCTGTAGGAACTAGGAGTCTGAAAATGTGCTGCCCTTAAAAGCATAGCTGTTAAAATATCAACCAATGGTGCAAATCTCTCTAAATAAACGCAGAGAGTCATTTAAGTGTTTTGAAAGAATAACACTTAGGTTTCGCCTCAACACAGAAGATGTTTCCCATTGCATTCAGAATAATTACTACATTATGCGCACTCGAGCAATGGCATTTCAAGCAAAATAGCTCATTCATAACACGGAGGAAGGGGAAGAGGATAGAAGTGACGACAGCACCACATTTGCCTGCTGTGGCCGTGCCAGTGCGCCGGCATACACACTCGGAGCGCATGCCAAGGCACCTGTCCGCCGGGGCCAATGCAGCTCAGCACGCGTCTTCGTCACCCCTTTCCCCGCCCGCCGCGTCCACGCATCACCGCATTCCGGGCGGGGCCCGTGACCTGCGCCCCGCCCTGTTGCCCTGCCCTCGGGCGACGTGTAGCGTTAATGACCGCTAATGGCCTGACTGGGGCCAGAGGTCAGCGCCGGCGGCGATCGCCGCTGGCACGCGTGCAGTCGCCGCTGTCGTGACGCAGAAAAACGGCCGCCCGTGCGATGTCTAGCGGGGGGAGGGGGGAGGGCAGCTCGGAAGTGGAGCAGCGTCTCGGAGTTTTTACCGGACAAACGGCGGCTTCGCACGCCAGCCGCGGAGGTGCGGTGTCCGCTCGCCTGGCGAAAATGCGCTGTCTGTTGAGCACGTTACGAAAACGTCTTTTGCGCTCCTTGTTAAGTTTATGCCCCCCTCCCCTTCGCGGGCTCCTCCTTCAGTGCCTGGCGGCGCCCCTGCTCGGATTACATGCGAACGGCGCATGGTGCCGGCGGCTCGGTAAATCACTCTATGAAAGCCCAATAAACCGCCCAATTACAGGCGTCATTAGTCGCGTGCAGTGGCGTTCGGAGCCGGCCGTGCCAACCGGAGAAATAAACAGCCTCCGACCGCACGCATCGATCACCGTGACCGACGCAGCCCCTCCCCATGCGCTCGCCCGGAGCGGGGGGGGAGCGATTCCCGGGACCGGCGGAGTCACGCTCCCCCCCCCCCCCGTCCCGAGCCGCGCCGCGCTGCAGCAAATTTGTGCCGAAACGTAGAACGGATGGCCCATTTAGAACGTGGAAAGTTAGAAATGTCTGCATGCACTTTTTCCTTTTTGAAATCCTACAGCTGCCGATGCGCGACTGGCCGCGCAATGATGTGTGTTGGGCATTTCTTCAAGTTTTCAATTGCAGGCACACATCTCCGGTATCAGGCAATGCCCGCGGTGTTCCTCAAACCCAAGTCAGGCACCACGCCAAATCATGATCTTTTGTAAGAAAGCGGTATCGCGGTGACAGGCGTGATGACGTCAGAGCCTTGATTGAAATTACTTACTGAAATTGGTAACATGTTAGGGCCGGAAATAGCCTTGTTCAGCAGCGTTTGCGCGATTTTCCTTAACATTCTCTCCGTGGTTTTAACAAAGGAGAAGTCCTGACGTTGGTGTCACTACGACGCCTCGCCGGTCTGACCGGGATGACAACGAGAGCCGGTGTCATGCGGTTACATCACGTTGCTAAGCAGCCGGCCAATTATCTATGAGACTGGCTGTATGGAAGAGGGCTCAGGGTGCGACCTTGCGAAGCCGGCGGTGGCGTGGGGCGACCTTCGTCGGAGGTGCCTGGGGGCTTCACGTGGCCGTACTGACACACGCCAAGGCAGGCCCCACAAAACTGGGTTAAAGCTTGGATGAAGCTTTGTACAACTCAGACTGGCGTAAAAAGAACACGGAGCGTTATGGCCTCAGGCAGTAGGAACAAGCGTTGTCTGGGTAAGGGAACAGATGATGCTTTTTTTCTCTAATATATATATATATATATATATATATATATATATATATATATATATATTGTACCCGGGATAGTTTCCATTGTTTCCAAAACTGTTGGTCTGCGTATGAATGACCCATCAAGGTAAAGAATTGACTTTGCGTTGCGGTTGGATCAACCTGATACCGTTCCCTTGCAACGCAGTTGCAGAGAACGTATGTTCGTGCTGCCAAAACAAAGTTTTATACGACCGACAAGGAAACGTCGCAACAGACGCGACTGCATTTTCATCGAGTTCACAAACTCACAGCAGACTAATTATGAGCAGCAACACACATCTCTACCAGCAGTCGCGCACGATCCAACAGAGACAGCAGAAATACCGTGAGGCTCGGGGCTTTGTCTCCCGGGGCTCTTCCGGCTCTTATCACAATGTAGCCACGCCTCGTGGAGGGACTTGGTGAGAGGCCCCACAGCGGGCCGGACAGCAACATGCCGGGTTGAGCTGGGTAGCTCTTGTGGAGAGGTCTCTTCGAAGGATGATGGGAAAGTCGTGTCGCACGTCATGCTCTTAGCGACGACTTTACAAATTGTATTTATCGTGCTCAGGAAAACTGTGAGGCAAGTGGTCTTAACGAGTTTTGAATAGCATGCCATCACTATTGCCAGCATAATGTGCGCGTTCAAGCTAATGCCACTTATGCGCAAAGTTCGTGCAGGAGGTGATGCCTCTGCAAAGTTTAGATGTTTACTGCTTTCGCTGGAAATGATAAAGTATCAGTATGTGTGCACACCAGGAGGGCGGAAGGCCTGCAGCCTGAGGCCTCACCGGACCAGAACTAAAACGATCTCCGGTAACAAACTTTGGTACTTTGCCGTCGCACAAAGCTAAGCTGCCCTCACAGCCACATAACGAATATGGTAATTGTCTTCAAATAGCGCACGCCATGATCCTTGACGCTGTCCCCGCATGCCATGATCCCCGACTTCCACATGGCGTGAGCTGACGACCCGTATCACGCCACGCGGCTCTGAACTCAATCATGCTGGAGCTCAGCGCGACGGCAGCCGAGCCGTGCGTGTGTGCAGGCTTGGCGCTCTGGCAAATACTCCGCTATTGCGAACGCAGCCGGCGTGAATTGTGTGCAGACACCCGGCATGTTGGCCTTGAGGGCATAACAGGTCACAGGCTCAACTTCATGAGCTTCCCGGCGGAGCTGGAGCTGCCGGCGGTCCGGAAGCGATTACCGCTACAGAAAGACAGTGACGAGGGTCGGCAATCGATGGATGGACAGCGTGTCTCGAACATATTTTTTGAATTGATCCGAATCCTTTGAATGGCTGGATTTCTGGAATCAGAGCTCACACGTAGCAGTGCCTGTTGTATAAGCCTTGGACCCTACCATCCGATCGCGCAGTTCTAGGCAACGGCATAATTTAGTGGCGAAAGTTTAACATGCCGCAATTCTCGGCACGGTCCGTCCTGCCCTCTGACGTCAACTGACTTTTTAGCGCGACCGCTACCACAGGTGATGTATGGCCACACATAGGCCGCAGGTCATAGCTGTCAAGAGCAAATAGCGAGTCCATAAAGCGACTCGAACCCAGCCCGCCACGTGTGGGTGGATCGGAAGGCAGGTGCTCTAACCAACTGAGCTACCGTGATGGACAAATAAATAAAATATGCAAAAAGCAAAAATTTGAGATTTTGTCCGACGCTTTTGCTTTAAGGATTTCTTGGCTCAGCACTCACGCTAAGCTGTGCCTGTTGAGTGAGCCCTGACTCCACAATCCGACCGGGAAGTCCTGGTTCAGTGGCACAATTTTGCCGCGAAAGCCTTAAGTGCTGCAATGCTCGGTACGATTCCCCCGCCCTCTGACATTACCCATCCTCTGACTGGGTCGCTGCACTGGCTGCAGGCTGTCCTAGCCAGGGGAATAACGAGCGCCTAAACCGACTCGAACTCGACTCCCGTCACGGATGGGTAAGTGGGAAGGCAGGCGCTCTATAACCAACTGAGCTACCAGTGCAGTCAACCAGTCACGTGTCTCGAACGCAAGTATCCCCTCGCCAAAGATGCGTCAAGAGGGTGTCTGGCATTGTTTGCGGCATTTTCATGCGCTGAGCTACCACCAAGCCTGCACGATTCTACAAACGAGCGGCTTTGTGGAGTCGAGCATAGCGGCGGTCGCTGTCCGGTTAGCCAGTATGACCACCCTAGCTCAGCCCATTGCATCGCCGCCATGCCGCGCACAAGACTTGGACGCCCTCCAGTCAGGTCCGAGTCTGATTCTATACCCGGGCACTGTCCCCAGCCAGGTCCGAGTCTGAGTCTACAACTGGGCACTGTCCACAGTAAGGTCCGAGTCTGAGTCTACACCCGGACACCGTCCAGTCAGGTCAGAGTCTGAGTCTACACCCGGGTACTGTCCACAGTCAGGTCTGAGTCTGAGCCTACATCCGGGCACTGTCCACAGTCAGGTCCGAGTCTGAGTCTACACCCGGGCACTGTCCACGGTCAGGTCCGAGTCTGAGTCTACAACCGGACATCGTCCACAGTCAGGTCAGAATATGAGTCTACATCCGGGCACTGTCCTCAGGCGCGCCAGCAAGGTCCGTGGACTAGCCAGACCTGGCAGGTTGTCGTTATCCTGCCATTAACGCATGCTGTCCGGACCCCCGAGGACCCTGCACTGAAGGAGCTCAATCTGGCCGTTAACGCACATTGTTCGGCTGACCGCGGGCATAAGCTCCTGAGCCGGACGCTCATGGCTGACCCGTTTAACGGCCAGGAACTTCGCGGTGCAGCCATTATCCCGCCATTAACGCACACTGCCCGGCCTTCGCCGCGGCTGCAAATCGTCCCAGCTGGCACGTGACGCCACGACGTGATACACGCGCCACAGGCGTCATGTTGAAACGGTGGGAACGGCGCCGGCGACCGAGTCGGGTGCTGCGGCCTGACCTTGACCCTGGGCCGGGTGCCAGGCACGCAGCGGGGCCTCCGCTGCGGGGCGGTTTCGAGGCGCACGTGCGACGCGTTTTCACAACGGCGTCTGTAGCTGTGACTTGTAGTATACACAATGGGTTACTGCCGTCGCTTTCATCTGATAGCGGCGGTGGAGGATGGGACGGAGAGACAGCGAGACGAGAAGTGGTCGTGGACATGTCACAAATGTGTCCGCAGAGATGCAAGTGTACCTACGGATAGTCAACACAGGGGCTGGACAGACGTGGGTAGGCAAACAATTGTCATTAACATAGAAACAGATGCGCTAGGAAAACGACAGAAAAGAGTGCAGGCGGTTGCGCCGCCTGTCGGTACTGCACAAGGCCAGCACAGTATACGGCAGCCGTCCACGCTGGTTAGCAAGCGTCATCAGCAAGGCTACAGCGTGCGTAACTGTAGTAAGGCTTAACACAAACATGCACAGTGCACAGGTCATTGCACAGTGCAACATTGCACAGTGCACAGGTCACAAGTATCCGTAAAGGACAGCACCTCCCAGCCTAGCGTGGCACACCGCAGACGCTGATGCGCCATGTGCGAGATCATCCTTAAGTCCTGCTGATGCATGCTGAGACAGCGACGGCCCTTCAAACCGACCAGGGACGGCAGCAGCCAGGAGTCCGCAGACGCTACCGGCCGACCCTGCTCTGTCCACCGGTCAGGTCAAGGTCAGGGCCGGCGACCGACCTGGCCGTGTCGGTCGGACACAGCCGGCCGGCGAGTTACCGCCGGCAGATAACATCGCGGGGAGTGGACCAGCCGGAGCAACGACCGCCTCGGGCGCCGCGGCCCGGCTCCGGCGGCCAGCTGCAGCCGAGGCACCCCTCATCGGCAAACGATCGTGCCAGGTGTAGGCCGAAATTTGAGGTGACCTGCAGGAGAGTGAGATCGACTTGCGTACTCAGTGCTGGACAGTTGTGCCAGGAGCGGAGACCACTATAGTGTTTCGCCTGCCGTACATATTTTACACATGTACTAAATGGATCTCGCGAACTCTTAACTCAAGTGGAATGCAAATACAAGACACGCCTGCCCATTAGCTGGCGGAGGTGATAAGCCACTCCTGCAGGGTGAGCTGATCACCTTCCAGGCAGCAGCCAAGCCGTTGCAGCTTGCAACGGTCCAGTACACATAGAGATTCATTTGGGCGCCCCCATTCCCCAATTTCCTCGATGCCAAGGTCAAGCCTTACCTTTACGATATGGATTCTGGACTGTCGATTTGCACTGAATCTGCTTACGACCCCTTCTGTGCTGACGGACAATTGTCGCAGATGAGGGATTAGCGACAACGGTAGGAGTCTGTTTACTACGCATGCCAGATCCAGCCTGTCATGCCAGATCCGGCCTGCCGTGCCAGATCCAACCCGTTATGCCAGATCCATCCTGCCATGTCAGATCCAGCATATCATGCCAGATCCAGCCTACTATGCCAGATCCAGCCCACAATGCCAGATCCAGCCTGCAATGCCAGCTCAATGGCACTTGCCGATATCGGGCACAATATCCGGCCCGTTCCCATTCGATCCCCACCGTATCCAAGCAAAGACACTACTGAGACACAGTACCAATGCAAGACATAAAACCCAGAGCTTTACCACGTTGCCACTTAAAGATTGCTCGCAAAAACAACTAAGGTGGCTCCGGCCGTGGCGCCACAGCGCACATCGGCACGGCACCACTGCCGCCTATCTCATGGCGAGCCCGCGGGACCGTGCACTCTCTGAATATCGTGGCCCTCTGCTCCTCTGCAGAGTGCCACGTGAAGTGAAAGCCAAACATATGTATAGTGCAGCCGAAAGTAAAGCGGTCATTCAGCGCCGTGGCCCAGCTGACGGGCAATTTGATGGTATCGGCTTTTAATTGTCCTTACTGAACCGCAATTGTGCTACCCCCGGGCCAACTGAAGGGCGGCAGTGAAAAGCCAGTGGTTAAAAATGCATGAGCGACTCTCGATCTAGCGCAATGATTGCGTATGCAGTGCACCTGCGTTGTGACTAGGTGCTCACTCACGCTAGTAGGTACGTGAAGCGCGAGTGCCAAGGAAAACCCACTATGGCGAGTGAGTGTGAGGCATGTAAGCAGCGAAAAAACGAGTTAAAGGTGTCGTTACAACAGAAAATGCACACTAAACAGGGTGTCTTCCGATTCATCAAGAGTTGGCGAGGCAATTGAGAATGTGTCGCTAAATACGGAGCTCTGTGAATACATTTTGTTTACGAGTCACACGGAAGATCGAGCTAGGCGTATGCTGTTCGGGGCACGCGACCTCGGACACCCCACATCAAAAGCCGCCAGAGGTGTCTCAACACTGGAAGAAATCAGAAAGCGCGAGCTCTCCGGGAGGGGGACGCTTAATCCCTACAGTTCAACCCTACCTCCCCCGGGGACACACCGGTCGCCTCCACCGCGTGAGCACACCGTACATGGCGGTGCGACGTATCGCGCAGCTATGGGCTATGCTTCTGCCTCGAAGGAGAAAGGGCCCATCACCATAACAACACCGTCGTCGTATACACTACTATGGACGTTGGCCGTGCTGGTGGGGTTCTCAGACTAAGCCTGGCACAGGACGTCTCGGTGTCCGTATACCCTTAACGCATCCATTAGACGTTGCCAGTACTTCTTCTACCATAACTTTACCCCCTTCCCAAATCCTTTCGAGGTACTTACTAACACCGTGTGTTGCATGCATCACTTTCCCCAGCCTTGTCTGGTTTATTTCCCCACCTCTCTTCTTTGGCATTAACATCTTCTCTGAGTAATTAATGTATCCCACATCACTGTGGGTGTGCATGTCCTATCTCCGTGTTCCTCATTACTCCATTACTATATTCAGTCGCCTACCGTCCCCCGCCTTCGCCTAATCGACGCTGCTCGTCTGCTGCGGGTTCCGCGTTTCTTCCCTGCCGGCTGCGGCCGTTTCACGCACTCGGCGCTCTTCTACTGGGTGTTACTCTCCTATGCCGAATCGCCGTCACTGTCGCTGCTCAATTGGTCGCACCGAGCGCACTTGTCGCCAATACTCCGGTCGCGTTCAAGTCTCCAGCGGCCGGAGCCGTTGCGGACCCGCGTCGGACACGGGCGCGCGCGGTCGTGCACTCCCGCCCCGCCCAGCCGCCGGGCCTGCCCCCGCAGACGGGTAGGGGTGTGTCAGGCAGGCGTGATCTCTGGGTGGGCACGGGTCACGGCAGGGTGGAGGGATGTCACGGAAGGATGGCAGGCGGTTCAGACCAGGACGGAGATGGAGTGTTGGTGGCTGGTTGGGCAGGATGTTAACACGCTTCCCTCCTGAGGCGTCTGTTGTGTAACTTGCAGCTGTTCCTGATTGCTTGCGTTTGGCATGCCAGTAACAATCTTTAAAAGGTCGAGTGTCAGTGGCTGGTGGGGAATGATGCTTACACGCTTTTCTCGATCATGAGACATGCAACGACGTCATGTGAACACGTCGTGTGTGGTCTACTTGGCAGCTGTCCCTGTTCGTTCGCGTTTGGCAAGTTGGAACAATTAAGAGCGTGGCTTTGAAGGGAAAGATGATTGGTGGGCAAGTTACGACATTGCGTGGGAGCAAAAACGATGTAAAAAAGGACGAATGCCATCGCCGTGCAAGCCGGACAGCCGAATTCCAGCATCAGCGGTTCATGACACGATTATGCATCCCGTGCCCACGGACATGAGCGAGTTTATTGGACGAAATACTGGCCTCGTGTCGGCGAGCTGGCAGTCGCGGGAGCGCATCTTTGTACCACGCGACAGTGATGACAGTGTTCAGGGCTGCATATTGCGGCCTCGGGAATGGGGGCATGGGCACAAACAACACATGAAAACACGGGACACACATGAACAAGAGGGAACGTAGCTGGCACCGGCTCTGGGAAGACGCGAGGCACATCGGTTTATGGCGCAGTAGCGACATGCAAGCCAGTGATGTCAAAGTGATTAAGGTGCTGCATGGAGATAAATGGGATGAAACTCTATTTGGACTCCCAACTCCCAGACGATCCGCTCGCACGGATGCAAGTATTCGCTGAGTATAACGCTGGTAAATCTTCATAGAAACATTTATCGATTACTCTGAATCAATGCAAGCCTTTTTATGTAAACATTCATTGGTTCTCTGAGTGAATGCTTCGGAAAACGGTCTGCACATTCCAATCATTTTAGATAGGCCCGATTTATTTTTTAGCGTGCCTGTCACATGAAACGAAACGTTCGGACAGCCCTTGTTAGTGAATTTTCCTCAAGACAGTGCAATCGTTGCGGTCATCAATGACAACAAAGGACCACGGACTGTTTGTAACTATTTAGAAGTTTGAGCTTGTACGTTCCCATTGCGTGATTAAGTTGAAGCATACATTGTAGCCAGCTTCAATATTACCGTTGCCAAAAGCGCATTGATTTTGACAAATCAGAGCTAGAACGAAGAGTAGCATGTGGCCCACGTCCAGTAAAAGGCATTCGTGCACAATTTTAGTTCACAAAACTGGAAAAATGATAAATCGGCCCAGTCACACAACGGGTGAAAGCAAATCTGTAGACATTGATCCTCTAACTGTTGGAGTTAAAAGATGACAAAATGATTTGCGGTGGGGATTTTTTTGTTAAACCGAAGCAGCCGTAGCATTCAAAATGTATTGCGAAAACAGGGCGACCATGATTTCTTTGGGAAAAGCATATCGGGAGGTCAAAATGTGCTCCAAATGTTCCAGCATCCCGCACAGACAAACAACACAATATACGTAGCCCGTAAATGGCGGTCTTCTAACAAAGTAGCAAAGTGATATGCACCACCAAAAAAATGATCACCCTTCAGTACATTGGAAATGTTTTTTTTTTGTAATCACTTACAGCCATATTGAAGTAACTACTGATAGCACCCACCGAACGTAACATTCGCACTGGACAATAATGCTTGGTGACAGTTCGCGGCATCCGACAAATCTCAAATTGAACCAGAGCCGCTGACATTGTCTGAATTTCAAAGTAAATGGCCCCGACTGGCTTCGAATGATAGCTTGTGGCATATAACAGCTCCTAACTGTTCTGCGCCTTCGCTCAAGCTCTTCATCTAAAACGTGGTCCCGGTTAATCGGACAATTCATTATCTGACAGCCTGGCTTACGGGAGCGGCTGACCATTGTAGCTCCCCGAATGACCTTCGCGTGTCGCATACATGTACAGACACGGCAGACGTTGCCAGGCTGACCTCGTATTGGCCCGTTGGTAGCTGAATGTGGGACACACATTAGCATGTGGAATTCTCGGTAGAAGGATCTAATTCTAGTTCAAAGGTAATGCTATGAATTGTGCTCCTCCCGGCTCATCCTTTTCTTTCGATTTCACAACGCAATTCAAATTGACATTTGGTTAGGCCGGCACTACAGCACTGGCCGCGATAGAAAAGCCACTTAAGCGCCGTTCCATAACGTCGCGAATGCGTGGACATGGAATGCTTTGCGATCGCGTGATTAAGTCCATACCACTCACACACTCGCACTCGCCGCCCGCGTGCCGCCGGCGCGGGATTAATTCATAACTCAGCGTCTAGAGGTTTGCGAACTCGTTTGATGTGAGGAGCTACAGCTGAGCTCGCTCATCCACTTACAAGGACCCTCGGTGAGCATGCTTCAGCGGGAGATAATTCCGCAGCGACAAAATGACGCGCACCGTCTCAAGGACTCTCAACGCGTGCGAAAACAGTGTCGGAGAGAGCGCGATACCGCCGGCGCGCACCTCGAGTCATGGCTCTCCCCATGCGAGGTGGGCGTCGCTGAGTGGCTTGAGAGGCCATCGGAGGCACGGTGAGCCCAGTCCGGACGCGCTTGGCGTCCGCTTGCCCCCGCTAGCGGCACCGGACGCGAGTCGTTGCGCCACTAATGACGCCGCGTCATGAAACGGCCCAACACGGCTAGTAAAATAGCCAAACAGACGCGGCGGCGCGGCCTGCACGTTGGCGGCCGTCGGCGGACTTGCCGGTTAAGTCGGCACGCGCCTGTGTGGACACGCCAGCAAACAGCATCAGCCGGCAAAGAGGATTGGAGGCGTCCGCGGCCGACGCTAAACCAATACCGCCGCCAATCATTATAGTTGCGCCAACGGCCGCCGCACCGGGCTTGGAGGGCCTTGGTGAGACGGGGAAAACAGACGATTATATAATTGGTAAAATCATTAGGTGATGCCGAATACGTCTGACAGGCTTACGACTCACAGTCGCGTTGATGATAAACAATCCGCCAGAAACGCAGTAGTCTCGGCCCCACGCGGTCTCAGTCACAGTGCGCACAAATGTGTGAAGCTGCCCAATTTGTTTACAGTATTTATATATATATATATATATATATATATATATATATATATATATATATATATATATACCAATTGTATGTGAAGCGTGGAACAAGGTACGCTCTCATACATCATAAGCTGTTATTATTGATCACAACCAGCCGTTGTAGCCCACAAAAGCGTTCGAACCAAAGTCTTTGGATGCATTTGCTTGCAATGATGAGCGTTGTTGGAGTACACCTCTGCAGGGTTCCTCAAGATAGTTCCCATGAATTCCTGAGAATATTTTTCCACTCATACCTTGCCTTAGTATCTTCAGTTTGATACTACACACTTGACATCTCAGCCCGACTTTGCGTTCAGTTCGCGACGTATGTTAGTAACGGATCGAACTGAAGGGAGCTGATATATGCAAATTGCAAGCAAAGCTAAACGGCACATGGGCGTTGCAAGTTGCCCAAACACACCACCAGCTGATAATTGTTTAACAGTCTCATTATCTTGCAGATTTCTTGTTCACCGGAACAATCTATTTACGGCGGTACGATGTCTACGATTGTAATACCTCGGTATGGCATATGACATTCCAGTGTTATATCGTACTCTGAAAATGACGCTGTTCGTGTACCTGGGTGTGACCAACTGCGGATAAGATAGGTGGGGGGCATGTCCCTCCTAATTTTCACCTCCAAATGACGCAGTTTGTGTACCTGGGCGTGACCAACTTGGGATAGGATAGGTGGGTGGCATGTCCCTCCTAATTTTCACCTCCAAATGACGCAGTTTGTGTACCTGGGTGTGACCAACTTGGGATAGGATAGATGGGTGGCATGTCGCTCCTAATTTTCACCTCCAAATGACGCAGTTTGTGTACCTGGGTGTGACCAACTTGGGATAGGATAGGTGGGTGGCATGTCCCTCCTAATTTCCACCTCCAAATGACGCTGTTTGTGTGCCTGGGTGTGACAAACTGCGGATAAGATAGGTGGGGGGCATGTCCCTCCTAATTTTCACCTCCAAATGACGCAGTTTGTGTACCTGGGTGTGACCAACTGCGGATAAGATAGGTGGGGGGGCATGTCCCTCCTAATTTTCACCTCCAAATGACGCAGTTTGTGTACCTGGGCGTGACCAACTTGGGATAGGATAGGTGGGTGGCATGTCCCTCCAAATTTTCACCTCCAAATGACGCAGTTTGTGTACCTGGGTGTGACCAACTTGGGATAGGATAGATGGGTGGCATGTCCCTCCTAATTTTCACCTCCAAATGACGCAGTTTGTGTACCTGGGTGTGACCAACTTGGGATAGGATAGGTGGGTGGCATGTCCCTCCTAATTTCCACCTCCAAATGACGCTGTTTGTGTACCTGGGTGTGACAAACTGGGGATAGGATAGGTGGGTGGCATGTCCCTCCTAATTTTCACCTCCAAATGACGCTGTTTGTGTACCTGGGTGTGACCAACTGGGGATAGGATAGGTGGGTGGCATGTCCCTCCTAATTCTCACCTCCAAATGACGCTGTTTGTGTACCTGGGTGTGCCCATTTGGGGATTGGATAGGTGGGTGGCGTGTCCCACCTAATTTTCATCTCCAGTGGCGCTTTTTCATAAAACGCATGATTTCACAACTTAAAAATACCATTTTCGGGTCAGGTTGCTTCCTCCATATTTCTGTTTGCCTTCGCAACCATGATTTGTCCCCTCAATTTCAGCGGTGTGGTGGCACGCAAATTCGTGTGTAAAAAAAACAAAACAACAAATACAGCCCGTTCGCCGCCGGGGATTGAAGGGCTGTGGAACAAATACAGCACCCTGGTAATGACGACATGAGCCTAATGTGAGCAAGCGAGAGATTCAGGCGCGATGCCAGATTCGCTTCTGACAGGTGCTGGGAGGGAAAAATAATGGGTTTGACTGACTACGAAAGGGTAATGAAAGGGCGGCGCGTCAAGTACATGGCCAGCCGGCGGCAGCTCGGCCGACCGACTGGTGTTTGACGAGGTGGGCAAGCCCTGCCCGCGCGCGCAAATCACAGCCAAGCCCCACAGACCGGCCGCCTTTCCTGCCGCCTCCTGTCCGATATCCTGCTTCCAGCCAGTAGCGATTACACTTCAACCAGCGTCCATCCAAGCCTCGACGCCGTATCGCTAGGCTGGGGGCATCGGCGGTGCTGACGGGTCCCATCAGCCCCCACTCCCGCCCCTCCCGCCGCTCGCCGACTCACCTCATCGACAACGTCCTGCAGCGGCTCGGCCACGCCGGCCTCCTGGCCGGCTCGCTCCACGCTCTTCAGGCTCTGCTCGACGGCCACCCAGTCGGAGCGCTGGCAGAGCGCGAGCGTGCGGCGGGCCAGAGCGCGTACGCGCTGGCCTGCCTGGTCTTCCTTCTCGTCGCCCTCGGGCGACGGCCCGCCGGCCGGGTCAGCACCGCCGGCAGCGGCTGACCCGGCCGGCTCGACATCGGCCGACGCGCCCTTCACGGCGCTGACTTTGCGCGCCTTCCTGGCCGCCTTGCGCTCGTCGCCGGCCGTGTCGAGGGAGACGGCGTGCGGCGGACTGCGCTTGGCGTTGCGTGGGCTGCGCTGCGGGCTTTCGGAGCCGTTCGGCTTGTCCGACAGCCGCTTCTGGTCGGCGGACGGCGCCGCCGACTTGTCGGACGGCTTCGGCGACGGCTCACCGGGCTTGCCGGCCGGCTTTGACGAACCCTGGCTGGACTGGTCGCCAGGTTTCGCCGCGGACTTTGACGAGCTCTGGCTGGGCTGCTCTCCAGGCTTGTTAGCGGGCTTCGCAGAGCTCTGGCTCGTTTGATCCACGGACTTGCCAGAGGGTTTCCCGGAGCTCTGACCGCCCTGCTCGCCGGGCTTTCCACTGCCCTGCTTGCCGGAGCTCTGACTGCCTTGCTCGCTGGGCTTTCCACTGCTCTGCTTGCTGGAGCTCTGACTGCCTTGCTCGCCGGCTTTCCACTGCCCTGCTTGCCGGAGCCCTGACTGCCTTGCTCGCCGGCCTTTCCACCGCCCTGCTTGCCGGAGCCCTGGGCGGGCGCCGAGGCCCTGTCGCCGGCCATGGCTGGGCGGCCGTCGCTGCCGCCGCTGCGGATCAGATCGGCGCGGAGGTTGTACGGCTGAATGACTGCAGAGGGCGCGGCACGGGGCGACGCGCCGCCGCTCCGGCTTCGACTGGCCGTTGTCGGGACGACGGCGGCGGTGGCGGCGGCGGGCGCGCCGAGACGGCGAGGCCGCCGGCCCGGACCGCGCCGGCGCCGGCGCGCCGCGCTGGGAACGGCGACCGGACGCTCGTCAGAGGCAGCGGCGCCACGCTCTGTGCACGAACACGTGGTTAACATGCATCGCGAGTGAAGTCTCAGGCAGAGCTTGTCTCATTGTCAACTAACCGAAAATGTAGGATCGGAGGCCGGGTAGAGCCATATACGCTTTTCGACGGGCGTATACCTTTACATCCATTGTTGGTACCGCCATCAAGCTAGCAGGAACAAGAAGCGCATCTTTTTAAACCTCCGTCATGCTTTCAAAATCTTACCTACAAGTAAATTGATTAGGCGTGGTTCTCAAGCGACGTTGCCAAATGACGAAAATGTAATTAACTTACTTCGATCATCGAGACGAATGAGCAACAATGATGCAATGACGTTGCAAAAAGTGGGTGCAAAGTGATCTCAGAAGTCAGCGCACCCAAAACCCCCAATCACCATCATCGACACTGCAAAAAGAACACTATAGTGCGAAGGCCGAAATCAGGTCTTGAGCTAGGCAACCTGGGATCAAAATGGCACGAGACTAGCAGTAGTTTGACGGGAGAGAAGAGGACCAGTCGTGATAACAGAGATCTTGGTCGATGAGCGCAGCCGGTCGGCGCACACGAGCGCAGGGGCTAATTGCCGATTTTGAACGTGTAAGAATTGGTGTCACATTTAGTGCCGGGAGACAAAAATGAGCACATACCTGGCAGAGGACATAAAGTAGCCTGTGTGGTATAGTAAAGACGGATGACTGCTCTAGAGTATTACAAGTTGCGATTTAGACTGAGAAAGACTGCGCCATGAGGACTTTGCAGCAATGCTTTTTCATGGTCACTGAAAACGTGAATCATTCGGTCCTTTTTGTTGACTTATGTCACCAGCCTCAGTCGGCACATCGCAAGGAATTTTTAAGCAGTGCAGAGTCTATGCTTGAGCACAACAACGCTTTACGCAGGTTAAACTGTTTCCACTTAATGTATGGGAGAGGCGCTGCAACACGTTATGGAAGCCTTCAGCTTGATCAGATCCGTTCGGTTAAGTTTCGGTATCAGCTACATGATGGCAACTGCCGTTCTTTATTGCCCGCCCTAAATCGCAAAAGTAAGAGAGGAAAATAAGTGCCGGTAAGAATGCCGGTAGTATAGCGGGCGGTGTTAATGGTGTCAGCTGAGCATGTGGCAAACCAGAGGCACGGGGCTGACTCCCCACGGTGTACGTCCTTCCCTGCGAGGATGGAAGGCAGGCGACGCCATACAGCCTCAGCAACTGAGTGCAGCCGTAAAATCCCGGTGATACAGGTCGCAAAGGGAGATTTTCTAGCCGTAGCTCATGTCAGGTCCAGTCGCTCATTTACAACAAGCAATACTGTCCTGTCGATTCCGCAGTACCGTAGACCTGCCCGTATCCTTGTCAGGGAACAAGCTGTAGGCCCGGAGTTTGAGTTTCGTCAAGCACCAGACTTGTGACTGTGTGACGCCGGTTCAAATTCCGCCCGGTGCGACAGCGTACCCTGTCGCCGCCTTCAGCAGAGCGTGCGGGCACAAGTGACCCAAGCAGCTGAACGCGTTCATAAAATGTTCAGATAACTTTGTCTTATCCCGAAATATTCGTACTAGCTCACACTAAACTACGGGATGTTTCTGAAGCAGCTCACAGCCAACGGCTGTCACGTAAGTCCAGGTAATTGCGGGTAGTGAGCTACAGGACTTGACGTGGCGCGAGGACAGACAGGTGTCACTTCCGCTTTCACCGGGCCTCCTGGTTTTGTTAGCGTGGACGCATCGATTGCGTGCATGGGATACGCCGGATAGAAAAACAAAAGTTTTTTCAAAAACAAAAAAGAAAAGAAAAACAAGTCTCGCTGGCGTTAAAAGCCCAGCTTGCCTCAAACATACACCGCAGCTTAAACGCACGTCACTTTGCTCTGTTTCTCATGGTAGCTGGTAAGGCTGTGGCAAAAGAAGGATTATGTAGATTTACGGGTATTTCGACAAACTACGTCTACTGACCACTGCCAGTTTGGATTGGGGAACGCCGAAGTTAAACAGCTCATCTGACAGAGACAAAAGGCTGTACGATGTCGATGTTTCTGATATGCTTTTAACTTACAGCGACTAGAATGATATATGAGCAAATGTTGTGTAGTACTGAATTAGTAAAAAGACAGCGTCGTTGACACAGAGTGTACAACCCAGAAGGACTTCATTTGATGACTGCTGAACTTGTCCTTGAATGCCCCTTGCAGTTGTCGACGAGTTGGCTTGTGTTCCACTACCCGGTGGCGTTCTGATGGCCGAGTTTCTGCGTGTGTCACACAGTCGTCGGGTCACACCCTCTCTAGGACAGTCTCGCTGCGAAATGCCGGACGTAGCCTTGCGACCTGATGCCAAAGCTGGTGCGTCTGTTAGTGGTACTGCTAGCACATCCTTGCAGCTGCAGGTCGCGCTGTACTGCCGTGACCCGTTCCCTGCACGTGTACCACTTGCCTGACCTCGAAAAACTTGCCTAGCCTGGCCGCGCTGGAGCCGGACGCCCGGGGGTCGGTGGGTCACAGCTCTGTTACATTCGAATACACCAGCTGAAGACGGTTACGAGCAGAAACTACGCGACGAAGCCATGTGCTAACCGAGCACAGAGCTAACAGAAACAAACACCGAAAAACATGTCCCTCACGCTGATGGCATGCCATCAACAAAGGGATCGGCGGCGAAGTTTTCGGTGTCGGGACCAAATAAGCAGAGCTTCTAGCTCAGCCGGTGCAAACTTCCGACCCGACATTGTTCACCTGCCAACACTGCCAGAGTGGCCGAACCAAACAATCGTCCCGCCGTCCGTCCGAAAAACGACTCGTTTAGACAAGGGCTAAGTGGCTTCCCCGCGCGAAGAAACGACAGCGGTCTGGATGTCGGCAGCAGCGCAGGAACTTTGCCGACCATTAGTACTTGCCGCTGCGCAGTGTGGCCCGCGTCCGCGCACTTCTTTCTCCGTCAGGTATGCTGCAGCGACCCCCGGGCGGGGAACGTCTGGACCGGTGGCACCAAACATCCGGGGTAGGGTTTACCCGGCTGGCTGCCAACTGCAGCGCGGTCAGCCGATACTGCCCGGGCCGGTCGTAACCGGCAGATTACGACCCGGCGTTGACTGCAACGACAGGCGCCGTCGGCTCCGTCGGCTCATACAGCACAGGCGAATGTGTAGAGATGAGCACGTCACAAGCTCCACAGGCAGCTCCGCCTTTTGTTAACCTACTCAACTAGCGCCTAGTCTCGTCAAACGCTGTTTACAAGCCGGATTGTCCAGCGACGTCCATTTCCGCTCAGCGATGAAGAGGGGCCACGGGACGTCGTCAGCACGCTCAGCGATCACGAGACACTATGGGACGTCGTCAGCACGCTCAGCGCTGACGTGGCGCCACGGGACGTTGTCGTCGTCGTGACCCTCATTGCAAAGTGACGCTTTCGGCGGGAGCGGGAGCTGCAATAGAAGCCCCGTCAACACCTCCCGGCGGGAGCGGGAGCTGCGACAGGAGCCCCGTCAACACCTCCCGGCGGGAGCGGGAGCTGCAATAGGAGCTCCGTCAACACCTCCCGGAGGGAGCGGGAGCTGCGACAGGAGCCCCGCCAACACCTCCCGGCGGGAGCGGGAGCTGCAATAGGAGCTCCGTCAACACCTCCCGGAGGGAGCGGGAGCTGCGACAGGAGGACCGTCAACACCTCCCGGCGGGAGCGGGAGCTGGAATAGAAGCTCCGTCAACACCTCCCGGCGGGAGCGGGAGCTGCGACAGGAGCACCGTCAACACCTCCCGGCGGAAAAGACAGGAAGCATATGGTTTGACCTGGCTCACGGCCATGGGACGGGAAGCAGGTTATTGTTATTTGAGCTCAGGGGCGCGTCGACAGCCGCGGTCAGTTGCGCTCAAACTATGGCTGTGCAGAACTATTCCGTGTTATATCATATCAGGCTGCTGTTGTAGGTTTCCGACGCATGTTCAACAAGCGCAAGCTGTGCAAAATGAACGACCGCATCACGCAGAGTGCAAAGCAACTCCTACACAGTGCGCGTGAGCTCAGCACGCCAGAGCACTCTCAGCCAGAGCCGTGCAACGTCAGGAGATGCCGTAAAGATGACTGAATGATCGTGAAGTCAGTGCCGTTAAGAGGTAAAAATACGGCTCTCACTTCGGTAGTGGGGTCCTCGCCTATGAGCGAACGCAAGGAAACTCTACGTTGCATATGACGGCTACAGTGACGATAGCGCTGTGGCAAAGTGTGGGCACCGCACGAGGACATGACCGACGGACAGTGTGTGATCACAGCGCGGACATGCCGGCGCTTGCCCTGCTGAGAGGAGAACACCATGTGATGTGTGACCTATGTGGATGCGGCAGACTAACCTCCTCCCTTCTACTGTCACGATGAGAGGATTGCCACTCGCCTAAGCTTGACTTGTTAACACGCATAACCAGCTATCTGCTTCTGGAATTGAACACGGGCCACCTCCGGGCGATGCCCTCGAAGCCCCCCACCCCCGCCTCCCCACAGCATACGTGGAATAGCCCGGCGCCTCAACGGCCGGTTGGGATTCTTCCCTCGAGCGTCAGTTCGGACAGTCGAAGCCGGAGGCAACATTAGCCCGACTCACACTGCTGCGTCTCAGTTCCGTTTTCTGCGGGCGGGCGGGCTGTCGCAGGTCGGCGCTTGAAGCATGGCTTTGGCCCGAACTGTATGACGTCATGCTATTTTTGAGGCCACAGAGAGCAAACCAGTCTGCAGCTGATCCCGGTGTGCATGACTTGGAGGGCTGCAGCTAGACTGCCACAGAGGACGGCAATCTCGACATCGGCCTGTCAGAAGTTAGGTGGGCTAAGCTATGTGAGCTGTTAGATAGGGGTACCGTCCCTTACTGCTGCTAACATTACATTAAGGGCAAGGACTCAACGCCGTGCGTGGAAAGGAATCCAGTAAAGAGTCCATGCGACGCCTTCGGTACAGAATATGCCGCAAAAAAACAGAGAGAAACGCATCAGTGTGCACAGGGGTTCACTGCCACGAGCTTACTGTTGAAGAACGCCGCTATTAGCAGGTCCATTGCCCTCCCGAGCTTACAACATCATGGTTACTCCCTGGTAGCATGGTTATCATGGTTACTCGCATGTTCGCGTGGCGCCACGGTCCCCACCGACCAGCCAGTCGCAAAAGGCACGCATGGGGAAAGACTGCTTCGCCTGTGCGCTCCCGTGACCTGTAGAGGGGCGGACCTCATCACCTCACGCTTGAGCTGGCCCGCCCATCCGATCGCGACACACACTGGTCATAGCCCCGCCGGCGCGCCCTCCTCCGGCCGAGCGCCGCGCCGCGCCGCGATCGGCCTGGCCCAGCGCCGGCGGGGTCGCAGCCCCGCGGGACGGCCCGGCGGCGCGAAAGGTACGCGCGACTGGCAGACAGACATCGCGGAGAATCTCCATGGCAACGCTGGACAGCGGGGACCGCGTAACACGTTAGCCTCGCCGCGGAACGCCCAGCTCAGTTATGACACCGGGGTTAGAGACACTGATCTACGGGAGACAGCATTCCGAATGCCTCGTTGTTGATAGTGGTTCTGTACCAAGAGGTCAGATAAATAAGCTTGGTTCCTGAGATATTCAAAGGGCAAATTTGCCGGCAGAAGGTGAACTGCTGACTTGTACATTGTTAGCGGTGTTGCGACCACCAGCGTCAGTCCGCCAAATGCCTGTAGTTGATTTGAGATTACCAGAGCGGCGGCGTCACGTGTGGACCCGCATCGGCCTGACGCGCGAGCGCAGTCCACCACCGCCACCTACCAAGCGCCATGCGCACTACAGCTACCTCCGCCGGCCGCTAGTTTCTACGCTCGCCAGGCCGCCAGCGCGGTCACATGACCTGCAGCATGTAGAGCACGCCAGCGTCGCCGATGGCGATGAGCGTGGTCCAGTCGTCGTCGACGGTCAGCGTGTCGTGAAAGGCGGGCAGCTGGCGCAGCTCGGCGCTGAGGCCGCCACCAGGAGGCGGTGCCTCCGAGTGGCTCTGCCATTACGACCAGTACTGCTTCCCCGGCGGCCGGAGGCAAGGCGAGCCCGGCGTCTGTGCCGACAGGCGGTCACCCTCGGGTGTGCACCGTGCGGCGCTGGGGGTGGGAGGGTCAGGGTGGCGTGCGAGCCGAGATACGCCCGGCACACACGGCGACTGGGACCAGACGGCTCGTCACTGACAGCGCACGACAGTCGCGTGCTGGGGACCGGCACATCATGAACAGTCACCGGGGACCGGCACATCATAAACAGTCACTGGGGACCGGCACATCATTAGCAGTCATCTGCAAGTCGAGAATATAAACCGGCGCAGGAATGAAGGCACGAATTTATTTCCTCACTGATGAAAAATGCGCCAAACTAGGATTTTAGATATGTTTAGTCGTATTCCCAGCCCTCCCCTTGTAAAATCTCGCTCACGGCCCTTGTCCAGATCACGTCAGGTCAGTGACCTAAGACGGTTTAAATCTATGAATATTTAACCGAAATGTGAAAGATCTTGAAATATTGCGGAAAAGCGTCGCAATGTAATCTTCCTGTAGTCTTCATAGTGTCTTTTTGTAACCGTGACCTTCTGTCGCGCTCCACTGACATGCTGTGGCCATCAAAAGGCACTGACCAGGCTCGACCTTAAGCTCTGGCCAGCGGCAGCATTCACTCTAGAGGCGTAATTTGTCGCATTTGTGTAATTGATATCCAAAAGCATCGATTCTTCATGCTTATTGATGTTTGCTTCAATATCTTCCACTGTGGAACATTCCTGGCTGCAGTCAGGTGGAGGGTCCACCATCCGGCGCCGAGGGCCTTGACCGACACAGAACCCTTTCACTGCCTCACTTCTCAGTGTGGACCCTCAGCATAAGTTTTCATGTTTCGTTTCATCGTCAGAGGGCCCCGACCAACGCAAGAGACCCCCTGGTATGCGGGGTCCAGTCCCGGCCCTGTTTAGCAAATGTTCCCCTGACCGACTCGGGGCCCCTTTTTGATATTGGACACCCTATTAGGTACGGTGGGCTCCTGACCGACACCGACGCCGGGGCCCACATTTTTGTAGGGCCCGTAGAGGTCACGGGGTCGATTGTTCGGTGTTGGTCATCTCTGGCCGACAAAGAAAATCGCACTATTCCACGGGTCCCCCAATAGACGCAAGAGGTCCTTTAACTAATGTCTGAGATCACGGCCCTAACGACAAGGACTCTTAATAAGGCCTACAGCAAGCTGTTTGAGCCATCCAACTTTCCAATCGGGCCCCTGATCTTTGGTCTCGAGAAGCCCTTCATGCCCCCCTTCGGGTCCCCTTCAAACACGGCCCTTGGCCGGCTCCCTCATTCCTTGATTCAGGGACCCAGACCAATACGAATCGGGGTATCGGCCTCGTTCCTGCTCGGGAACTGTGTCTAGACGGTTCAGACCGACACGGAGCCAACTAGTCGGTGTTGGTAGTCTCTGGCCGACGTAAAGGCTTACATTTTCTCAGGGTGTCCTCATTCAGGGCAAGCGGCGCTCTGACTGATGTTGCAGGCCATGGTCCTGCGAGCCAGGATCCTTTAGGTGATCTAGAGCCAGCCCTTTGGGATTTTGTAGCATCCAATTAAACCCTGATATTTGCTCGCGAGGGGCCCTTCGGGTCCCTCTCCGGACCTCATCAAACACTGCCCTTAGTCGACTCGGGCACCTTTCCAGCAAAGGACCACCTGTTAGGCACTGTGGAGCCCTGGCAGACACAGGGGCCCGACCAATGTAAATCGCCGACTTTGGTTTGTCGCTGCTTGGGAAGTGGGCCCTCAGGTCCATACCGACAGCGTGTCGACTGTGCGGCACTGGAGGTGTCTGACCGACTTATAGACCCATATCGAATCAGAGGCCCCCGATTGGTCCATAGGAGCCTCTGACTGTCGTTTGAGGGCCCTTCCCTCCGGCCCGGCCCCACTGGGACCCAAGCAATGTAAATCGCTGGCCCTGGCGTCTTTTTGGCCTCGGCTCCCAAACCCACACGGACATGAAACTTACGGTGCGACTCTAGTGGTGCGCGACCAACATATACGCCCTTATAGGGGTTGAGGCAATGTAGGAAACCTCACATCGGGACAAAGGTACCCTGACTGTCACATCTTAATACCCGTTCCTGCGGATTGTGATCTCTAAACAGACCTCCAGTCAGTTTTTCGGTCCCTTCCGGACATGAAATTATCCTCCTAATCATCGGTCCTGAAGCGCCGAACGGAACCAAGGGAGGCACGTACTCCCTTCCCCTTTGCCTGCGCCATAGCTCATATCCTCCAATGAATCAGCCGTTGGATAGGTGAGGTGACACACAAATTTTCGGAGATGTTTTACCGCGTGCTTATACTAATTATTACAGACACACTTCACAGGCATGTATAGTCACCTGCGAACTGCAGAATGTTCAGCACAGAGTGCAATTTAGCTGTCAATCGTTGACGACCCCGGGCGTCCGTACTTGCGCAGCTGCGACATTTCGTTAAAAATTGGAGAAAATTGGCTGGGCGAATGGCGACATAGGCTTTCTAAGTAATTGGACTGTATTCAGCATCGGTCGGCCGCTAGGTAATTTCGGCAGCGAAGTCGTCGAGGTCGGCAGTTTGAAGTAACACCATATCTTCAGAAAAATTGGAAACTGGGGTCATTACGTATGCTGTTTTGGTGGGGTTTGTGCATTTGGTTTTGCTCACGCCCGATGGATTGGAGCTCCCGTTACTTTGTAACCTAAGCCCGTATATGTACACGCACACATCCATATATATGAATATCTGCAAGATTAACATGAGCATAATCAGAAAATATCCATGTGGTATAATTAGCTTAAACTGCCTATGCTGTTTTAAACCTCAGCAGGAAAATAATGGTATATTTTGGTCATAAAAGGCATTGTAGCCACTTAAAGATTATCAAAATTCAGATCAATCGAGGTCCCATAACTGAGCTAGGGGGTGGTAAAGCAGGTTGAAAAGACCCCTTTTGCACCAAGAGACCCATTTTCTGGATCATGAGGCCACAGTATCCCATGCTCTAGATAAGTAGGCCCAATGTGAGACCTTGGATAAGACCCTTTTGCTGGCTCAGAAGGCCCCTTTTATGAACTAGGAAGCCCCTGTTCTAGGTTAAGAGGCACCCTTTGTATTCAGGAAGCCCCATATCTGGAACAGGAGGCCCCTCATGCATAGATTGTCATGGTTCTGAATCAAGATGCCCTGTTTTGGGATAAAAAGGTCCCCTGACTGGATGTAGAAGCCCCTTCATGAACAAAAACATCACTCTCTGGATGAGGAGGTCCCTCTGTGCATCAAGAGGCCCTTGCTTAGAACAGGTCGCCAATAGAAATCAATACAATAGCATTGATAACCAAAATCAAGAGTTGTGTTGGATGCATGCCAAGTGAGGTGATAATGAATGTGGTAGTTGCATATTAGTTATCTGGAGATCATTGTGGCATGCTGTTCATTTATTATTTCATTGCAGGTTTCTGTGAAAAAAGACAGTGGCAGAAACCACTTCCTGTTATTTTGAATGTCAGCTGTGCATTTTTTAGTGGGGAACATGCTCTTTGAAATTCTGGGTATTTTCCAGGGCCAGAATTGTAACAAGGTTACAAAGTTTCATCAGGCAGGGGAGTTTGGGCTTTGTTGGACAGTCAAGTCGCCCTGCGGCCATCGCGACAGTGACCACACTTCGACGCTGCGCCCTTCAGAACCGTGACAGGCTGGGCAGCCAAGTCGCCTCTTGTCGCGGCGAGGCCTGGTGGGCAATTGGTGGGTCCTAGGCAGAACTGTTTCGACGATGGCTCAGGCTACGAAAAAATCGGCGCGACTTACCGAGAAGGCCAGTGCCTGCTGTTGCATATGGCTATCTTCTTTTGTTTCCCTTACGATTTTCGGCGGTATTTCCCCTGTGTACATGCTTGCATATTCATCTGCGGCATATGCTTCGTTTGCGTGCGTTTATTTATATTTGCCTGCTTTGCACCGAAAACAAACTGAGTCATGTTAGGTAGCATTTTCTGTGTGTGCCTGTCCAAAAGGATGAAAATGGGTGCCTGTTCAAATGGGATCCAGCGTGAAGCCCTTACATAGTCATCTGTACCAAGCCCCGCTCCGAGCGTCGACTTTCCGCGCGTGAGGTAAGAGAAGAGGAACATTAATTGATACCACATGTCTGCCCGCCAGCAGCCCCGTCTGCGCGTGGCTGACTGGTGGTGCCCGCCGCCGCAGGTGATGATTGCGCGGTGCGCGCTGGCCGGCCGGCCGCTGCGCTGGCCTGCGCGGGCGTGCAGCTCGGCCGGCGCGCAGCCGCCGCTGGTGCTGACCGGCCGCGTCGGCGCCGTCACCACGATCGCCATCAACCGGCCGGAGAAGCGCAACTGCGTCAACGCGGCCACGGCCGCCCAGCTGGCGGCGGCGCTGCGCCGGTTCGAGACCGACGACAGCTCGCCAGTGGCCGTGCTGCACGGCAAGGGCGGCAACTTCTGCGCCGGCTACGACCTGGCTGAGGTGGCGGCGCGCGCGCCGGGCGACCCGCCGCCGCCCGCCGCGCCCATGGGGCCGTCGCGCATGCTGTGCTCGAAGCCAGTGGTGGCCGCCGTGGACGGGTACGCGGTGGCCGGCGGCCTGGAGCTGGCGCTGTGGTGTGACCTGCGCGTGGTCGAGGAGACGGCCGTGCTGGGCGTGTTCTGCCGGCGCTTCGGCGTGCCCCTGCTGGACGGCGGCAGCGTGCGGCTGCCGGCGCTGATCGGCCTGTCTCGCGCGCTTGACATGCTGCTGACGGGCCGGGCCGTCTCCGGCACCGAGGCGTTCCAGTGGGGGCTGGCCAACCGTGTGGTGGCGTGCGGCACCGCGCTCGGCCAGGCCGTCAACCTGGCCACCTCCGTCGCCAAGTTCCCGGCGGCGTGTCTGGCCGCCGACCGCCGCTCGGCCTACCACGCCGCCTTCGACGCGCGATCGCTGGAGGAGGCGCTGCAGTTCGAGCACGAGCACGGCCTGCCCGTGCTGGATCTGGAGGCTCGGCAAGGCGCGCAGCGGTTCGTCGACGGCGTCGGACGACACGGCAAGTTCACCATTCACCCGGAGAAGATGGACGAGTGGAAGAAGAGGTAGTGCACGCCGGCGCGCTGGGATCTTTGCGCGAGGTCCGTGCTGGGATGCGCGCGCCTCCGTGATAGTCACTTTCCGTGATTTGTTGCTGGTGGTGATCAGCTGCCACTAGCATGTCTGACAGGAAAGACATTGTGCTGGGTAAAATGTATTATATCAAAAACATGTGTAAGATGGTATGTGAAGCCGCAAGACCGACTAAACACGCCGAGCCCGATCAATCAGCGCCAGAGTACACGGAAACTGACCGACCCGGAACCGAACTGGGCGGTGCAGCCAGCACTGCGACGTGTAACGCGGCCCGGGTCGGGAGCATTTGCCGCCCCAGCGTTAGGATCGGTGCCCACACGGCCGTGCCAGGGCGTCACGCGGCGTGACGCTCTGTGGCGCTGAAAGTCTGCGGCGTTATGGAACGGTCACTAACCACTCTTCTCGCTGTCATTTGAATGTCATGTAGCGTGGGCTGTGGGTGAATGGGTGCAACACATGCTGCACCAATGCCACTAAATTGTGCGCGCTCCTCCATGTTTGACTCAAAATCGCACCAATAGTGAGGCGCATTTCGAAAGGCTTTAAACCAACCGTGACTTCCGAAAAATAATGAGAGTACCTCTGATGACGTGTCATATTTGTCCAGTGCCTTCCCCCATCACCAGAAACAAACTGATAAGACCGTTAGTTCGATATCATTCATATAAACCGTGGTATATACCGTGCTCAGAAGAGGTCGACTCTTCGGCACGCTGTAATGACATCGGGATTTTTGCATCATGTTGACGCCATGGACCGCACCTTGGTGCAGCTGCTGTCGTCCACAGGCACCATGTTGGGCTCGTGTCGCTTTTCGACGCGTTTATAAATTCAATCTGACGGTGCTCACAGACGTAAGCTGTAATAAGCAATTGCTGTCGAGGCGCAAATGTGGCAAGACCTACCTATCTTCCAGTTTTACTCAATGTACCGACAGCGTCCTATGCTATTAGTCCGATCTGTCCCATAGTCCCATAAAGCACTCGGCAATAGACAATAGCGTCCCCAGTATTAACAAAACATTGGATTCTAAAACGATGCGATTCGTGCTGATCGACTACAAAATCTCGCCCCAGCTGACGTGCGAATGGGTGCAACATCTGCCACTCAAAGGCCACTCAACTGTGCGCGTGTCTCGATGTTTGATTCAGACATCTTCCCTGGCAGACATCGCCCCAACGGCGGGCAACCACCACAGAAAATGCACAGGGCCAGGTCCCGCGGGAGGCACTCGGCCCGGCGACGGCCTCCCCCCCCCCCCCCCCCCCCCTCCCTCCTGGCTCTCCTGAGCTCGGTTTACAGGACACACGACTAACGCGGCAGCGTGTGTTGTCTACCGCGCGGACGCGCGTGAAAGCCACCAACACTGGACGGGATAGGTCACAACAGACGGAATGTATCGACGACAGGAACCGGCCGACACGCAAAAGCGAGTCTCACAATCAGTACAAACAGCCGCGAGCACGATGGCCCTGCGGTAAGTAGCTGCTCCGGGAGTGGTGTGAAGTCATAGGTGACCTCTGCCCGCGCCTGACCCCGGGTCACCGGACACCGTTCAGAAGCGGTCCTTGGCCAGCGTGCCCGACTCGGACACCTGCAGGTACTGCATCTCGCTCAGGTCCACGAACTTCTCCTGGTCCTTGATGTGCGCGTAATTCGCCGCCAGGCACATCAGGTAATTGATCTGGAACGAGCGCACATCGCCGGTCACGAAGGCGCGCCCTGAACACCCCAGCGACCATTCCAACTATTCACAGCCCCTGGCGACAGAGGAGGTCTGACAAATGCGGCAGGACGGATGCCGACTGGTTTAGCGGCAATGGCGACATACGCAGTGCGTTCGGTTGATGGCGCCGCCCTGACTCGGCGGCGTGGGGACGAGCGGCGACCCGCCAGCGCACGCCGGCCGCGCTCACCAGGCTGAGTAGCACGAGGAAGCAGCCGACCGCCGACAGCAGCAGGTTGATCTGGACGTTCTCGACGTAGTCCTTGCAGAAGAGCTTCTGCTCGCCAGTGCCGCACACCTGCATGTCCTCCTCGCGCGTGTTGTTTGGGAACACGAACGCTGCAACGCGCCACGCCCGTCACAATCTTCCACGGAGGCAACGGCGTCACGACGGCGGCCGTGCCTCGGTGTCAGGCGACAACTGACCGGGAATGGTGTCGATCCAAGGCATGAAGTCACAGAGGGGAAACTTTCATGATGCTCATGCCAATCATGAGCAGCCTGCGACGTCACGCGGGTCACCTTAGCATAAGCGAAGCACGTCCCGCACAATACGATTAAGCGCGCCCATGCACAAACTTACCGCAGCAATCACAAATGCCGTGCCTTTCCAAGAGCCCGAACGTCCAGATCCATGTTTTGACGATGAGCACGCCTTTCCCTACACTCCAAATTCACCCCTGTCCGATATCTCTGCCCCCCCCCCCCCCCCTCCCGGGTCATCGGAGTGGGGAGGGGTTTTGTTCAGACCCCCGATTACCGAATTGTCTGAAGTCAATGCACTCCTGCAGCACGCGGACCCGGTCGGAGAGGCACATGTTCCAGAACGTGGCGAACAGCACACAGCCAACCACCAGCACGGCGAACATGCAGACCCAGGCCATCTGCAGGATGTAGGCGATGGCCATAAACTGAAACACATGACGCCCGTCGGTCAGCTGGTGCACGGCTACGACGTTGCCTCGGATACGCCGAACGTGACCACTCAGAAACAGAGGCGGCTTGGTTATGCCGCGATAACGTGGCAAGATACAACGCATAAAATAAGACAAAAACACGCCAGTCACGAAACGTAGCACTGCATTATGCTCGAACGGCCGTTTCCGTTTTGGGACACAACAGTGCTACCCACAATCTAATAGCCCAACTACCACAATAACGAGACGCTGCTCCCTGACCAATGTACCGCAACCCGTGCACGACATCTGCGTGGTCGTCAGCAATCAAGGAATTTCGTTTGCCGTGAAAACAAAAATGTGTCCCTGTCTACGGGTTAAAACGACACCCAACTTAACTTCACCCAAAACCACACCAGGCAGATTTCAAGGACGCTCTAAAAATCGATCATCGCGCCGACCACTCGCATGCGCCAGCTAGTCCTGCTTCAGCCCGAGATGGGCAGCGGCGCCCTGCTCGGCCGCCGCCGGCACTGACCACGGCCACGGAGGTGCGGCCACGCGCGCGGCCCGGCCGGGAGCGGAACACGCGTGTGCGCGTGGAGCCGGTGGTGAGGCAGCCGACCAGCAGCATCATGATGCCGAGCGCCGCCATCGCCACGCCGATGATCATGCACACCAGTTGCACCGGCTCCAGCCTGCAAGCGGAGGCGGCGGCAGGTCAGACATCACCGGCTCCAGCCTGCAGCGGAGGCGGCGGCAGGTCAGACTGCACCGGCTCCAGCCTGCAGCGCAGACGGCGGCAGGTCAGACTGCACCGGCTCCAGCCAGCCTCGCCCCAACCGGTTGGAGATGTTGAACTTCTCGTGACAAATGTCATCTCAATTGTTGGCTGCTTAAAGGCAGCATCCCATCTGTTTTGTACTTATCACTTATTGTTACATCAGACGCGTACGATTTGATCTGTAATACCACTGTTCCCAAAATCCTTCTCAACAGCTGAGAATCTTGTAAGTTGTTCAGTGCAATAGCGGGGAGCATTATTCACATAGATAAGACGGTAGTAGTAGTTTTATTCCTCGAAGAAAAACCAGGAGAATGGAGATATAGTTGGGTTAAACCCAACCCAACTATATTTCCATTCTCCTTGTTTTTCTCCGAGGAATAAGGCCATTACTATGGTCTTAGCTCAGAATTTCGATTTGAAGTAGCCGACCCCGCGGGAGAAATCTCATTTGACACCCTGGCTCACCACTACGAAAGTAACATATATTTGCACTGTTTTCCAACGTGTGTTCTGCAACGTTTGCAACAGCCTCATGTCAAACTGTTTGTGGAATAAATGCTGGGACAGATTGAAACACTGTACTCAGGCAAAAAAAAAATCCGCAGATTAAGCTCTTATCGCGCGAATTCAGCGAGACGCTATACGATGGTTTTGATTTCTCCGCTGTGGCGTTTACCACGGTGGCTCTTTCCGAGGCGCGCTTTGGCCTTGTGAGTGGGAATGGGAACGGGAGCACCGGTAGAGGTGCGCGTAGTGTTTTGTTATGACGAAGGTTGTCGCGACCGCAGGGAAGAAGCATAGTGCTGGTGCAAGACGTCGACAGCGTAATTCAGACTAAAAAATAATGAAAGTTGACGTTGCAGTGGCACGACCTAGCGCTCTTACTAGACGTGACTAGTCCCGGGGTTTCACAAGAGCATGCTTTTGGTACATGCCCCAAATGTGGGGACATTTCCTTTAAAGCGAGTGTTCCACATTTGTATGGGATTTTCGGACAAAATAGTCATCTTAAAGATCATTTGGTTCAGTTCACAGCCCTGCCCTTCTTACGACCCTAAACCCCTCTTGTTTCTGTGCCAAATAGCCGCGAAGATGTGGATTATTTCGTGCAGGCTGCTTCAAGGTCACTCAGGTATCTGTGCCGCCATAATAACGTCATTCAAATCTTGTCATTTCATTGTCCATGCGGCGATCAAGGCAAATACAAATATAATTGTCGGGTCCTTCATATCTGGCGTTCATGCGCACGACTTCAAGATAAAGCGACCGCGAACTGGATCTCTGGAATTGGACGTTGCTCAAGATGCGATGACGCAATCGGACAATGACTAATTGAGGTGAATATTTACTAAACAGGGGAATCGCGCTGTCTGGAGCAGTCTTTCCAACTTAAAGTATGTCAATAGTTATAAGAGGGCTTATAAGCTTCAGCTAGCCAATAAGTTTGAGAGTTTGCTTGTATCAATATCTTAAGAAGTGGAAAATTCCATTCGAGCTTTTAAATATCGTATCATCATGCTTTGCGGCGGAGAGCCCTTCGGCTTAGGAATGCTTACGACAGTAAAACATGTGCGGATGGGGTTCAGTCAGCTCCGCTACAATCATTGGGGATGAGATCAGATCAGATCGAAACGTTGCTTACAAGGACTGACGATTGGATTGTCGTCATCGGAAGATTTTACCTATCCTTGCTGACCTGCGGCGCGTCAAAATGGGTATATTGCTAACGGCTTGAAGCGTTGCCGTGCGCTACAGGTATATCTAATCAATAGCAAAGTCATATCGCTGCGGACTTTAATGATCATCGCAGTTCTTCTACCTCAAATTCTTTGAGAAGAGGCAAAGGTCACTGACTTCACGTCCGATAACCCGTGGCGCCATTCCCCACGTGTCGTGAGGAAATGGGGCTTATACCTGAGGATTGCTGCAAACCCGTCAAGCTAACTTCGCGCTAAGCGCCATATTTTGCGAACATTGCAGACCGCATCCGATTCATATTACTTCAGGCGTCATTTCCAGTCCGAGTCTAACACTTCTTTGTATTGGTGAGTCTGGCTTTCCTTTCATGAACGTGAAACAGATGAGATCAATTGACTGCTCCAACCACTGAGCTGACGCGCCGCCAGCTGAGACTGCTTCAATCACTGAGCTGACGTGCCGCCAGCTGAGACTGCTCTAACCACTGAGCTGACGCGCCGCTAACTGAGACTGCTCTAACCACTGAGCTGACGCGTCGCCAGCTGAGACTGCTCTAACCACTGAGCTGACGCGCCGCTAGCTGAGACTGCTCCAACCACTGAGCTTACGCGCCGCCAGCTGAGACTGCTCCCACCACTGAGCTGACGCGCCGCCAGCTGAGATCACACTCAATGGACAGTGGGGCTGAATTGTAGTCCCAGCTCGGTCGTACTCGAGCACTTGCTCGCAAACAACGGCTATTCAGACGTGCATACTTCTGTAGCTCGGAGCCGACCCGTCCGCTCCCCCCCCCCCCCCCCCCTACACCCCGAGTTCAGTCGACCCGTCCGACCACCCGAACCCTGCGTGGAGTCGACGCCCCCGGCGCGTGCTCCTTCCGCTACACGGGCCACCGGCAGCGGCCGCTGGCACTGATCAGTCCTCCGGCGGCGCCGCGTGCTTCCTGTGACCGCGCATTAGCGGACAGGTGACGTCACAGGTGAGCGACCGCGCGTGTTCCGCGGTGACGTCACTCCACCGGCCGCGTGATGTCCCGGACGAGCAGCCGTGCGGAATACGCGGCCGGCGACGAGTCCGGCATTCGTCGAGAGCTCGGGGCGGAGGTTGCGCCCGACACGCGCCGCCGCCGACAACACACCGCGCCGCACTGTCAGCCGCTGAGGTCACCACAGCCACGATGCTGACGAGCATAAGGATAGCTTCGCATCGCCCGGAACAAGGAGGACGGAGGCGGGGCTTATCCTCGATGATTCTCTTCCTCAGCTGACATTGAACGCTCAACTCGTCGATAGAGTAACCGCAGAAGACTGTATTTTGACCTACTGACGAGGTTCGCAGCCATGGCAATTGGGCCCGGCATTTCTACATTTCTACACTCGGACGCGCACGCATTACCCCATTTCGCCGCGGAAGACCCAAAAACTCGAAGCCATTCCAAGGCCCTATCTCCGGCGGCAAAATGTCCGCATCAGACACCGCTCGGCGACACATGACCCCGCATTGTCCGTACCAGACAATGCCCGGCGACACATGACCCCGCATTGGTCGCCCCGGTATCGAGCCCTCCCCGCGGCGCGTCTGCCCATTGGCCCCTCGAGGAACCGATGGCCCCGTTGTCACCACCACGCTCGTCCGTCTCGACGTCCGGCCTCCGGCAACGCCACTGGTCTCGGCTTGAGCCCGGCTCTCTGTGCCGCCCCCAGTTCTCCGCCCAGCGTCCAATGCCGGACGTTACCGCCGGGGGTGTGCGTCTCAGCGTCCAATGCCGGATGCTACCGCCGGGGGTGCGTGTCTCAGCGCCCAATGCCGGACGCTACCGCCGAGGGTGCGTGTCTCAGCGCCCAATGACGGACGCTACCGCCGGGGGTGCGTGTCTCAGCGTCCAATGCCGGACGCTACCGCCGAGAGTGTGCGTCTCAGCGCCCAATGCCGGACGCTACCGCCGGGGGTGCGTGTCTCCGTTGCGGTCGCTTCTGAGGTAATGACTTTAAAAACGGGATTTTTGAACGGATGGAAATGTCGAGATAAATGGTACTGACGCCACATGACCTTTGAATGCGACTTTAGGAGACGGCGAAAACGACTGATAGCTACATCGAAGCATGCCACATTAATCTCTCCAGAAAGTCTCCGGTCGCCACACCTCCTCCGCTAAACGGCAGGCTGGCACGACTGCGTGGGAAAAGCCCGTATGATAAACAGAGTAGGCCGGATTTGGTTTCATGCCAAAATCTCAAACGACGTTGGATTGAAATGGTAGGCCCACTGTCAATTTAACCAGCAGTCAATAATGGCCATATTATCCACCTAACTTGAAATTGCTAACCACTACGAGTGAGTGAGTGGGCGGGTGACTGAATGTCTGGGTGAATGCGTGAGTGAGTGAGCGATATATACATATATATATATATATATATATATATATATATATATATATATATATATATATATATAAAAGGATTTTTATTTGGCTATGGCATATATCTTGAACACGCGCCCGTGTCGCCAGTTTAACATCCTCCGTTCGGTGGTGGGGAATCAATTTGCCCCCTCCTGAGATCTCAAAAAGTGGGGGAACTAAGGATACCAAATTAACAAGATATGTTGACCTGTATATGAAGTCCCTTGTGTCAAAATTTGAGGTTCCTAGGTCATGATCTTCAGCACAAATAAATTCAAACAAGATCAAACTCCACATTGGTGTTTAAAAGTGCTCTGAGACCTACTCATGCTGTTGCCTTGAACCTAGATATCTTTTCTAATCAAAAGGTCGCTGATATTTATATAAAATCAGTGACTTTGACCTTTAAATTCTCTGGTTACGAAAACCCCACGAGACTGTCTTGATTTTTGCATTTGAATATGTATCAAAGATTACGCTGGGTGGTATGCTCCTGAAAACAGTGATGATCTGGGTCATTTTGGGTCAGTGACCTACACTGCCCTTCAGGAAGTGTATGAAAGATGTTTGATGTGGTCCCTGTTATTAATAAATTCAAAATAAGCATCATGACCCCCCCCCCTACAGAAAGCTCTCCAGTAAAGAAGCTATGTGAAGCTCCGATGTCTACAGCCATGCAGTCTGGTTCAGCTTTGCCGCACCGCTCGGAAGTAAGCCTGTAAAAACATTCGGGGGGGGGAGGGGGGAAGTGACCCCCCACCCCATATCATGCTTACAGCAAACACTGAATCATCAGTCATATATATCACTTACCAGTCCAAATGGAAGTGGAAGACTTCATCAAACATTCTGAGGCAGAGTGTGAACACCCTATATATGCATCCACAGAAAATGCCCACACCAATGACGCAGAGCAAGGTGGCCAGAAGAGTGGCATAGGGCATCCTCAGCATCCATGATCGACAGCTGTTACCTGGAACAAATGTGAAACAATCACTTGTTGTTTCTAGTGGTATCTTATAACAAAAAGAAGGCACAAAAAATTAGGTGTATGCAGCATGCAAGGTTACAAATAAACTTTGCACCAATGTAAATAGTGTAAACTTCAATTTTATGGGGAATCAGTTACAAAACTTGCTGTGCCACATTTTACAAGCTTGGACACCTCAAAACCAGTCACTTAATATCAATATAAATCAGCGCTGCATAATAAAAGTTGATGCCAGTTTCATCACAGCCAAAATGTAGGTAAATGCAGTACAGTCTGACTCAAACTCACCCATGGTTGTCTGCTTATGGTCTACAAATGCTGGAAAAAAATTAAGTGAGGCATTAACAGACAAGCTAAAGCAGGCTTAATCAGCCTCAGCACACATAATGGCAGGTTTACATTAATGTGTACCACATAACTCATACACATGCCAAACTTTGTGAGGATGCCAAGATGTACACATATTATTATTTTATTTCATTTTTGGGTCAGGGTATACATTGCTACCTCATGTCAAGAAAGAGCATTATACATCAATCATCATTTTTAAGGCAGAACATATCATAATTAATCATAGAACAGGTCATCTAAGCTCTTACCTTGGAACTTAAATAACGATAGCGAACATCTGAGAGCAAACACGCAGCAACCACAACCCCGGCGCCATTTCCAGGTGTGATCTCAACATTACTGGCGTGATCACATTACTGTGCATCAAGAACCATAAAAATGTATGAGGCCAAGGTAACAAGAATTCAATAAAATGTGTGTCTTGCATATCCAAGCAGTTGTCCATATTGTTTGTAGATCGGTCAACATGGTGGGGAATATTAAATTTTTGTGTGGGAATGGAAAGCAAAATGAGAATATGGTGGTTAAACAAACAAAACTTCATGACATGGTACATATATATGGCATGGGACATGGATGCCAATGGGACACTGGGTTGAAGGGGATAGGGTGGGGGTTAGGTTAGGTTAGGTTAGGTTAGGTTAGGCTAGTTTAGGCTATGTTCTGGACTATTCTGGCCTGTCTGTTTCATAAACATACCTAGATGTGATAAGAAACATTTTTCATTGCATTATTATTGTTACCTTGGTCCCATACATTTTTTATAGTTTTTGATCAGCAGAAATGCAGCAAGTGTCCACAGCAACTCAAACTTGAACCCACCCTGCCAGGAGCAGGCAAATCTGAAGGAAGATGCTCCTACCCATTGTGCTCCTAAGGCTGACTTAAGCACCCTGAATGCTACTCTGAGACCCCCCCTCTCCCAATGTATGTAAGCAAAAAATGGAATACTGGGCCAACAAAGAACAATAAGCATCCAAAGTGCTGATACACAAGGCATTTACACACATCACTATCAGTATTATCACCATATTTCATCATCACTATCACATCAGTTCTAAATGGGAAGCCATTTCTAAGCAGCAAAACACTTGTGAAACACATGCTTGAGAGGGAAATATCCAAATTTCAATGCTGTTAGGAATAAGGTCTACACTTTTGGAGATGAATGAGGCTTTACACATGTTTTACTCATGTTTGTAAATGCAGGTTTAGTTACATATATAGTTTCATATGGTGTTCCCAAGCATTCACTTGGCTTTCATTAACCTTGTACTCGGAGTTTACAATTGCAGCATTTGGTAGCATTATTTGCATATACTTTCAGTCTTAGCAGCCAAAAGTGTGCCTCATAAAATTGTTATGCCATTTCTAATAACAGCCTTATTTTACACCACTAGTGCATGGTAGCATGAAATAAGCCCATAGGTGAAGAACGCCTTTATAACGAAGTGCACTAGGTGAGAAAATGCATGTTTCCTACTGTTCACAATGACCTCAAGGGCAACTGAAAATTTGAAAGGAAAAGGAGTTTTACATCCCTTGCCTAAGCAGCTCATGACAATCTGATTGTGACTTGCAGCCATTCGGCTGTGATCTTTACCTGCCGACAACTCCAAAACAAATACACGACAAACATCGACCGAGGCCAATGCTGTGGACAAACAACAATCGTGGACAATGCCGTGAACGATGATGCTACTTGGGTGCCTAAGGTGACGGCATATGTGACGCGCTGTGTCATTCAGATCTGTATTGAGGAATATCTAGTCAGCTGGTGATGACGTCTTGGTCTACCCAATAAAATCATCTTCAGGGTGATGGGCGACGGTATCAGCTTGTGCCTTGCTCGTATCTCCCCCGCATCCTTTAAAGCCTTCTGGTGGCGTTATCACACAAATTTAAGGGCTGTATCGAGTGGATGGCCTACGAGATTTTGCAGCAGCGTCATCAGTCAATAGCTAGCGACTTTGTAAACGTAAAAAGTAGGTTAAGGGAGCATCACATTTTTGTGTTTTTCACCTATAGTTATACTAAACGCGTATGCGTACGTTAATCACCTGTTGTTGTACCTGATGTTTTGATCACTATTACCAGTTTTCTTGAAAACTGCATGCTTATAGCTAAGAATTTTATTTAAAGCAGTCGAGCCTGTGCGAGATCTCATTTGAAGCTGTGCCCCTTGTCTTCACAATTTTAAAGTGACGCAGCCCAGTGCTGATATAAGACCAGCAATTTCTTGGGCTTCACTAGAGTATGTTTTTAAAACCGTGTGCGAAGGATGGGGCACTCCCCCCCCCCCCCACACCTGATTCCTTTCTTATTTCAAGAGACGTGATCAAAAGGTTGCATGAGCTGTGATGTGGAACAGCTTTTGTTGGCTTGTCACAGTGAGCAGTTCGTCAATTCTTGTGATTTTATGAGCAGCAAAATATGATAAATTTCTTGAACGTCTATCAGTGACGTTGTTGGGAACATGTTTGACTTGTTTTTTGTTGGGTTTGGGGGGCTGCAAATGACGTCATCATCAGCTAACTTGTCGGCCGTCAATGCAGACCTTAATGACAGTGCGCCACATATGCCGTCTCTTTTGCCTCCTGATTGCGTTGTCCTCAAGGTAAAGATCAGTGTGGGAAATTTGGAACCCACCGAGAATATTGTTCATAGTTTGATATAGCCAGCTGATCCATATCCAGTCTCCGAAAATATATCCAAAGCGCTGAACGGAAACATGGTGTTTGTGCTCTGATCCTGGGATATTCAGGTGTGAAATTGAGGGATGGCCACATTGTGGTTAGTTTTAAAATTTCTGAAAGAAATGTGTTCTTTGCGGTATCCTTGATTGAAATCATGTGAGCAGCATCATAATTTCTTGAAATATTGCCTGTATGCGTAAACTGATGGTGGTCATGCACTGAGTTCTGGGTTCTCCGAGTTGACTTTGAATGTACTGAGGCTGTTGCCAGGATGTCATTGCCATGCCTGACATGTTTGGTGTAACCCATTTTTGGTAGTTTGCAGCTTTCAGTTTTATGTTCTTAGTTTTTTCAGCAGTATTTCTGGCAGTCAGTTTTCCCTGTGCACCAAGGTGATTTGGCATATTGTTTTTTTCTTGGAAAACCAAGGGACAGGACAGTTAAGTTCCAGGTGTTCTGGATTTGTTGGGCTTGAAAATACAGTTTCCGTGGTCTGGTGGGTGGAGAGGAGGTGGAAATTCAAATTTGTGCTGATCCTGTGAATAGGGTAGCTTGCTGGACCTATGCCAGCCTGATATCTTGTGGCACTGGTGTTCGATCTTAGGAGTTGCCACTTTCCTGGCATGCCATATCAGGTTTATGTTCAGTATTCTACACCAATCTACTGCCATATGTGCTACTGTTTTGCCCCTTTTGACAGCTATGATTCTCCCTGGTCGTCCTGAGCAGCCACCAGAGGCTGATGTGGTGTTTGTGGTAGAGGCAACTGCTCTGAATGGGGCATACCTGCCAGAACTCCTGGACAATTACATCAAGCCTACATTGGAGTGAGTGTTTCATGCACACATTCAGATGCACTGCAATACTGTATGTCTACTTGGTCTTGGTGTAGGTATACATTGGTACCTAATGTTAGAAAAAATCATTGTACATCATTTGTCGTGTTTAAGGCAGAACATATAAATAATCATAAAGCAGGTAGATTCATGCTCCTACCTTCAAATTTGCTCCCGAGCGCTGCACGCACTCCACCGCCCTGACTCCTCAGCGCCGTTTCTGTGTTGTCGTTGCGTAATTACAATATTTCTGCTTACCAAGAACCATAAAAATTATGGTGTGAAGGTAACAATAATAATGCAATGAAAAACATATCTTATCACGTCTAGGTACGTTTATGAAACAGACAGGCCAGAATAGTCCTGAACATAGCCTAAAATAGCCTAACCTAACCTAACCTAACCTAGCCTTACCTAGCCTAGCCTACCCTAGCCTAACCTAACCTAACCTGAACCTGACCTGACCTGACCTGACCTGACCTGACCTGACCTGACCTGAACTGACCTGACCTGACCTGACCCTGACCTAACCTAACCTAACCTAACCTAACCTAACCTAACCTAACCCCCTGGCTCACACCATATCCCCTTCAACCCAGTGTCCCATTGGCATCCATGTTCCATGCCATACATATGTACTGTATTAAGAAGTTTTGTTTAGCTGTCATATTCTCATTTTGGTTTTCATTCCCACCCAAAATGTCATATGTCCCTACCATGTCGACCAATCTACAAACAATACAGCAGACTGCTTGGATACACAAGAAACATGTTTCAGTGGATTCTCATTTCCTTGGCCTCATACATTTTTATGGTTCTTGATGTGCAGTTATATTATGACCACGCAGTAATGTGATTACGCGTAGCAATGGCGCCGGGGTCGCGGTTGCTGCGCGTGTATGGCGCTCGGATGTTCTCTATCGTATTTACTTAAGTTCCAAGGTAAGAGTTAAGATGACCTGTTTTACGATTAATTACGATATGTTCTGCCTTTAAGATGACGATTGATGTACTATGCTCTTTTTTAACATGTGGTAGCAATGTATACCCTGACCCAATGATCACCTTTTTCTGTATCAGGAGGCTCTAGTTAAATAACATTTTCGAATAGACATTGGTTATATTGTCCAAACTGGGCAGTTGAAGCGGCCCGTTGAGCAGTCTTGACCAAGTACACTGCTTTAAATATATGTATTAAGGCACAGTAAACCAATGCCTTTTTCTTGTTAGTGCCAAAATCAATGCCTAGCAAATCAGGCATGCAAAGAAAGTTTTGGGGATTATTTTCAAATAGTTGTACAGCATTGTGCGACTATAAGTGGTCCGGACTGGTCTGGACCATGCACACGTACAAGATCGGTTCCCCGCCCCATTAGGCCATGAGTCAGGCAACTTTCCCTGCTAATGCAGCTGGCCATGAGCTGAATCTGTGTTCATGTTATATAATTCAGCGGGGAATCAAACACCGGTTTGTCAGTTGAGAGCACAACTCGCACAGACGGTTTATTTGTGCTTGGCTCACCCACCGCAGGTACTTCACGACAAAGACCACTGGCAGCGACCTCAGCCAGTATGGCGGCAAGTGCTCGGGCACGCTCTTCACCTTGGTCACCTTTACGGCCGGCGATGGCATCCCCGAGCCGCCGGTGGCCTGCTGCCTGCCAGTGGCCGCCCCGGACAAGTTCCTGCAGTACCTGGACAGCGCTGAGTGAGTGGCAGGGGTCGCACCATACGGCCCACCCCACTCCACCTGCCCAGGCTATGGGGGCCAATTTGGAAGAGATAGGGAGGGGGTCTGAAGTTTGTAATGATCTGAAGATGCATTGTGTGTTGGCTGCTGCAGGCACTTAATTGTCCTGCTTTTCACCAATGTTTGCTGTGCTTTAGTGTCTCCCCCTGATCTTGCTACCATTTGTGTTGGGTTCCATTGCTCCCAATTCTGGCTCATCTTGGTGTCAGTGTCACTGTAGAACTGGCGTTTTGCCGACACCCGCCACTGCGCCTGCGCGGCCTCAGAGACGTCCCGAGGCACGCATCGCACATCCCACGCGCCAGACCTTGGAGGCGGGCCCGGGTGCGCGTCACATCGCCACGTGCTGCGTGTGGCAGGTTCATCGGCGGCAACTGTGACAACGTGTCCTGCATCGCCGAGGGCTTGGCCACTGCGCTGCAGTGCTTCGACGACCTCAAGAGCATGCGGGAGCCGTCGGGGTCGGTGCAGCGGCACTGCGTGCTCGTCTGCAACTCGCTGCCGTTCCAGCTGCCCGTACAGGAAACGCCCAGCTTCCTGGGCTGCAGCATGGACCAGCTGACAGCCGGCATACATGAGGTATACATGAGGCATACCAGCATTCATGAGGTACACGTGAGGCATGCCAGCATACATGAGGTATACATGAGACATACTGGCATGCATGAGGTACACATGGGGCATACTGGCATACATGGGGTACACATTGGGCATACCAACATACATGAGGTACACATGGGGCATACCGGCATACATGGGGTATATGTGAGGAATACCTGCATACATGAGGTATGCATGAGGCATACCGGCATACATGGGGTGACGGACGATGCGCGCCGTCGCCTTGCCTGTCTCTCTTGGGGTAGAAGCAGGCTGGGGGTCTGGTGATGCTCATTCGCGGTTCCAATTGGCGTGTTAGGCTATATAGAGTCGCACATATCGATCAGTGGTGTCCATGAGAGCGTGCGTACCAGGCTGAGTGTCCATCCTGTGGGCTTGTGCCAGGTGATGTCACAAATGGTTTGTGGCATGTGGAGGCATATATATCGCTGATCATTGGACACAGCATTTGCCTTGATTGGAACTAAGGTGGGCTGACATTGGTGGACTCACAATGTGGACTGGCCTTCAAGGTGGACTGACATCGGTGTACATCGGCTGACATAAGACTTATGGCCGGGATCCAAACGCCAGATGTGTTGTGCAGATGGGAAGCACGCCGCGTGCCACACGCATAACCCGTCTGACCTGAGCCCACATACAACGGTGGAAGTATGCCCCTTCCACGCTTACACTCACGTAGTGCGGGCGTACGGATTATAAAACGGTCCTGTTGGCTGACAGCCTGTTGGCGCCTGAGCGTGTCGCCGGTGTGTGTCGCGCCGCGCCGCGCCGCGCCTCGCCGCGTGCCCGTTGTCAGGGTGCGGTGCGCCGCGCTGTTTCAGCGCTCCATCCACCTGTCTGTGATGTGTCCGCGGCGGCTGGGCGGCATTCAGAAGATCTTCGAGCAGGCCGGCGGCGACGTGGCCATGAACCACGCCAAGAACTACTCACGCGACCCACACCACCTCATACTGCTCAACGGCTTCAGGTGGGCCTTGCCGATAGGTTCCGACCCCCCTCCCCCTCCCCTTCTCTCCGCAGCTTTGTTTGTAACCCGCTGCCGAGTGACCACTCGTCGATTGGTGCTGTGTGAACAGATCACACTTGAAGCCACGTGTCGTGTAAGGGCCCGCACCAGCGTTTGCCGGGCCCGTGTTTCGCCAAGCGGGTGCTTGAGCTGGCGTTTGCAGGTTTGGTGTGACTGTCACGGGCCTGTCGGCGTGACGACCCAGCAGGTACAGCCCAGCTGCACCCCTAGTGGAGTCGCCGCGTGTATGCTTAACCGCCTTGCCCCAGTTTCGACCCCGTGTATACCGCATGCGTTACACGACAGCGTGTGGCGATCTCTATTTGATAGTCTTTGACACCTCACTTGCCCTGGCTGACGTCCGGGCGGTACGTCAGTTTGCAGGAGCAGGCAAGCAGTAACCAACAACTGAACACAGCACAGCAACAGCAGCAACAACAGCAACAGCAGCAGCAACAACAGCAGCAGCAGCAACAACAACAGCAGCAGCAGCAACAGCAGCAGCAGCAACAACAACAGCAGCAACAGCAGCAGCAGATTTCCATTTCTGCGGCAATGCAGCAGCAGCAGCAGCAGCAGATGGGCAGCATACAGCAAACCGGTAGGTGCAGCAAGTTTTGCTGATAGCTACTGGTGGACACAGTCTCATTACTAGCGCAGAAGGGTCCCGTGAGAAGCCGTTGCGGAAGTATGTTTGATAAGTACAGGGCTTCGTGTCAATACTTTAATCATTGTTTTCCATTATATGTGTAGTAAAACATGGCTACAGGTAATGTGGTTTCTTCAGTTATCTGTATGCGAAGCTGAGCACTTAATTGACAAAAAATAAAAGAAAGCATTTTGCACTGAAGGCAGCCAGTTAATGCAAGCACATAGAACTCCGGCTGTCGTGCTCGCATTAGGGTGGCTCGTCTTGGTCCGCTCACACCTTCCTCGTGAAGCAATGTTTTCGTTCTCAATTTTTTCGTGGCAGAGCGTGTCACGTGAATTCGTTTAAGATCTTTTGTGAGATGGTCTGCCAGTTAGATTTTCAGATCAAATGGCAGTGCATAGCGTGCTCATTGTCAGGAGCCGCACACGAGCAATGTTTGATGTCGTGCACCGTGTCGGCGCCGTGCCGCAGCCTCTGCTGCCGGGCGTCTGCCGTGCCTCTTGCGTTGTCTGGATGCGGTGCACCGTGTTGGCGCCGCGCCGCAGTCTGCCGCCGGCCGTCTGCCGCGGCTCTGGCGGCGTGACGTGCCGCTGTGACCTGGGCCGTGTTTGACGTGACGCCCTCGCCGTGTCTGCAGCAGCGCCCATCAGCACACTCTCGCAGGCGTTGAACCAGCCGGCGCAGCCGCTCTCGCAGTCGCAGCAGATGATCCTGAACATGGCGCAGATGACGCGCGCGCCCACGCCGCCCAACCAGCGGGCCAGCCCGGTGCCCAGCCAGACGTATCAGCCGCAGATGAAGCCGGTACGACTGCCGTCCCTCGGTGCTCCTTGGCGGCGACGACCCTCCTTCCCCCCCCCCCCCCCCCCTGGAGTGGCGGTGCCATGCCCCGATCACGGGCTAATGGGGAAGGGAGGCAGCACGTAACGAACGGGAGCTATGTGCATTCCCCGTTGGCGGGTGGGCGAGGCTGGCGGGATGTCGCCGACTCTGTGTGTGGTGGCCTCAGAGCACGTCAGTGGCGGGTGGCGCCAGGAGCGCGCTGCCGTGCAGTGGGGTAACGACAGTAGGATGGCGGCAGTGGGATGACAGCAGTGGGATGATGGCAGTGGGTTGACGACAGTGGGGTGACGACACTGGGATGACGGCAGTGGGGTGACGACACTGGGATGACGGCAGTGGGATGACGGCAGTGGGATGACAGCAGTGGGATGACGACAGTGGGATGACGGCAGTGGGATGACGGCAGCGAGACGACAGCAGCGGGGCGATGACAGCGGGATGACGGCTGCGCAGGTGCTGGTGCGTGGTCAGCAGCTGGCGGCCGGCATCCAGGGCCAGCGCCCGCCCGGCTGCATCACCGTGATGGGTGGCATGCGCCAGCCGGGCCCGCCCAACGTGACCGTGCAGCCGCCGTCGGCGGGCCAGGTCATGATGAACGTCCAGCCGCGCTGGCAGGGACAGCAGCAGCAGCAGCAGCAACAGCAGCAACAGCAGCAGCAACAGCAGCAGCAGCAGCTTCAGCCGGGCATGTCCGGTACGTGCCTCTGGCAGGGCCAGAGGGCTGGGCTCGGAAATAAGCAACAATATTTCTTCTCTTCCTTGCACGAGGCAGATTGCAAAATTTATATGAGATCGTCCATAAAGGACTTCGTAACATAGTAAAATCATAGGATATTTCAGTGAAAGGTATTTTTTGCTTACTAGTTTAGTGCGGAGCGTCGTCCACCACCAGTGCTGGACGCTATACCCCAGTGTGGGTGTGTGTGTGTGTGCGTGCGTGTGTGCGCGTGTGCGTGTGTGCGTGATTGGGTGTCAGCTGAGCTTGTGGGGCGAACACGTCTGTCACGGCTGTCCGCAAGGCGACAATATGCTCATCGGGAATGAGAGGTCCTTTGGGTTAATTAAGTATATCTTGCAGGAAAAACAAAGTGGTAGGAATTCATAGGAACTGTTGAATACCGGTGCTATTCGAAAACACTTGAGAACTTGCTGGTGTATCTTCGTAACGCTGTGAGAGCAGGAAGTGACAAATAATGGATCGCGTTGATCATGTGGCATAGCTCCACGTTTCATGTGCCCAGTGTACTGATAAAGGAACGCGGTGATGCGTCCGGCCAGAGGAGGGAAATTGTACAGGTGCAGGGCTGAAAACCAAAAACGCCACCCCGATACCCTGTAAAGTGCGGAGTCATTTCGAGAGCTGCAAAACAGCTGTCATATGAACAGCTGTTAATACACTCCATACTCGTTTGGTTATTCTTTGACGAGCTTGCACTGCTTGTAAAATTCGTGTGGCTGAGAGTTTGTCTTAGGTTTCGTAGGTGATTTGGGTTTTTGGAGATTACCACTACGCGAATTAAACCATCAAATTTGAAAGCGCAAAATTAATCTGTGCCACACTGTGTGCGGTGTTGTTCCGTTGGACACAATATTTTTAGCTGCCCTGGCCTTGCTCTGCGCACCACAACAAGGCGGCCGTCTGCAGGCATGCCGCAGACCTCGATGTCACAGACGGCGAGCGGGCAGCTGGGGGAGCAGCATTCGGTGTTGCTGTCCCAGCTGAACAAGCCCACCATGTCGGCCAGCTCGCAGCAGGCGCAGTCACCCTTCAGTCTTCAGCAGCAACAGCAGCAGCAGCAACAACAGCAACAGCAGCAGCAACAGCAGCAGGGGATGCAGGGTGAGCGCCGCGGGGCGAGGAGTGGCGCCGGTGACTGCCACACTCGGTACTGAGCTCAGCCGCGGCGCGTGCAGTGTTCCCCGGCCGCATTTCTGTTGACATCGTCTGGGGGTGCACTCCTTGGACCGTTGTGGAGCGCCTCAGCGGCGCAGTGCGGTCGGTGGCGTCGGGCCTCGGGTGCGCGGCCGTCTGGTGTCCGGCGCCCGGTGCGCCGGAGTGGCGGTATAGCGCCGTGTGACCTGGCGCCGGCCCTCTCCGTCCGCAGTGCCGATGGTGGCTGGTATGATGCGGCCCCAGGTGCCGCGCTTCGTCGGCCAGCAGCAGGGCATTGTGGGCGGGTCCGGTCCCAGCATGCAGCAGCCGCAGCAGCAGCAGCAGCAGCTCCAGCAGCAGCAGCAGCAGCAGCCCAGAATGATGGGGCCGCCCCAGCACCCGGTGGGTGGAGGCGTCACACAGCCTGGCGCGCCGGCACAGGCCGCGTCGTCTGGTGCCGGCCGCGGACGAGAGCTGGGTACCTGTGCTGAGTCCGCCAGGCCTCGCGATCGGTGGTTCTTCCGTCCTCCAAAGGCAAAAAGGCCTGAGTGCCACTTTACCAATGGCGCTTAGGCCCTTTTGCCTTTGGACGACACTCTTGCTTATGTCGGGTTTGCAAAGGTCAGAAGTGCTGCTTGTAAACTTAATGTGGTTTGCTAATCGTCCCAGCTTACCTTGCGCGGCGGACGTAGGGGCACAGAGAGGTGGCCGCGGCCATATTGCCAACATGACCAAGATTAGCTCGTCCGCCGAGCCAAGAGTCACGCGGTGAGGTCACCCCTTGTCTCCAGATGCTGTCCGTCGCTTTTGTGCACGAGGCAACGGTGTGTGTGTTTTTTGGATCGGCCCGTGGCGTGTCTGGTCGGTGCGCTGTGCCGTCTTGTGTGCTGTCTCGGCGCGCTGACGCCGGTGAAGCCGCGCAATAGTGTCTGCGCCACTGGGGGGCCGACGGTGGCGGCCGGCGCGTGCTCCTCCCTGACGGCTGCCGTCGGTGCCTCCTCAGGTGAAGATCTGGGAGGGTACGCTGGAGTGGTCCGAGAAGAAGCCGGGCGAGGTCAGCAAACTGGTGCACTCGATCCCATGTGGGCTCAGCTGCAACACCAACGCCAGCGGCGAGCCTGAAGTGTGAGTCGCGCCGCAGGCAGTGGACAGAAACGCTGCTGGCCAGCCCGTGTGTGTGTGTGTGTGGAGAGGGAGAGGGAGAGGGAGAGGGAGAGGGAGAGGGAGAGGGAGAGAGGGAGAGGGAGATGGAGAGGAGAGGGAGAGGGGAGAGGGAGAGGAGGGAGGGAAGAGGGAGAGGGGGAGAGGGAGAGGGAGAGGGGGAGAGGGAGAGGGGGAGAGGGAGAGAGGAGAGAGAGAGAGAGAGGAGGAGAGAGAGAGAGAGAGAGAGAGAGAGAGAGAGAGAGAGAGAGTGGGGGGGGGGGTATTTCCGCTGCCTTTTCCGTCTATTGGTAATGCGCGTAGAGAGAATGTCAGCTGAACATCATTAAGTCTGCCATAAAAGTGATATACTTCGACTCGGGAAGTTCAAAGTAGAGAGCCTCTCTTCTCTGCCGGAGCCCACCCAACAGTACAGCTACTCATAAGTTGATCTGGTGGCGAACTCGTCATGCAAAGCGACGTGCCTTGCCACAGCGTGTTGATCGCCGTTCCTAAGCGACATGTGCCTCCTCCGCAGCAAGGCGGACAACTGGCCGAACAAGCTGATGATGCAGCTCATCAACCGCACCGTTATCAGCACCATCGGCAAGGTCTACTTCGAGAACATCCGCTCGGTCAAGTTCAACCTGCAACCGTGTGAGCCGCTGGAGCGGCTCAGCCAGGTCATGAGCAATGGGAGTGTAAGTGCTGCCGGCGCCGGAGTGGGCCTACCGATCCTCCAAGCTGCTGTAGCCGCCCGCCAGCAACTGCGTTGGTGGTGTGCCGCATCATCTCTATCTAAAGTATCTTGTTGTTGTGCATTGGTGTTTTCGGGCGCGTCGGCCGCAGTGGTCATTTTGCGCCCATAACGATGCTTTTACTTAATTGGTACGGTGTGAAAATGACTTGAAAATCACTGGCTGCATCGTATCTGCATCGTGTGTCTGTATCTATGGCCAGATTAGGTTAGTGGCCGCCACACCATCTTTTTGTTGGCGCCTAGACGTTTGTTCCGTTCCGTTTGCTGCAAAGCAGGTCGGGTTGGTCCGGTTGGTTGCCGGCCTCGGTTAACGTATGTCCGTCTTTGATCTTGGCAGACTGGCTGCGTCTACTTCAGCTCGCTAACGCCCACCGACGTCAAAGTCATGATGCTCCTGTACGCGGCTGAGAAGCAGACCTACTTCGGCTTTATTCCCAACGATCAGAACGGGTTCATCGAGAAGCTGAAAGAAGTGATGGCCAAACAGAAACAGATCCTGAACATGCAGACGTTACGGGTACGTACCTGACGCCGACGCTGACCTGGGCGGGGCCGGGGTCAGCTCTGTACTTGACGCTGTACTGTTGCGTGGAGCAGGCGTAAGTGATGCGATTCATGCTGCAACGTCGTGTCACCGGATAGCGTGTCGGTTCGTGCCGATCAGCCTAGCTATGTTTTCTGCGTGCTTGGCACGGCTCGGGTCAGTGATCAGCCGGTATTCGACTGCGTGGTTCTGTTGTGATGTGCGTGGAAGTCGGCAGTGCCGCATAATTCTTACTTTCGGGAGCACCTGCGACGAGTGGCTCATCTCATCAACGGCTCGACTCGTTTGCTTCCAGCAACGTCAGCAGCAACAGCAACAGCAGCAACAACAGCAGCAGCAACAACAGCAACAACAGCAGCAACAACAGCAACAACAGCAGCAGCAACAACAGCAGCAGCAACAACAACAGCAGCAGCAACAACAGCAACAGCAGCAGCAACAACAACAGCAGCAACAACAGCAGCAAGCGGTGGCGGCAGCGGCGGCGGCAGCGGCGGCGGCAGCGCAGAGCGGCCCGATGACTGGGCCGCGGCCGGGCCTGCTCATCCAGCAGACCAACCCGATGGCGCTGGGCGGCGGCCAGCTGTCGCAGGGCGAGGCCGGTACGGTACCGTCCCGTTATCTGTCACGTACCGACGGTACCCTCACGGTACCGTCCCGTCTCCCGTTCACCGTCACCGGTCGCCGAGGGGTGGGGAGAGCAGGGGGGGGGGGGGGGGCACTTGCCGCACCCGCCCCAACCTCACTGGTCACCAGCCCACGGCCTCGTGCCATTGCTGCTGGGAGGCCGAGCTCTTCACCGCTGATAGCGAACGACTTGTGAGCGGTCTGTGAAATCTCTCCGCAGAGCACCGGACGATTCCGCCGGCCGGTGGCGGCTCTGGAGCGTCCGTGAGTGGACGGACGTGTGTACCGTCTCGTGCTGGCCGTTCTGTTTTGCCTTGTGCTGGCCGTCGCTGGCTCTGGATGTACGTGCCAGGCGCCACGCCGTGCGCTGGCTGTGGCTCCGTCGCTGAGGGCCGGCGCGCGCTGCCCGTGTCGCCAGGTGGAGTTCGCGGCCGCTCGCCGCAGCTGGCCGGCGGCCCGGGCCCGGCTGGGGTCCGCCAGACCCTGATGAGCCACTCGGGCCAGTTTACCGTGGGCGGCTCGGCACCCCAGATGCAGATCAACATGCCGCAACAGCAGCAGCAACAGCAACAACAACAGCAGCAACAGCAGCAGCAGCAACAGCAGCAGCAACAGTTGCGGCAACAGCAAATGCAGCAGCAGATGCAGTCGAACACAGCGACCCAGGCGAGTGAACTAGGCGTCCGCTGCGTTATTTTGTGGACTGAGTGCTGATGGTCACTACAGCGACATATGCCACGAGGCTGTGATTGGGTTTGGCTCTGTTCGCTGGGGGTGTCAATAGTGTAGTGGTTAACGTGTCTGTGTTAACCACTGGCTCCTAGGAAACCTGAGATACGGGGTTCAATTCCCAACGGTGCCCGTCCTTTGTAAGCCCCAATGACGGACGCCGACGGCTGTGTTCGCTGACCGGTGGTGTCCAGCGGCAGGTGAGACTCACTGACCCGCCACGACTCGCGCCCTGGCAGCCGATCGCGGCTATTGTCCCTCTAGCAGGCGCTCCGGCTGGTGAGGGACGCTGGCGACCGCCCCGCTGAGGGGGCTGGCTCGCCCGCTGGCTGGACCTGTGGACTCTGGTCGTCTAGCCGACCAGCGTGGCCGGGACCCATCCTGCTAGCAAGCCCCCCCCCCCTCCTTGCAATGGAGCGTGTCACCGCGGGGGGTGCTAGACAGTGGACGCAAATTCCTAAGCTGGTAACCGGTCCGCTAATCTGGCAGGGCGGGACAACGAAATTTGGAAAGGGTGGGGATTGAGCCCCATCTGTGGCATGCTATCCAGTGCTGTGGTCAATCAGTTAAGTAATTCATTCATCCATTCGTTCGTTAATTCACTCACCAGCATTCGTTAAATGAAGTCGCTCCTCCAGTAACGCGGCCAAAGCCGCGGCTTTGTTGTCCAGCCTGACTTTTTTCATGTCGTGGAGGTGTACATAAAACGCATGGACTAAAAAGAAGCGGATTTCTTGCGTGTGACTAAGTTACTGTACGCACCCATTCTGGAGTATCCCGTGAAAGGAGGTGTCCCACCTCTGGGGCATAATTCAAAACCATACTAAAAAACATCAACGTCATTCTACGTACAACCAAGAACCTCACTTACTACTCGCGACGCTGCATTCCATCACTTGAATCGAACGAAAAGTAAGAAAGCGATCGTGGGTAGGTAATGTGCACCTGCATTAAATAAGTTGAGGTGCACACTTATTTGCGGCACGACAGGATGTCAACGGCTGGCTGAAAAATTCCAAATGTTTTGGTCCAGGTTGGTGAAATTTCCAAATTGGACTTTTGAAATAATTGGAACTCCGAAAATCCGCAATCCAATGGGCACCTCTACTGAACATCCCATGTAACGGTGAAGCATGCACAGCGATATGGCTGGCCTGTGGGACAGCCGCATGCCCCGGTCGTTGATCTGGCGCTGACCTGCCAACAGGGCCTCTTGGCAAGCCAGCTGTCCCAGCAGCAGCAGCTGCAGCAGCAGCCGCAGGGTCAGGCCGAACGGCAGCAGAACCTGCTGCGCATGCGCCATCTGCAGCAGCAGCTGGCGCAGCTGCGACAGAAGGAGATGCAGTACAAGGCGCAGCAGGATCACCAGCAGGTGGGCAGTCGGCCTGTGTCTGGCGGGCGTTTGACCTCGGCAGCCACAAGATTAAGACATCAGCACATTACCAAGTCCGAAATATTGCTTTTTTGTGACGAAGGACCATGCTGTCCGTCATCACCACCGTTACGCTAATGTTCAGCTCAGTCGATGTTGTTCTGATCGATATGTAGATCGCATGGCTAGATCCAGGACATCCGAACATCGAGGCCACCCCACGAGCGACCGGCCGTCACATGCTGGGATACGGTGGCGACCGATGTGGCGCGCGCTGGGAATGCTTACCTCGGCTGGCTGGCATTGTGCGCAGTTGAGGCTGGCGCAGCGGCGTGTCCGCAGCTCCCGCTCCAGTGCCGCCGCCGTCGCTCCCTGTCACCGTGTGCCCCCTCCCCCGTCCCCTCCGTGTGCACGACACACGACGCGGCCGTGTGTCGTGCCCCGGGTGCCGGCCGGCGGGGCGGAGACCGTGTGCCGCGGCCTGGACCCCGGACAGGCGCCGGTGACGCCGGTCTCGGCAGTTCCAGCCGGGCGGCGCGCAGCAGCTGGTGCAGGGCAGCGCACAGCAGCTAGTGCAGCAGGGTGGCGCGCAGCTGGCGCCGCCGGGCGCCACCGCCGGCCGCGCGCCCCAGCAGCAGATGGACTCAACGCCGGGCCTGCGCACCCTGCTGCAGCAGGTGAGGGTGGCGGCGTCAGGCTCTGCTGAGCGCGGCGGACACGCACCACCGGTCGCCTCAGGGCCTAGCCAGGCAGCTGGAGTGGGCGCAGGTCGATGATCGGTGATTGATGGGAGAACAGCCTAGTTTGGAACTGAATGTCGACTTTGTGAGTCCTATCTGAAATCAAGTGACCGCGCTCTAAAAGGATCTTATTTACTACCGAAATTCCTGTGCTTAAAGTTAAATCCAGGACATCCGAACATCGAGGCCACTCCACGAGCGACCGGCCATCGCGTGCTGGGAGACGGTGGCGACCGATGTGGCGCGTGCTGGGGATGCTTACCTCGGCTGGCTGGCATTGTGCGCAGTTGAGGATAAAACGTTGGATAAAACTTATTTCTTAATTTTCTGGATTCTGGATAAAACTTTGGAAGTGCATAATGGCATGCACTATGATAATAAGATGAAGCAAACTGGTGCACAGTGGCGACGGAACATAATCAGAGTTGTTGAGGGGCAAGCTTAATCGATTCGACATGGGATGGCCCACACAGGGTGTCCCGAAATTGATGCGCGGTTGTATCGTCCTCACTAACGTGGAAAATAATTCCGGCGGTTCACGATTGTTTGCCAATGTAATCGTCACGCAGCCGTATACGCTGCCGCAGGCGCTCCGGCAGGCCGCACGTCAGGCTGTCGAGAGTCTCTGCCTCGACTCTCCGCCACGCCGCTTGCACGTTTTGGAACAATGTCTTCTCTGAAGTGGCCGGCGACATCTTGCTGAACTCTATCTTGACGATCGCCCAAAAATTCTCGATCGGCGACATGTCGGGGCTGTTGCCTGGCCACGTACCCTTCTCCCAGAAGTCCGGGAAGTTGGCGCGGCACCAGTCCGGGGTCTTCCTGGCATGAGCTGGAACACCGATCTGCTGGAATATTGCCCTCGACATGCCTGGCAGGAGTTTGATCTTGGTTGGCGGGCCATTCTCCTTCCTCCGCTGCACCATCGAGGCTGCAGTCTTCTGCAGCACCTCTCTGACGCAGTAGTCAGCGGTGACGGTCTGCCCGCACGAGAATGCGAGACTTGGCGTAGCTCAGAGAGGCCTCTGTAGCTCATCTCTCCCCAGACAAGAACCTGTAGCGGCTGCCTCACTGCCTCGGTGATGGGCACCTCCGAGCTGTTGTTGGCCCAGATCCTGTCGTTCTGGCGGTTAGGTGCTTGGAAGAGCTCGAAGGGCGACCCATCACTAAGCAGGACACAACTCCAGTCTTGAACGGACCAGTTCTTGCGGGCCTTGGTGAATTCCAGTCGCCTGCTCTTCTGGTCCACGGCAGGCCTTTGCTGCAACCTGGGCTTGAGCGGCTTCAGTTGCAGGCTGATCTTCAGATGCCGGTGGACGGCCGACTTCGAGGCTGGGTGCTTCTCCGCCGTCAGTTTTCTCGCCAGATTCTCGTCGAGTGACGCCTTTTGAGGGCTGACTTTCCAATGACGATCTCCGCCACTCAGCTTAAGGCCGACTTCCGCCCAGGAGCTGTGCGGTTTTGGAGCGTCTCTCCTGAGCGGCCGCCGGACAGCCAGCGCCTGATCGTCGCTACGTTGACGCCGAAGTCCCTAGTGACCGGAGCGTGGATCGTGCCGCCCTGGACCATCCCAACCGCGCGGCAGCGGATCGATGGCTCGTGCTCTTTCACCAATGCTGATATGCGGACTCAACATGCCGGCTGTTTCGAAAGGCATGACCTCTCCCGCCCGTTACCGGCCGAGGTCAGGCTGACCGCCTGGGTCATGTGATCGCCTGACACGACGGGGAAGATGATAAGCAGCACAAACCGCACATCAATTTCGGGACACCCTGTACGTCAGTGTCACATCGCATCAATTTCGGGACACCCTGTGCGCCAGTGCCACATCGTGCAATGTTCTAATAAAACTAGAACCAAGAATGCCTGAGAACGTTTGCCTTATGCCAGTACCGATGTGTTATGCCCCTCATCACACTAACGAAAGCGTTGAGGCTAACACCAGGCTTAGGCGCATGGGATAAATTATATTTTGCTATCTCCGTCAAAACCCGGCCACGACGCGTCGCGAACAGCCATGGCCTTCCGAACATTCACTGTTCCGTATCACAGGCGGTGGCGGCACATGTAGCAACTGGGTACTGTCCACAGCCTGGATTGGCATCACAGACCGAGTGACTCGGGTAACAATGCACGTCCAATATCACGTGCAGTGACAGATAGGCTCGCTCAACCACCGCAGAGGTGGTGATTTAGGTTTTCGGGCGCGTCTACTGCTCGGTCCTATGACGCCTAACCCAGTTCGGAATATGTGTGCGGTGTACGTGCCAGGGATGGCAACGCACCGTTTAGCTGGTGATTGCATTAGCGGGACGTAATTTGGGGAGCGGCTCGACCGACCGAGCGACGCGCTGTGCTCCGGCCGCCGCCGCGCCTGCTCTGGCCGCTGTCGCTCGTCGCGTGTGACCCCGGCCCGGCGGCTGTGCTGCTGCTGGTAACCGCGCCATCTCGCGCGTTCGGCAGAGCTATCGGCCGTCGATGCTGCAGAGGCCACAGGCGCCGGCCAGCTCCATGATGGCCACGCCCGGCCAGCCGGGCCAGATCAACCCCAACCAGATGGACGAGTCCGTGATGCACGACTTTCTCAGCTAGACGCCGGCGCCGCTGCTCGGCGTTCGTCAGTGGGCCGTAACGACGCGGCGCTGCCGGTCGGCCGTTTGGCACTCCAACTTTCTCTTCTTGGAACGTGTGCGGCCACGTTACTGTACTGTGATGATTGTGTTTTCGGGCAGGCTGGAGCCGGTAAGGTAAAATGTCCTCCCGCGATCTGTTGTGTATGGACGTATGTGCGCTGTACGCTGCCACGTTTCCCGGTGCTCCCAGCGGCCGAGCACCAAAATAAACGCCATCCGTCATTCTGCCACTGCAATTTTATTACCTGCCGGTTACAGCAAACAGTCAGTGGGGCCGGCTGGAGCCGGCGCCCTGGTGACGAGCGATGCCTCGGAGCTGGGGGAGGGGAGCGCCGGTGGTGGAGTATCACAACGTGGAGGTACGGGCCGGCCCGGGGACTGCCGGCCGGCCGCGCAGGCAGCGGAGGCGGTCCACACGCCCGAATTAATGATCCGACACCGAGAGATACACGGCGGCTAACACCTCGGGTGGCCGGCGGCCCGCCGCGACCGCGCGCCACCCCTACACAGAATATTAGAGGTACACCGACTACCGGGCGACAAACCATAGCAGAGTTAATCAGAATATATATCACACACCACTAGGTATTAATACAAAGGTGAAACGGCTACGTTTGTACGTAATGCAAAAATCACATTGAAGAACTGCACAGCGGAGGCGCGCCCGCCGGCGGGCCGGGCCGGCGCCTACTGAAGCCCCGCGGAGCACACAAACGCGCGCGGCGCCCGGGCGGCCGCTGGCCGCTCGCCCGGTCCGGGCCCCTACACAGATATGAAAAATAGACTATTATGCAAAACCTCCCTAGCTAGCGTAGTGAAAGTGCAGTGTGTGTGATCACAAGGAGTGCAGCCAGACGAAGGACGGGCTGGAGCGGCCCGGGGTTGCGGGTCTTTGGTCTGCAGGTCTGGGACGCCGCGCGGCGGCCGCGCGAGCCTGTCCAGCGCGTTTGATTATCGAGACGGAGCGGGTCGGCGCGCCACCCGCTCGCTGAGCCGGGGCCGACAGTGACGGTGACGCGGGCGCGCGCGCGCGCGCACCTCAACACGGTAGATGTGGAATGGAGAAAGTTAGCGCGGGCTGGCAGGTCGGGCGCCCGCCGCCCGCGGATGAGGCTGATGAAAGGTCATTCCCTGAAGCCCAGTGATACGACGAGCCACCCGCCGCCCGCTACCCCAGCCCTAGCGGAGGGGACTCACTGGCCATGCGGCCGGCGGCGCCGCGCGCCAGGCCCGGCCGGGACGGCACGCCCGCCGCGGATCGGCCAGGCCAGGCCAGGCCAGGCCAGGCACCATCGGCCGAACGGGATGGGGCGGGGCGGGGCGTGTAAAATGTGGTCCGCAGGAGGGGTTGGACGCAGACCGCCCGCGCGCCCGGCCGACAGGCGGCAGTGCATGCGCCGCTCTCCGGCGCGGACGGCACGGGACGGCGCGGCTCCGGCGGCGGCGGACCCACGGCTGTCGCGCGCACCCCATTGGCAATAGCTATACATACACGGGTATGTAACCGCAACCCGAATTAATTAAAATGCGTCACATACAGCGAGCGCGGGACGCGCGCGCGCGTGCGCGAAAAGGGGGCGTTAGTGACGCATCCCCGGCAACGCCCAACGGTCAATCCAATCATGTCGAACAACGAGAAAAACGAACGCTGAACACCACAACCAATCTAAAATGCCACGCCTCCAAACGTCGGCGGCGATGGGAAAGCATTGCAAGTTAAAGCTACTAGATCACCTAACGCTACAGCACCAGACTTGGTAGGGCGAAGGCACCACTCGTTACATACAGAAAATACCACTCCCCGGGCGCGACCACCCCGTATCTACATGATTACCACAGCGCACACCGAACATTCAAACCGACCTACGAACGAACGCTAACACAAAGCCAGCCCAATTGTCAACACTCAAACGGCGCCGTGCTAGCCCGACCCGAGCGCTACACACCGACAGCCTGCGGCCCTAAAACCAACCAACGTAAAACCAACCTAGTGAACGTGCGCGGCCTCGGCGCCCCAATTACAGCCTGGAGAGAGGAGAGCAGAGGAAAGAGGGAGGCGGAGAGCGGGTGGCGCTACTCGGCCAGCCAGAGCGGCTGGTACTGCGACTTGCTGGGGCTGAGCGCCGCGTAATTGAAGGTGCCGGCCACCTGGGGGTGCCCGCTGAACACGCTCTGCATGTGGGCCGGCAGCGGGTGTCCGGACGGGTGGGCGGTCAGCACGGGCCGCGCCGAGCTGTGGTGCGCCGGCGGCGGCAGCAGCCTGCCGGTGGAGGTCACGCCCTGTCAGGCGGCGGTGACGCCGCACCTGCCCAGCGCGCCCGTCCCAAACACTGCCACGCGCCACGCCAGACAACAACACATCGCAACAACTGCGGATCTCCACACACGGATTCGGCAGCCGCACGGACGTCATTCGGTCACCGCGTCTGAGATCGCTGGCAGCCCACTGGTCACTACCAGGGCCACACACCGAGACGTGCGGTGACACCGCCGACACACCGGCCGGCCCGCCTGTCTGCCCGTGCGGACCGCGCGCGGCGGTCGGCCCCCTCTCCGTCCGTCACTCTGACTCACCCGGCCTGGATCTGCGCCACGGAGCGTCCGGCGGCGGCCGCCGCCAGGTACTGTCCGGCGGCGGCGGCAGCGGCCGCCGGCTGCGCGGCCGCCACGGCGTACACGGCCGCCGGCCGACGGAAGTCGCGGAACAGCTCTGGCGCCAGGCGCGGGCTGAGCGGCGCCAGCGGCGGCGGTTGCGACACCCACGGGCCCGGCGACACGTGCGCGGCGTAGTTCCTGGCCCTGTCGACGCGGCACACCGGCCCCATGCACGTGAAGAACGTGTGTTGGAGCACACGCCGCTACTTTACTACAAATGTTTTCAACTGATTACATATGACGAAGGACCAACGACTTCAGATCGTGTTTCCGTTAAAAAGCATACTTTCGAGCGGTTTGCTTGCAATGATCCTTACCGTCATGTGAGGTTCTAAGTGGTTTTCATAACTTCTGGTAGAAGTTCCGAGTCAAACAGAAAGTTCCAAATCAAACTTTGATCAAACCAACTGGGTTTAAAAAACGCTACGTGATTTGGGTGGCATAGCATGTAGGTGCTTCAGCATAATTTTACGGCACGACATCGATTGAACGGCACAATGTAAATCTCCACCGGACGTTGGAACGAAACAAAATACAACCGTGCACAAGTTTGTGCCGAGATGCCATGTCTCCGTCAATCCAACTCTGTCAGATTATTAACGCTATTCAACGATCTCATTCTGTGCTTAGACTAGAACCTTGACGTAATCAAAATGACTCATGAGCATGAGCAGCAGCACGCCCAGCCCAGGCGGCTCTAGTGCGCCTCACCTGTACGTGGCAGCGGTGGCCGAGGCGCGGTAGGCGGCGGCGGCAGCGGCGGCCGCCGCCGCGCCCGGGTCCGGCTGCAGCAGGTCACGGCCCGAGTGCAGCGGCCGCGCCGCCGGCTGGGAGGCGGCCAGCAGCACGGTGTCGCGGCCGGCCGCCGCCGCCGCCGCCGCAGCGGCCGCCGCCGCCAGGTAGTCGCGGTGCGCGGTGGAGACGGCCGGCGCGGGCGCCACCACGTAGCGCGCCGCCGGCTGAGAGTGTGCCGCCGGCGGCAGCACCTCGGCCCGGCTGGCGGTGCAGGCGGAGCACCGTCAGATACACCGACGGCGCGCAGACAGCCGGACAACGCACACCCAACACGTCACACGTGCAAGCTGAATAGCTGGCATACAACGCGCCACTTAGGAGTCTAGCACATCAGTTATCATATTATTATTTCCGCAATACGCCCACCACGACCATGTTCAAAAAAGCAACTTTTCAATCCCAACAAATCTAGGGAAGTGAAGTCGTGCCACAACTGCGATTTCCCACAGCAATGCGAACTTAGCACCGTCTCCCTGGTAGTGCCACTGCGGCGCACTCGCATCCTATATGGCCCAGGGATGTCCAAACGTCGCCAAAATATTACGGCGTAAAAAGAAGACGCGTGAAGACGCTACACAATTCAGGAGAGCATTTCATAACTTTCTACCTGAAGTTAATACACGATTCTGAGCGGTCCTAAATGTCCTAACCAGCCTTTAGGCAGGCAACTTCGGACACACGGAAGGTCCGAGCGCACCGACCGTGCCGATGACACAGCCTCTCGGTGGGGGCCGCCGGGCCGAGCGGGGCGGGGCGTGCTCACGGGATGCGGGCGCGGTAGTCGTCGCGGTGCGCGAAGTAGCGCAGGTCGTCGACGGCGGGTGCGGCCGGCGCCGGCTCGCCGGCCGCCATGTAGACGCTGTGGCGGCGACCGTCCCAGTCGCGCCGCTCGCGCTCCTCCGGCTCCGGTGGCTGGTTCAGCTGGTACTCGGACTGCGACTTGGCCAACAGCCGCTTCTTCTGCGACAGCGGCGCCGACGGCTGGCACCCGCTGCCCGGCCACGGCACTCGGTCAGCGCTCAGCACCGCTGTACATACACTTCACACAACACAATCGGCACAAGCCGTCCTTTAAAACTTCTCAACACACGCCAAGCAGCGACACAGGAATGACCACCGTGTCGATCACACCAGATCTCGGACCAGCCCGCAGCCGCCGCCGCCGCCGCCGCCGGGCTTGCGCGGCACGCACCTGGAAGAGGGCTCCGTCTTCACCACGACGACAGCCGGCTGCGCTTCCTCATCGCTGTCGTGTACCACCACCACGCGGGCGCGGTCCCGCCGGCGGCCCGGCAGGCTGGAGGAGGCCCTGCGCAACAACCCGGCGCCGGTCAGCGCCGGCGCTCCAATTCATCACACGAGCCGGCGCCGGTCAGCGGCCGGCGCTCCAATTCACCACACGAGCCGGCGCCGGTCAGCGGCCGGCGCTCCCGCCCATCACACGAGCCGGCGCCGGTCAGCGGCCGGCGCTCCAACCCATCACATGAGCCGGCGCCGGTCAGCGGCCGGCGCTCCAACCCATCACACGAGCCGACGCCGCGCCACCGGCAGCCGGCCGGACTGGGCCGGCGCCGGTCAGCGGCCAGCGCTGCCACAAGCATGGGGCGACGCATGGTTCGCCGGCGTCGACGGGGGACTCGGGTGGGAAAGCGACAGGACGCTGCGTTCACAGCTATAAGGCGGCGGCAGCGAGGCGCCGGCAGCGGAGTGATGGCACACCGAAGCCTCAATGCTAGTTGGACCCGCCACAATCTTCAAATACAGATGATCGAAAACGGCTTTCCAGCCAGGACGAAACGTCCATGAAGGCCACTGGTCCATACTTTACGGCCAATTCCTCGCCCGATTTATTCCTAAGATTGCCAGTGTCTCACCCAGTTAGAGTAAGCAAAGCTGGGATGCGTTGCCGCAACACGGCAAAACAAATACGGCAGCGGAAAGCCCGACCACGGAACACCACTTCAACGCCGTCTCTTCGACCGGAACGCGTCGCAGCTCCCCGAGCGATGCTATCGCGCCAACCACATCCACCCGGAGAGCGCAGCGCGCGCGTTACCCAGCTAGCCAGCGGACCCCTGGCACGTTCCAATGTGGACGCAGCGTGCGTGCGTGCGTGCGTGCGTGCGTGCGTGCGTGCGTGCGTGCGTGCGTGCGTGTGCGCGTTATCGCGTTAGTGCGTCAGCGACAGCGGGTTGGGGCCGAGGCCCGCCTGACCAGGTCCGTCTCCGGTATGGCGCCAGACACATACCGCGGACGGGGCGAGACCGGTGCTAGCCAGTGCACCACCCCCGGCACGGTCCCGCCTGTGCTGGTGGCGTCACCCAAGGCAGCTCGGGCCGTGCTCGGGTACGCGGTCGTTTGGAGCGATTTCGGAGAACGCCACGTAGCACGGCGCTGGCCGATGCCGGTTGGAAACCGACCCGCTCCGGGCGGTTGACGAGGCCAGGCGCGGCCGACGTGGCCGGCCTGCCCACGGGGGCGTGCGCGTGAGCAGACTAGCGACACCAAGCCAGGGACCGTGCAAGAGGGGAGAGGGGCGAGTTAGTGCTAGCAAGCCGAGCAGCCGGCGCCAGGGAGCAGTGGGGCCGGCGCGCGTGTCAGCAGGGTCAGCGTGTCAGTGTCAGTGTGCCAGCGCCAGAAAGCAATGGGGCCGGCGCGCGTGTCAGCAGGGTCAGCGTGTCAGTGTCAGCGCGCCGGCGCTCAACGGGCCGGGCGGGCGGCGGACGTACTGGTACGCGTCGTCGCTGGGCGTGACGGTGACGGACGGACAGGCGCTACTCTGAACGAGCACACTCGAGTGGCCACTGCTTCTGCTGCAACACAGGCAGACACAGACGGCGCTCAGCAACCGCTCGCGCTTGCGCTCGGCTCGGCTCGGCTCGGCTCGGCCCGCGCCGACCGCTGGCCGTGACCCACAGAGAGGGGGCGAGAGAAAGAGAGATAGGGGAGAGAACGAAAAAAAGAAAGAGAAGAGAGAGAGAGAGAGAGAAGAGAGAGGAGGAGAGAGGAGAGAGAGAGAGAGAGAGAGAGAGAGAGAGAGAGAGAAGAGAGAGAGAGAGAGAAGAGAGAGAGAGAGGGAGAGAGAGAGAGGGAGAGAGAGGGGGGAGAGAGAGAGAGGGGAGAGAGAGAGAGAGAGAGAGAGAGAGAGGAAAGAGAGAGAGAGAGAAGAGAGAAGAGAGAGAGGAAGAGGAGAAGAGAGAGAGAGAGAGAGAGAGAAGAAGAGAGAGAGAGAAGAGAGAGTAGAGAGAGAGAGAGAGAGAAGAGAAGAGAGAGGAAAGAGAAGAAGAGAGAGAAAGAGAGAGAGGAGAGAGAGAGAGAGAGATAGAGGAGGAGAGGAGAGAGAGAGAGAGAGAGAGAAGAGAGAAAGAAGAGAGAGAGAGAGAGAAGGGATAAGAGAAGAGAGAAGAGAGAGAGAGAGATAGAGAGAGAAGAGAGAGAGAGCCTTCTCTCGAGAGGGCCTCTCTCTCTCTCCCTCTCTCTCTCTCTCCTCTTCTAGGAGAGGAGAAGATAGAGATCTCTTCTCTCTCCTTCCCTCTCTCTCTCTCTCTCGTTCCTCTCTCATTTCTCCTTAGATACTCCTCTCTCTCTCTCTCTCTCTCTAGACTCTCTCTCTCGTCTCTTTCTCTATAGCTCTAGATCCTCTACCCTCCTTCTCTCTCTAGCTAGATATCTCCGGAGAGTTCTGTTGTTGCTCTTTTCTGAGAGTGAGAGAGAGAGGACTGGAGATCGAGAGAGAGAGAGAGAGACGGACGGGTGTCGTGCGGCCGCTCGTCGTGTTACTCACTGTTTGTCAGCTGGCGTCCGGCCGGCCTCATCGTCGCTGTCCGAGATGGTGATGACGGAGACGGCCGGCGACGGCGTGTCCCGGATGGTGATGGTGGGCTGGCCGCGCCGCGCCGCCGCGGCCGCCGCCGCCGCCCGCCGGCTGCTGCCGCTGCTGCTGCCGCTGGCGCCGGGCTCGCCGCCGCGGCGACATGGCTCACCTGTCCACGAAGCGGGGCCGCTCAGCCTCGGCCAGCTGCACACTCCGGCGTCCACACACGCGCACGCGCACGCGCACACGCACATGCACCCCCTCCCCCCCCCCCACACACACACCACTGCCCAGCACGCACAGCTGACGGTCAACAAACAAGACAAGGTCTCGCCGACCTCACACACAGCGCCAGTGTCTCAGAAATGGGCGGCCCTAACAAGCTTCAAACCAACGAAGATAACGCGGGTAGCACCGCGCCACCATCTTTAAACACAACCACTGACCAGCGCCCTTCCTGCTTCTCGAAGGCTGACGATCAGGTGCAACGTACAGATTCCGACGCTACCCTGACTATGGTATCGCCACTCTCCCGCAGCTGACCACAGTACCACTGCTCTCCCCCCTCAGCTGACCGGTCCCCGGTAACTGATCGGGTCTGACTTCCTCGCCGGGCCGGGACCGGGGACTCACCACTGCTCTCCTCTTTGGGCTTCTTCTTGACGGGGCTGATGTGCGTAGCCGGGTCCTTCTTCTCCACGGAGAGGGAGTGGGGCGCGGCCGGCGGTGGCCGCGGCTGCCCGCTCCGCTTGCTCGGCCGCTGCGAGGTGTACGTGTGCGCGGCGGCCGCGGCGGCCACCGGCGCCGGCGCTGGAGCCGGCGCCGGCGCGGCGCGCGGCCGCGGCACCATCTCGGCCGCCTGCAGCAGCATCTCCGGGTACATGGAGCCGGACTGGTCCTGCCGGACACCGGCAGCCGATACAAGCCAGCGCCGACACGGTCCGGCCCGGCCGCGCCGCCCGGCGCCAGCCGCGCACACCGCGTCAGCCGCCCCATACCTCCGCCAGCCGGCCCGCCAGCCGGCCGGCCGGCCGGCCGGCCGCCCCCTCCCCCGCCCCCTCCTCCCCCACCCCCTAGCCGACCGTAAACCGAACACATGTCACGTCTGTACAGAGCAGAGGCACCGGTATGCTTAGGTTCAGTAACGGGACCACTTGTAAACACACGCTCCCACCCGCGGCCTTTTCGCCTTGAGGCCAAGTGGTAACACGTTGTTACACTAAAAGCTGGTTTGGTTGAGCTAAGACAGTTTGCCTCCCTTTGCCTGCCTTCCAAAACAGCACACCAACGCCGCATTGCGTTCAGCGTCGACAACTAAACCGCCGTCACTGTACCCCTGGCCGCGGAGCTTTGTTACGTGGCTCAATACCCGCCCTATGGTGAGACAGGCGACGCCGCACAGCCTCAGCATCCGAGTGCGTCGTAATGGCCCGCCGACAACTGCAAAGGCGCCATGCTCGGGAGCCCCGCCCCAACCCCGAGCACCGCTGCTGTCAGCCGGCGCCGCGCCGCCGATGTGCCGGCCGTCCGTGTACCTGCAAGAAGGAGGCGCTTTCGACGAGCAGCGGCCGCTGTGCCAGACGCCAGTCAGCCGCCTCGGGCAGCAGGGCGGCCGATGGCTGCAGGGCGGCCGCCGCCGGCTGCTGCCACGACGGCACGAACGTCATCTGGCGGCTGCCGGCCGTCGGCCACGAGCCGCCGTTCTGCGGACACGGAACGGTCGGCGGTCAGACGGGGCTGGGGAGGGACAGCGCGGGCATCGCTGACGGAAGCAGCACCGCCCCGGGCGCTCACAACCGCCGGCTGCAGACCGCTCCTAAGGCGCCGTGGCACCGACAGCCATCACGGAGAACCGCAGTCAACAGCTGGATGTTCAGCCCGTCTGTCTGGCACTGCCAGTCCGCTACAAGGGCCGCACTATACCGTCGTAATCACGGCCTCTCCGGGGCCCGACCGCTGGCAGTCGCTCCAGGGCTGAGCAGGCGAGGGGGCGAGGGTACAAACACGACTACGTCCCCATGCACTCTACGAGGTGTCGGGCGGCAGGACGGTGGACTGGACAGTACTCACCGCGAACAGCATCTGCCTTCCCGACTGCTCTACCATCGACACGGGCACGTACTGCTGCTGAGGCACCTACGGGGGACACGGCCGGGCGTCAGACACGGGTGCGCGCGGGGACAGCGGACGGAGGGACGGACGGACAGGGGACGCCCGGGGCCACTAGTACTAGCTACCCTGCGCTACACTGCCGCCACACCGTGACAGAGCCGGGGGGGGGGCGGGAGCTCCACGGTGACGATGTACAGGGGTCGTGCGATACTGGCCGACGTCACGACTGTGCCGCCCGTGACGGCCCGTCACGCCGGCGCCCGTCTGAGTTCGTGCCCAGCGCGGCCGTCCGCGGCCGTCGCGGCGCCGCTCCCCGGTGCCGGCCGCCCCGACCGCCAGTGGGCGGCTCTCCCCATCAGCTACGTTACACATGGAGGCGAGATGGAGCGTAACCAACGCGCAACAGGGGAATTAGCCCGGGAGCGTGGGCAGACAAACGTTACGCTCCGATTGTTGCGAATCATGCGGAAATATTTGTCAAGAACAATATCAGGGGTAACGGGGTGCATGGTAACCAGTACGTCGGCTGAGCGCTACAAATACGCGCCACACCCCTGCTGGCCGGCCGTGCGTGGGAAGGTCGGGCGTGGCTGCTCCGGCTGGCACCACCGGCAACGGCCGCGGCCTCACCTGGTACGTCTGCGGGTGCGGCGGACACAGCAGCGACGGCACCAGCTGGTGCTGGTACGTGGCGGCGGCGCGCGAAGAGCTGTACTGACGCTGACTGCGCGGCTGGTAGAACTGGTACTGCAACACGGCCACAAGCGCCGGTTACCGCAGGTCACGCGGTTAACGGATGGCTCAGACGCTGTGCGTCGGCTTCACTGAAAACTGCCGCCTGGCACGCGCCAAAGGCACAGCACTGTCCAGCAGAACAGTGAAAATACTCAACGAGATCAGTCAGAGCGGGTTCAGGGTTCCACCGAAGCATGATCAGGCAGTAGCATTCCAGTTCAACGAATAAGTTTGTCGCCGGCCTTTTTGCCAGACCACATTGTGCGTACCTGTCCCCGGGCAGGCCTGGGCTGAGCCAGCCGGCCAGCCGATGTTGAATTGCTCAACAGCAACGACCACAGCGCCTCACACCCTCACAACGAACTATTCGCAAACAAGACCAACAAGACTGGGACTACAGACGCGCACGAGCGCGGCCAAGCCATCCACGCTTCTTCGACATCCCCCATATCATCCGACGATCGCCTCAGGCACGTGAAGGCCTGAGGAGCGTCCGGGCCGAGACCCCAGACCCCGCGCAGGGGGTCTCGCCGCTGCCATGGTCCGCGCACGCGCACTTGACGGCGCCGCTCCCGCCTACCTGGTTTGGCAGCTGGTTGTTGAACGTGATGGCCACGTTGCCGACGCTGGTGGGCACCAAGTTGACGAGCTGGGCGGCGGCGGCGGGCGGCGCGGCCGCGGCCGCTGCCGGCTGAGGCGTCAGCACGTGGCGGCGGCACACCTCCATCATCTGCACCGACGCCTTCACGTTGGCGCAGTGAGAGTAGTCCACCAGGTGTGATAGCGTTACGAACGAATGGTTCAGCGCGTCCGACGGCATCACCCGCCGCTCCTGCCGACACGAGGCGTCACGTCACGTCACGGCACGGCACGGCACGGCACGGCACGGCTGACGGCAATGATCGCTCCTACCGACACACGTCACGGTGTGCCCCTCGCCAGCACAGGTGGTGTAGCGCGCAGGCGTGTCACGTGCCGCCGACACCGGCCAGCACCCCTTCCCGCCTCGCTCGGACCCCAAGCTACATGTCAAGCGGGACAGTCTAGATTTGATGGACGAAACTATCTCTTTAATGGTTGACAAAGGGCAAGACACGGGTCTATTGGACGGTCATGCCGTGACCTAAACACGTATGTTACGTCATAGTCCCTGGTACCCGCGGTGTTGGGGGAAGCCCCAATACAGTCGACGCTAAATCTGGAGTCCGCTGCGATTGGGACTCCATCCCCGAGCTTAAGCGCCCCAGCCAGCGGCTGCCGCCCCGCCCCCTCCTTCTCATGCATCCCCGGACCGTGGCACAGGACAGCGGAGCGTCCCCGCAGGCTCGGCGGCCGCCCGCCTCGCCCACACACCTGATCCATGGTAAGCATGCGCTTGATGAGGTCGATGAACTCGCGGCGGTCCGTCTTCTCAGCCAGCAGCTCGCCACTCTCAAGGTCCTGCGGCACGTTCACTTGCGCCATGTCGTCCAGGCAGTTGAAAATGTACTTGCGCGCCTCCTTCGACTTGATGCCCGTCTCGGACTCGTGCTCCTCCGGCGTCTGCGGGCGGCGAGGACGTGGGACGTCACCGCCTGGCCAGAGTGCCGCCACAGCGACTCCAGCGCGGCAGGGCGCTCCGGCAGGGTGCTCCGGCGGGAGCCGCGCGGTGTGGCGTGTTAGCGCGACGTCTGTCTCTCAGAGCGCACGAACGTGTGAGCACTGAGGGCACGCACCTTGAGCCGCCAGCACGGGTAGTTCTGCTCCACGTCCCGGTAGAAGAAGCGCGTGGTCTTGGTGGCGTTGTTGAGCATGTGCTCGGGCGGCTGGCCCTGCGTCTGGCGGATGTAGCGGATCTGGTCGTACTCGGAGCTGCCCGGGTACAGCGGCCAGCCCAGGAACAGCTCGGCGATCACGCAGCCCAGCGACCACATGTCGATGGCCTCGCAGAACGGCAGGCCTGCGGAAAGCGGCGGGCCGACGCTCACACGCCACGTCCGGCGGCGGCAACACGCAGCGGCGAGGGCGGATAGACGGCCCGGCACTGCCGTAACGTGCGCTGGCAGCGGCCGCGCCCCCGCCGGCCGGCGCGTCCAATCGGCACGACAGGGCATCTGGGTCCATTTTTATAATTCGAAAATAATGAACGAAGCAAATCGAGCAACTCCATCCAAATCATTGTGCTTGGCCTACACAATGCGTGATCATATACATTTCAACATTTCGCGCAATAAAATGGCGCACGCGATAAGTCTGAAATCCTAAACAGGGCCGCGCTCGCGCCGGAACACTACATCTCCGCAGGGGTGTATTATCTTGTCAGCATCATTCACCACCTCATGGCATTAACTAATGCATCATCGGGTGAGCCAAGAAACAATCTACCCCGTAATAATCACACATATTTTGAGGGTACACTGCAGTAAGTGAGCAGGCTCCATTCGTCATGATCATGGCAGCCTTTAACATCAGATTATTAGGGCCGAACACAAAGTGAAAAAGTGGGAGCATTCCGGTAGTTCGGATGCTGAGGGAGGGGCTCTAAAGCATCAGAATCGTCTTTTAGCTCTTCAGCAAATGGCGTTCGAGACCTCCCTGCAAGTTCGAACCATTTAACCGCTCGGCCACGTGCAATGATGGCATCTTGTGTGAGAGAGGCTCCGCCTCGCCGACGATGCCCCTGCGCCGCTGTCGCGCCAGCTCCCACCGGCCCCGGACGGGAGCAGCACCCCCGCTGCTGGCGCTGTCCCGCCTCGGTGGCGCCCGGACTCACCCAGTATGATCTCCGGTGCGCGGTAGTAGCGACTCTGCAGGTATGTGTTGCAGACGGCCTTGCTGGCGTGCGAGGCTGAGCCGAAGTCGATCACCTTCACCCGGTACGGCTGCCGGTTCGGGTCCACCAGCATGATGTTCTCTGGCTTGAGATCGGCGTGGATGAGGCCCAGTTGCTGCCGGGGTGGGGCGGACACGGTCAGCAGCGGACACCGCCCTCCGCCGCCGAGTGCCGACGGAGCGGGGCGGGGTGGGGCGGACACGGTCAGCAGCGGACACCGCCCTCCGCCGCCGAGTGCCGACGGAGCGGGGCGGGGTGGGGCGGACACGGTCAGCAGCGGACACCGCCCTCCGCCGCCGAGTGCCGACGGAGCGGGGCGGGACGGAGCGGGACGGGGCGGACACCGCCCTCGGCCGCCGATCGCCGGCAGAGCGCAGTCCCGTCCTGCCCGGTCGGCGCGGTGTGATGGCCAATCCCGCATCGGCACGCGGTGATGGCTGAGGGATGCTATCGGCCCCAGGCATCGCCAATTCGGACCAGAAACGGCCCGGCTCACGGCAGCAGCACCGCCTGGCCATCGACACAACGGGAGACACGTTGGAAAAAAAACGCGGAGACGCAACAGTGCACTGGATTGCCATGACTAGCCTGTCAACCGGAGCCTCCACCAGTCAGCGCATAATGCCGTAGTACCCTTGCAATGCACTTGACTTAAGGTCGCAAAGAAATAGACGTCTGTCGCTACGCTCCCCTTTCGACAGGGCTAGTATGAGGAAACATGTCACTACCTTGAGTTTCAGAAGGGCCGTCAACACTTGCTGCAGGATGGGTCTGATGAACTTGAGAGGCAGTGGAGAGAACTTGTTTTGCTTGAGAAAGTCATACAGGTTCTGCTCCAGCATCTCAAACACCAGGCACGTATGGTTCTTGTGCTGGAAGCACTCGTGCGCTCGCACGAAGTTGAACTCGTCGGCATTCTCGTGGCTCAGACGGGACAGGATGGACACCTGCGGCGATGAGACGGCGGCGCGTGAGCACCTTCAAGCACAACGCTCACAAGTTACTCGCCTCATGTGGAGCCATGCCGTCATGGCGTTCAATAGCTTCTGACGAAGCAGCGAAAAGTTACAGACAGAAACAGAAAGTGGGACACGGGCCATGGAAGACGGCAATCAACATGTACAATTGTATATCTTAGACCTGCAGGGAAAACACAGAAACAGTTGACATGACATCCTTGGCAGATTTTGAGCCCAGAGATTCCGGCGCATCCTTACTGAGCCAGTAACTATATATTCCAGGCGCCCGTCAGCACGTAAAACGTCAACAATCTGTCAAAGGCGGCACCAGCTCGAGATAAGTGACCATGCACCAGACTGGCGGGGGACAGCCTCCATCCTCTCCACAACCGCCGACCCACGCCGCCTCACCTCGATCTGGCCCTGCCGAGCGTACGAGGGATGGTTCTTGAGAATCTTCATCGCCACGATCTCATTGGTGCCTTTCTTCCAGCACTTGACCACCTGACCAAATGTGCCGCGGCCCAGGAACTCCAGGACCTCATACTGTGGGGCGGCGCCGAGATCACCACCGTCACCAGCCCGCTCGAGATCACCACCGTCACCAACCCGCTCGAGATCATCAATGACGCTCAGCATATCAGATTACCGCAACTGGCCGCCCACCTTCACAAATGTAACCGCGGAGCTGCAGACAAGCATCAAACATTGTCTCCCCAGCCCAATCACCACCGCCTTCTCAGCGTCGCCATTTAAATGCGGGAAACTTACTGCAGAGCCGGCGTAACTGGCCCGTGAAATCGTATTTAGGGAGGCGTGCATCTCTGATCGCTGGCGTACTTAAAAATAGAAGACTGGTTTCATCTCCGCGGAGCTGTCAGGGCATCTGGCTTACGTTTGCATGCACCCTCACGCGAACTCAAACAAGATATCGCCTTGTTCGGGAGCCCCTCCCCATTGCTGAGGCTTTAGTGAGTCTCTGCGTGTCGTCCGCCACCCTTGCCGGCTGGCGGCGACATTGCGCTACAATCCGACACAGCGCCGGCCGCGTGGGCCCGTGTGCGCCGGCCGCACGCCCGTCGGCAGCTCACCTGGTTTGTGAGGGAGCAGAGCACCTCGTGCTGCACCAGCTGGTAGTCGCCATCGGTGGAGGAGCCGGCCGCGGCCGCCGGCTTGCTGTGGGACGTCGTCGTGCTGATTTGGGCCGACGACTCGTCGCCGGCATAACACTCTCGGCTCGCAGTCGACTTTCGCTGCAGGACGGGTTGGCGCTGGTCAGCGGCCACACAAGACGCGCCATCGGCGACCCCCAGAGCAGGGTAGGCACCGCTCAGCTGACGCAAGTGCCGGCGCAGACGAGACGCGCCACAGGCCGCCACCAATGTTGCGTCATGTGACTATCCTACATAAACGTCACACAGCAGACGACAAGGAATAGCGATTGCGACAAGACCTAGATGACAGCTGGTATGGTTTTAGGTAGGAATATATCTAGCGCCTTACAGTGTGATAAGTCCAAGTAGGCCACCCTCAGCGAGTGGATTAATATGAAAGCCCCAGAAAATTAAGGCTGACGCACGTGAGAAACTTAAAATCGTTGACGCAAAAATGGCCTTTCTGAGAAGTCCGGAAAATTTGTGAGTCTTCGGTCTGAAATCACAAGCGCGGACGGTGCTATTCGTCTGAAATGCCGAGGACGTTTCCACTACAACAACATCGGCAATAAGCACACAAGCAATAAGCAAGCAGGGTCTCTCGTGGGTCCTGGCGGCAGCAGGACGGACCGGCTAGAACCCAAACCGTAAATAATATAACGTCGTCCAACGTCGGTCCCGCCCCGTGTCTCCAACAGACCAACACATAACACCAGGCCTGGCGCAGTTGCTAACCAAATCCGCCACTGAAAACATTCCGCTGTCGCGATGCAGCGGCGGCAAAAACAAAACCACCGCTCAAAAAGGCGGCAACTAGTCAACCTCAGGGCGGACGCCAGCCCGTGTCGCGCCCCCGCCGATGGGGGAGGAATGGGTGCCGCACCTTAACGCCGCACCGCTGGTAGGTATCTAGACGTGCGGCCTGGCGCACCACGCGCGCCTGCTGGCTGTGACTGGGACTGGTGCCATGGCCGGGCCCGTACGTGTCGGCTCTGTACTCCTGCGGGCACGGCTCCAGCTTCCGCCGCTTGCTGCTCACCTGTCGACACAGCAGCGCCCGGCGCCCGGCGTCAGGTGACAGCTCGGCGACCGGACGTGGCGCGACGCCACAGGTCACGTCAGGCCAGGTCAGGTCAGGTCACATCAGCTCACATCAGCTCACATCAGGTCACACCAGGTCGCGCCAACCGCCTCGACTCGCAACCCGCCGAACAATGACACACCATTCACACACCAGGCCGACACAGTGCAGACGGCAGCCGGCCCGAGCCGCGGAGCACAGCCCTCTCGGAGGAGCCGGCGGCCGGCTCCATGCGGATCAGGCGGCCCCGCCCTTCAGCGGGCTGGGCCGCACCTCATGCGGTCCGGTACGGCAGGCGTCCCGCCCGTCTTTGGAGACGGTGACTCACCGGCGCCGTGTGGCCAAGTGCATTTACACGGCCATAGCGCTGGCGGGGGCGCGCGCGCGCGCGCCGGCCTGCCCACGGCACCGGGGCGGCCAGGCGCGGCCACGGCTACGTGCCGTCCAAAGCGCCCCGCCGCCCACACAAACGGCCGGCGCGCGATGACACCGCGTCACGTTCACAAGGTCACGTGGGTCAGGCGTGCACGACGCTCCGGCGTTGACGTTGCCGGTCCAGCGGCCGGAGCCATAGGATGGCGGCCTTGTTGTTCATTTGCCCTGGGCTCGGGTCCCACAAAGACCGGCCTTTTAGTCCCATCACACGCAGCTGTCAGCTCGCCACTGGCCCCCAAGGAGCGGCCTGGCCCAAGACTGCCGTGGCAAACACTGTGCTGCACGGGAGATCGGGATATTCCTTCGCGACCATGCCTGGCAAAACGACCGGAGACAGAACCATCCGCCGGACGGGAATGCGGATAATTGAGAATCGAATCTAGGTTACAAGCAACAGGCTTTGTTCATGCAACCTGAGCCCGACACCACATAAAGCATGTTAAGCAAATTTCCAAGGCTGGTTGCCGAAATCACCGACTGGGTCTGGAATGCTATGGCATCTCGCCTTGACTGCCGACTGAGCCCAACAAATAAAATTAAAATCACGACAAGTTTGATGAGTGATTTATCCCAAATATTTACTTTACAAATTCCACATAACTCTTCCACGAGCGCACACAACTGGCCGTCTCCACAATGACATCACTGACTCCAGCAAATCAGGAAACAGCACTGACATCTCCGAAAACGCCACAACGGCAGAGTGACCCAGCCATGTCACCGAGATAACTCAACGACGCTCCACATGACAGCAAGACCCGACAGCCACCCGGAGGTCCTGCTCAGTCCATAAGCTGCAGCTTTTTGGGGGAACCGAGGCCACCGCTAGCTGGCTGCTCTGTGCTAGCCCCTAAATAGCTACACAGTGAGCGAACTCAATCAACACTCTACAACCGCGCCCAACGCGCGAAAGTGGGTGACGATACTTCACTTGCTGACCGGTGTCGATCCATTTCACTAACTTTTAGGGGGCAATCAGCCGTCTCAATGCTACGTCAAAACGTGAGCCAAAACGCGTTATCCTCGCGGGGAGGAGCGGCGCATGCGTGCCATGACTGCCTTTACTGGGAGAGGGACCTGACTGACGTCCCTCCGGCAGACTGCTGACCAGTTAGCAAACCTTGCTGGCATTGCGGCACCGTTCAGACGCGGCAGACACAACCCTCCGTTTGATGCGTTTCAGAGCTACATGTACCTTGTTACCGATGATAAGAGGTTCCAAAGTCGACAGTCCATTCTGACGACTTGTAAGGTATTGTGTTATGATATTTGTGGCATCACTCATGCGACAGGGAGCAACAGTGTTTTCCAGTGATAATGATCAAGGCTATCAGTCATCAATTGAGTTGATCCCATTTTTGTTTCTACATTACCTTGCGCAAGGCATGCATTCTATTGCCCTGATGGTTTTCAAGACCACTGAAAAATCTAAGGTCCAAAAGCATGGCTGCAAAGTACATTTTGGGGTAACACTTCCACTGCACTGTTACACAAAAATATCCTGCTGGTATCCTCCAGTCAATGGGCTACAATGTGCTCCTTGAAGGCTTGCAGTCATTATAATATATAATGTTCTCTTCAGCATTCAATGGCAAAGAATGTCATCTCTGGGCACAGGCAGCATGAGAATGGCACTCTGCAAGCACACCATGCGCTTCTGGTACGCGTTCTACATTTGTTTATCATCAACCACCAGAAGCACATTTTAGGCCAAATAAGGTTGATCACCACCACCTAAATAAACATGCCTGAACAAAACAATAAACATGCCTGAAATTACACCATCTCTTGCACTGCAAATTCCTGGTTTAGCACATTGCTGTTGTCAGGCTACCTGCAAAAGTTGTTCTGTGCTCCAGAATGTTGTTTTTTAGGAATTCATTCCCAAGCACCCTCATCGACCTGAACTGGAGAATTCCTGACAAATGTCAAGGAATAAATATGTGCCTCTAACTGTATTTTGGACCAAATGGCAGGGGGTGCCTTAACCCCACCAGAGATGCAAGCACCCTACTGAAAGGATGAAATTTGTAAAGCTTAAAGATACTAGCAGTTGAAGATCACCCAACTTGAGATAGCTGTCACAACAAATAAATTTATAAATATAAGTCAACACAAACAATGTAGTACAAAAGTTATAAACCATCTGAGGAAAACAGAGCAAACAATAGCACACAAGTTGGACAGATTGACTGTGTGCTTATTAAAAGAAGTTGGATGGCTTGCAATTCAGTGTTGGGAAAGCTACATAAAATCTAAGCTTCACATTCCAACATTATTTCAAACATCCATCATTTCATATCTCCCACTACTGCTAGCACTTGTTAGAGTTGCCCATCTCAGAACATTTTAAGTTACTGAATGGCACTCCTATCTACTTTATGAATGGATAACACATATTTGGGTAAGGGAGGTAACAGTGTAGCCATGCCACACTTTGCAAAGCTTTGGGCAATTGAATAGTAGATTTGTTATGCAAAAAATCAGCCGCACCTTGTTAGGTTGCTCACGCATGGTACATCAAAATCAGAGCATGGCTGCTGGCAAAGGCTATTTCCAGGCCATTGTTCAATTTGATGCAACAACAGTGTTGCATGAAGCCACACAGCTCTGGCAGTTTCTTAGGCAATGCACCATACAGTTCCAAGCTACAATAAATTTCACTGACCTAGGATTAACTTCAAAGGTAAGACCTGGAACAAAAGCAGCTAACTTTCTGAACTTAAGAGCTTGCCTTACAGGTAAGCTTATGGTGCTCCTTTCAAATTTATTAATGACAGGGACTTTAACAGATATGTTCCATGGCTGCTTTGAAGGTCAGAGTAGGTCACTGAACCAATATGTCAATTGCTCCTATCACAACATACCAGAAATCTTGTAAGTTTAAGACCATCTTGACCATATAAAAGTCAAACAAGGTCACTGGCCTTAAAAAGACACCATGAGCATTCTGCTTAGAACAGGTATATAGGTTCATGGCAGTTGGAAGAGAAGGTCTAGGGACACTGGACACATATCTTGAGTTTGACCTTGTTTGACCTTATTTGGTTCTGAGGTCATGATTCAGCACCTCCAAATTTTGACCAGTGGGTCACAGGCCAACCCATGATGTGAATCTTGTGTCTCTACCTACTTTAGTTTTTGAGATCTCAGGGGTTAAACTGCCTTCCCCCCCCCCCCCCCCCCCCAGCCATGCAAGGGGCATTCAACTAGCCACCCAGGTGCAGATAAAAGGGAGTGTTGCATGATTTGGCATAGTTCACAGTCCCGCTCTTCTTAAAACCTAAATCCTTCTGATTTCTGAGCTACATGCCAATGAAACTTGTAACTATTTTGAGGAAACCACTTCAAAGTCACCCAGGCATCCATGTCAAGATGTCATTGAAATCCTGTCATTCTATTGAACTTATGGTGATCAAGACCATTACAAATACCATTGTTGAGTTCTGCACATCTGGAGTTTGTGATCCTGACATAATAGCCTTGAATTGGCTCTCAATGAATGTTTTGCAAGGTATGATAACACAATGACAAAATGGGAAGCATATTTACTAAAAAGAGAAATGGTGTTGTATGGAGCAGTGTTTTCTCCCTAAAAGTGTTCCAAAAGTCACAAGTGAACTCCTTCCACCATATCTGATGTTTGCTTCAAGATCTTCAAAGGTGGGAAATTCATTTAAGGTACTAACACTGGCAAAAGAACTGAGCATAGAAACTGACTATGAGCCAGGCAGTAAAAATCATTGACATGCCACATTGTTTGCCTCTCAGAGTTTGTCTGGGCCTCAGCACTCCTCTTGACAAGGATTTTATACTAAATGGGCTGGGCCTTTGGGTCTCTTTTGGGACTCTTTAATGGGTTGGCAAACAAAGACCCAGCTAGCCCCTGATTTACCACATCTGGATGAGGCACTACATTCCCCCTGGCTGTTAACATAAGACAAGTCCGACCTTAAGGTGGTTCATTCAATCAACCACTGACATGCTATGCAGTATGGCAAATGACAAAACTGCTATTATTTATCATCATGAGACACTATTGTGTGGCCAGATAAAGGCTATGAGGTCAGATGAAAGAAGAGAATAAAATATGCTCTGTGTTGCTTATTGGGCCTACCAAGTGCAATAAGAAATAAGCCACCTCAGAACTGTTGCAGCATAACATTGATTTCTGGCACTGTTCTGGAGCATATGACACATGTGGGGTCATGGGTGTTCCATGCAGGGATAACAGTGGTTACATGTACACACATGGTTGAGAAAGTACAGAATAAGGCCAGGCTGGCAGTCATATGCCAGTAATTGGCAAATGGAAGCAGCTTGCCCTTTGGTCAGGTCTTTACATACTGTTTGTTATTATTGCTCCTGACATACACACCTTTGCCAGCTTGCCGACTAGCCCACTTGTGCATGCTCTATGATAATTTTATAATGTTCCAGAACACTGCATTTACTTGTTCCTTCTGTCATAATATTGCACTTCCCCTAGTATATTTGAATACCAGTCAAGCTTCTGCGACAGGGATGCTCAATTCTTTCAAATGCTATGTCCATCCAACCTTTGGAAATAATGGGGGCCAAGTCTGGAGAGTAATCAGGTTTTTGGGCTATACTTTCTTGCTGTCCACATTCATCATACCAAAACTATTTGTGCAGAGCTTTCTACTGATATAGCTTACAGCCTATTTTAGAAATTACATATATCAGCATTATCACATTAGCAAGGCAGTGGTAAAAGAATAAAACACTGTGACAACAAACAAACAAAACAAAGTGAACCATTCAAAACCAGTTGGGGAGTGCCGCATCAAATAAAACAAAGAAATGCAGGTAACATTTGGCTAAGTGTCTCAAAGATACTAGGTTCTCTTTTGGCCAGTCATCTGCTGGCCTTCCCATTTCAGTCATGTCAAACACTGCACTAAGTCTGGAATTGTTCTCAGTGTTGCCAGATTAAGTCAAGTATCTTTCTACCAGAACCAACAGGTAAAAGCATAGGTCTATGCTCTCATCTTTACTATATGCAGTCTGATATCATCAAGCTTTATCTTGAATCATAGCCTGCTACTAATAGACAGCTTCTGATACCAATACAGATATACAAAAATATACACTAGGAGTAGAGTAAGATGCAAGTATATGCAGGAGAATCATTTCTGAGAACACTAGACAGCTGATCATTTTCCAAAATGTGCTACAAAATAAACCTCACTATAATTGGCATAACTCTTATTACAAATGATAAACATCCTAATAGCATGCTATTGCTTTATGGTACTCTTATTGAGCTTCAGTTCATGTTGTTTTTAGATCATGTTTGCCTATATAACTTTCCTATATGACCAGGAAAGCAACATATAGTCATTAAATGCCTCTTAAACAGAACTCATAGCATACTTAAATACAGAACTTCTTAAAACCTGTATATCTGTAGATGCACTGGGTTCTAGGACAGCTTTCTACAGAACAACTCATCCAGCAGGACTTATCTACTTAGGTGCAAAACTGCAGTTTCAACAATGATCTCAAGCAAGAATGTTCCCCTTGAGGCATACCTTCTAATTTGGGACAACTTATGGAAAAATTTAGGACCTTCCCAGCAAACTTCAGGGGAGACATTTCTTAATTTGGCTTTTGAAGGCACCAGAACATGTTACATGATGTATCTATCTGGGAAAACCACAAAATCATCACATCTAGTGGTGAATCATGTGATAATCAAATCATGTGACATGCTATGTTAACAGCCTGTCTAAAATGTGCAGTTCACCTCCCAGATTGTGGCAGTATTCCATCTGCCCTGAACATCACACTGGCATGTTTATCATGGTTTGCAAACTGGCTGCAAAACTGCAAAAAGCATCATGTTATACCAAACATGCCTGGCACAACAGCAACATCCAATCTTATGTGCATTTAATTCCAGTAGCACACAGTGCTGCCAATTTCAGTGTATACAGAGCCAATGTTTCAAGGAATTATGATGCTGAGAGGGAAATTTTCACAAAAGTATCTAAAAAGCTGCATACTGAGGTGATCAGTAAAATCAATGCAACTTGTGCTAGCTTTGAGTTTAGCAAAGAAGCATGAGGTTCAATACAGATGTTCCATAGATGTCCATCATAGATGTATTTTTTCAGGCTGGACTGGCTAGTCTGTATGATTGGATCTGGAATATGATAATATCTGGGCCAACAATTTGAATATACTTATCTATATGCTGTAACTCAAAGATAAAATGAAATACCTAGCTCAAACTACTTCTTCCATGACCTGCCTTTGACGATAAACACATTGCATGAAAAATCTAGCATAACAAAGCTAAATTCTGATACTTATATGTGCTAACTTGCCTCACATGGAATGCACACACACACAGTACATGTGCTGCTTCACCCATAAAACATCTTGACACAACTGCACAGCCAAATGCCCAGCTCAATGCACATAGCACACATGCACTTCACCTATGGAAACATCTTGACACAACTGCACAGCCAAATGTCCCAATCAAATGCACTTACATGTAAGGCTCCTGTGGCCAGACTGCTACTACTACTTGCTGTATCCACCACAAACTGAGCATTCATCACCAAGTCCTCCACATATGCCTCCAGTCCTGACTGCCTGGACCACCTTTCCACAAAGCCCCAGCAACACACAGCCACTGGTGCTGGTGCACTGATGCACTCAGTGGAAGGCGATCACTTGCTTAATGTCTCATGGTCTTAGTCCCTGTGAAAGCACAAGAACATCTTAGATAACGCATATTTCACATGTAGACTATGGTGACCCTCCAACCACGTTGTTTACTGTTAGTCATGTGCAACGCAGTTCGCCAAGGGCAATAACCTCAATCTTCCGCGGCCACATAGCATGGACAGACACCTCAAGTTAAAACATATATGTGGCACGAATAACAAAACCTCCATCCTACGATCTACATCTATGTCCACCACACATTACCTCTCATATATCGACACAGAACCCAAACTCCAACACAACGCCATTTTCTCAGAAGAGAAAGTAACCGACATCTAGCGGGAAAATATTGTGCGTGATCAGACGAAAACTTCGTCAAACTACATTTTATTATTTTCAGATTCTTTGTCTTCTATTTGCACACTTCGTGCTCTGCCACTCATATGAAAGGCAGTAAAACTGCAAAAATGGAGATAAATTACTACTTTAATGTATAACTTTTACAGTTTGGGCATTCTTAACTGGTCGAACCGCAGCTGCTTTAAATTGGTCCCTAAAATAAACGAAATAATGTCAAAAAAGTTCACCCTGTACTCCCCACGCGGTTCACTTCAAATGGGCTCATTCAGCGGAGCCAGAGCTAGCAACAGACCCCGCCGTAAGACGGAGAGTAAGGGAACAATGGGGCGATCACTTCATAGAGGCATTGAGTCAGGGCGGCGTAAAAGGAGGGCAGTGGCAAAGGCGTCGTTTGTGTGTATTGTCGGGGTCGCGGGGGTTGAGTCCAGGCACTGCAGCCAGAGCCTTGGTGGGGGATATAGAGTTGAATGAAGGACCTCTGATAGAAAAAGCCCTCCCCCCAAATAAAATCGCTGGATATTATCCATTTGATGATGAGCGCATGTTCTCTATATTTTTATTTTTACCTTCCATAGCTGGAACAGAAGCCAGAAGCCACCAGCTCTAAATTACCTGCCTAAATTGTATAGTCCACAAACAAGAAATCATGCGTTTGGCGACTGCATGAAATAAATCATCTAGCCAGCATTCCCAAATGTCCATTCCCATTCTACACGGGCTAAACGTGGGGCAACTGGGTTAATGTGCACATGGTCTACACATGGGCTTTTAACTGAACTCCCGCTGGGTCCCGAATGGGTGCCCCCATCATTTCATATTTTCGCATGCACCAGAAATGTTGGTGCCTCGTACTGTCACGCCGGGATTCATCACTTCAAAAAGAAATAACTCGCAGCAAAAGAGTGCGTGCTTTGATGGGATCCTATGTGGGCTATATGTGGGCAAGCTGGACTCATGTTAACATGGGCTGCGGGTGGGCTGGTATCTAGGCTTGATCTGGGGCCCAGATGGGCTGCCCATATGTTACAGCGCAGTAAAGCTGCCATATACACAATATTGATGTGTACACCAGTTGTTTCCATCGCCTTGGTTTTATCCTACCGTGTATAATTATTCTAAAACATGGGACTGCTGCCAGGAATGGGTTCATGTGTGCTGAGCACGGGCTACTGCGCTCAAGTCCATGTAGGTTGCAGGTGTGCTGGCATTTGGGTTCTATCTGGGACCGATGGGCTGCCCATACGCTGCCATATTTGACATAGGCGCATTAGGCTTGTTACTTTGTACTCGCGCGTTAGATTTTTCTTACCAAGTACCAATGAGTACATAAGAAAGGAGAGCGGCACGAGTTGGGACTCATCTGGGATGTTTGTGGGTAGGTTGGGTTCATGCTAATGTGGGCCGCAGGTGGACTAGTTTTTGGGCTCCATATTGGACCCACATGGGCTGTTCATATGCTATATACGCAATAAGGTTGCCACGTACACAATTACGTGGGTATCGATTATTTTCATTGTTTTGGGCTTTTACGATATCGCGTACAACTATCTTACAAGATAGGACAGCTGGCTGGACTGAGGTCCGCATGGGCTGAGCATGGGTTAGCTAGGCTCACACCCCTGTAGGTTGCATGTGCGCTGGCATTTGGGCTCCGTCTGGGACCCAGATGGGTTGCCCGTACGCTGCCACATCTGGCACAGGTGCATTAGGTTTGCTACTTTGTGCTCCCTCGTTGGATTTTTCCCTATCATGTACAAATGAGTACATAACAAAAGAGAGTAGCACGGGTTGGGGTTCATATGGGATGCATGTGGGCAAGTTGGGCTCATGTCAACATGGGCCGCGGGTGTGCTGGTCTTTGGGCTCCATTCGGGCCAAGATGGGCTGCCCATATGCTGACAGTTTTTACACTAGTCCATTGATTTTTGTACTTTTCTCTCCATGGTTGGAAACTGATTGTGCAAACCAGTTTGGCACAAGGATGAGCGGCATAGACTCAGATCTAAACGGGTCGCAGGTGGGCGGGCTGGCCACATGCCAGCATGTGATGCAGGCAGGCCTTGCCTGGGCCCCTATCTGGGACCCAGATTGGGTGCCAATATACTATTACCTTGACCACGTATGTAATAATTGCCGTGCCGTGTGCTTCCTGGTTCGGTTTTACCCTGCCATGCACGAAGAAGTGGGACAGCTGGCATTGCTCTCATCCCCGTGGGCTGCCCGTGGGAGAGCTTAGCTTATGTCAACATTGACGGAATCATTATCATGTCACTTGAGGCAATTGGTGTGTTCCCTGTCAAAAGTGTATGCTCTATATATATTATACTAGTGTAAAGGCATGGAGTGAGCCCTCCACTTAGTTTTCACTAGTTGATGGGTCATTAGTCGCGTTTACAGGTCCCCGGTAATTACGGGTGTCAGCAGACGACCGCTGACCGGTCGCCCGCAGGGATCTCGGCAGTGGGGAGTGAGGATTTCGCATCCCTTCAGGGGCGCGGAGGTGCCGGTCAGCGGGCCGGCTGGCTGGGTGGGCCGGCTGGCCAGGTGGGCCGGTAGCACCGAGCACACCGCCAACCGCTGTCCACTATAATCTTGGTAAAAGTTTCTGGTGGTTGCGCGCAACTGATCACATGCAGTTTCTTTGAGCTGCTTGGTGTCCAAGGAATTTAGGCCCAGAGGGCCACGTTTGAACTGATCGACAGCTTTAGTGTCAGAAGCTCGGCACGGACGACTCGTCTCAATTGAACTTATCGACAGCTTTAGTGTCAGAAGCTCGACACGGACGACTCGTCTCAATTTAACTTATCGACAGATTTAGCGGCAGAAGCTCGGCATGGACAACTCGACTCAGTTGTTTCGCTGCTTGCAGGCTAATATTCCAGCTGCTAACCATCTGTAAGGACTTTCAGCATGAGGGGAATTTTTATCCGTCCCTGGCATTGGTGGTTGGGTGGTGCGATTGACTAGTTGGCTCTTGACCGTATTTGATTGGACAATGTGTCTGCTCAATGTAATAAGCCTGGAACCAGCCCTCCCAGCTGAAAAGGGCTACCTGACCATTCTGCTTCTTACAATTTACTGTACGACCAGTTTTTATGAGCTTGCCGATAATTTGTATGCAACGACATTTCTACGTCAGGAGAGTATTCGGACATTCCATCTTATTGCTTCTTTTCACCTCAGCCCCAAATTTGCTTTTTATGAAGGTGGGGAGCGGTCGATGTAACCCCTGTCTTTTTCAAACTACGAAAGAAACAGTCGCGCGGAAAATCCAGCGTAATTGACCCCAATGAGATCTCGCGATTGGTAGCCAATGTGATGTCTCTAGGTTCATATTTTACCCCAATAGGACCAGGGGTATCAGTTTCTGTAAGTTATTGTCGGGGGGGGGGGGGGGGGGGCCGAACCGAAGGCCTGACAATCTACCCCCCCCCCCCTTCCCCATGTTTTCTCACTGGATTTAGCCCATTTCATTTTGATTAAGCGGAATATATGTTTTAAATCTTTGTATCATTTATAAAAGCCTTTGATTTAACCAGCATAGAAGTCACGCAGTGTTGGATCCAGGGAGCAAACACTGGACGCACGCGTCTCTTCTGATCGGCACGTGAAGGCGCTCCTTTAGAGGCCACCTTAGGGCGCCGATGGTACTCTTCTATGGCGGTCATGGCAGGCGGCACGCATTTTGGCTGTGGGACGGGGACGGGTTTAGACATGAAGGACTTACGCCATTCCCATATTCCAGAGCTTTTCACTTTAACCTCACAAAGCCATCGCGTGTCTCATGACGCTAGGTGTGTGAAGTTTATTTATGGTTTATTCGCTCTGTTATGATTATGATTTGATTACTGTTATGATTTGTATCTGGCGGTGAGGGCAACCATCACTGCTTATTATGAGAGTGGTACGAGACGTCACTACGCACGCAAATCAAAGAAGATGGTCTTTGAGTTATGATCATCTTTTGTCCACGTCTTTTGTAGCATTCCAACCAAAAGCATTGGGGGGGGGGGGCAACTCAACATTGGAGGGGGAGGGGGCAGGGCCATCACAAAAGAATACAAATGGACACCCGTGCCTAGGACAGATCAAATGTCAAGATTTCCTGAAAACGACGTTCTTCAGCTTTGCATATGCATGTTTACGTAACAATGCAGCTTAACAGCATGCGACTTGCACAAACGTGTTTCTTGTGTATTATCGGGTGCCATCATATATATATATATATATATATATATATAATATATATATATATATATATATATATATATATATATTCAATGGATAAGTTTTGAACATACACTTTTCATGCATAGTTCTGTTGAGGTAACAGTGTTGGTCGCCGTGCGCTATCGGCAAATTCTTCGGTTGCTGACCATCGCTCGCGCCGGCCGTGGGTCACTATGCAGTATGCCGAGGAAAACTTCGCTTTTCAGAAGTCAGATTCGTAGAGAAACGCGTTTGGTATCAAAGCACACACAATGAATAGCCATCGGATACCAAAACATTCGGCACGAATGCGCGTTCCAGAGAGATATCCTCAGAAACTTAGGGAGGCGCGTAAGGGTGCATCGCTCTCTCCCTTAGCAGGGTGAGGGTTAAGGCATATAATTGTGAAGCCATATGAAAGTGTGCGATCCTATTTACGACATGGACGTGTCGAAAAACATTGTGGATACTCCCTATGTGGCATGACTCAAAGAAGTGAAGAAGGGATGATAAGCCATGGCTTTAAGTGTCTGCCACACCAAGGGTATATGTTGCTCTAAAAGATGCAGGTGCATTATCATAGATTTAGAGCCAGACGTCCCACATTATTCTGCAACTATAAGCCATTCTTCGGCAAAGACTCTACAGATGATGCTGAAACCATCACATTTAAAAATGATCCGTGAAGTGGACGGGTGAACATATATGTCACCGGTTGACACCGTCAAACGGTCGCCTTCATTTCATTTGTCGTTTGCTTTTAATTCGTCGTATTCATGCGCCAGTCTGCCAAATTAGGAATAAACCTTGCTGTATTTTTGTCAAGCTGTGCACCATTTGGCAGGAGGGCAGTCAGAACCCTCTTTGCAAAAGCCCTTGGGGCCCTAATATAACTCATTCATGGTGTTATCTGCCACAGTCGAAGCTGATCTCTGTAGTAACAAGATTCCGGAGGGGGAGGGGCACTTAGGCCAGGTCGCCGTCGAACATCGGTGATAATCGTTTTTCTCATACCTATGCTGTTTTAGACGTGTTCGTGAACAATCGCCCTTTACGTGGCTTTTCTTAACATGCGAATTACGTTATATACGCTAGGTGCATTTGTTGAGTGTTATAGCGTTCTTTAGAGTTGCGAAAGTTGTCCAGCGTAGCTGCGAGGAACACTGCGCATGCATAAAACAGTACTGATAGCCTCATTCCTCGTCGAATAAGCGGCAGAAAGGAAAAAGAGAAGCATTAATATTGCGTAATGTATTCAGTACTGGTAAATAACGCACTGAGCCTGAAATTCACGGAAGTGTGAACCCTTTAACTTTTTTAGAACTCATGAGACATAACATAGACAAGACATAGAGTCATGCACAGAGCACAGGACCATGTGTATACGAAAATGAGTGAGCCCATTTTTATACCAAGTCGGCGTCCAGACGTAAACGTGAGGGCTCATCATTGCCGATAATGCGAATGTGGTTAGTGTCTTACTGCGTGATGCGTGCTTGCTTGAAATTATTTGAATAAATGAGTGATGCATGATACGTGGTGTGTGATGTCCACATCGGTTTGAAACAAATTTTTGTTGCTGAGGAAGCACATATGCATGAATATTGCGTAACAGCATATTATTAACATTACAACTTTACATGGCAACGTTTGGATCCTTACAACGGTTTTTAACGCTGAAGGTTAGTGGCCTTCAAACAGCTCACACGACTTTTTCCATGCACTTTTCCGCACAGAATATGCTCGCTACGATAGTTTCCCGGTGAATATTCTGTCACACAACCTGTATCATTTGTAGCTTTTTGCGTGATCAACTTTTTGCATGACGAGCTGTTCAGCACACCTATGTCGTTCTACTGCATGCAAACTTTATGTCAGCAAGAATTGCGGTGCGGTCGTCTCTATGTGTTTTTTTCTTCTTTAACTCAACAGCGTTATCGGCACAGCCACAAGATGACACCTGAAGAGCATTGCGCCGGTGATCACCGGCGCTCCTCATTTCGTAATGATCTAACGTACTCCTTCTAAACCGATAGAAATCAAAAGCTTTGTCAGAATCTTCATCTGGGCTGTACAGGGGTATCAGGTGTTCAGGCGTTGCGGTCTCCACACGCCGCTCGGTATCGGCCTTGTGGCTAGCACTAAGCCGTGGTCGACGGGTGAACGAGAATGATGATGTCGCATTTGAAAAGGCGCCTTTTAACGCTTTATGACATTAAATGGTACACTTACAAGGTACTTCGGGCGTATATTTAATCTATGCAGTTTTCATATTGCTGATAAGAACGACTAGTAAGCCTTTTGTACAGCACTGCGAAGAAAGGCTGGAATCTGGTGGAACTGGAGGAGGAAAAAAAGGATGTCTATTTTTGTGTTGCTTTACGTTTTGCTCACGTGTTGCTTTACGTATTTTTGCTTTACGTGTGCAGAGAGCAACCTCAAAGTTATAAATAAGATGCGCCAGTGCAACCTCAAAGTTGTAAAAAAGTTGCGCCCAAAGACGCACCCTTTGAACGGTACACAATAAGGGGAGAGTTCCAGCTTTGCATGGCGTTTGGAACTGAAATAGCCATATTGGGGACCTTTTGATGCAGTTCACGGCTATGCTATTTTTAAGACCCAAAACAATCTGGTTCATGTGTTATATGTCCGCATTAATGAGAGAAGGTTTATTGAGAGACTGTTTCAGAGTCACCTTGGCACTGACGACGTCATAAAAACGTCATACAATCGCCGTCATATCACAGGCTGGTTTCTGTTTATGGTCAACAACAGCATGGCCGCTGACGCATTCGCTAAACCGATGATGCGGCACGTATGATGCAATCCGCGGAATGCGATTTACTGTAAGATTTTGCTGCTGAATGTGTGTCGCGAGCGTAAGGGTGCGCACTTTCGGGTTGTGCGGCATTCGTCGTCAACAGGGCAATTTTCCTTATTTCTAGGGCGTGTGCTGTTTAGCGTGGGGCGAGATGCCGAGCAGAAAGTATTGTGCATGCGGTGATCGCCGAACAAGAGAAAGTCATTGGCTGTGCTCGCGTAAGTACCTCGCTCCTAAACTGCTAAAACACACTTAACGCCGAATGTGTCTGGCGTATCAGCGACATCGCAGCAACAATTTCGGGGTATTTACGTACCAATATCGCATAAAACCTCGAGCTTGGTGTGAGGTCGCTTTCAATTCTAGCCCCAGTTTGAAGAATAATTATGCAACTAAACCAATGTCCGGCAAAAACACATTAAAGATAGGCCGAGGGCATGAAAAATGGGTTCATGTCGGCATCGCATGAATTTGCTGGCCTCGCGCGACCTCGCGCTGATCAGCGTGAGGCTTGGCACACGGCAGGTGCCGTGGACGGTTGCTTTTTTCAGGCAAGCACGCTCAGATGCGGTGTTATCTTTCGTTGTGAATTGTATATTGCATTGGGCTTCGCAGGCTGGTGATTCACAACTCATTGGAACTTGATAACCAGACGTGGAGAACATGTACAACTTGGTAACAATTGCAACACCATAGCAACGATGTTGCATATGTTGAATCTGAGTGCTAGGTGTTAGATATCAATCGCCACCAATTTCAGAACTGATGCAGTTTATGCCATTTATTGTTACAGCATGAAAACTATACACCATGATAGTTTTGAGAGCCATTGCCTGGGCCCAATTATGGAGCATGGGAGCAGATATGGCACGCAGATGTTGATGTTAGGTGGAGGTGGCATGAAGCGGGCGTGGCACAGTTGATGGGCTTTTCACAGAATGAGCAGACAGGGATACAAGCTGTCACTGTGTAGCCCAATGTGTGCGATGACAAACCCCTACACAAAGGATTTTTCCTTCCGATATCCTGTTGTGAAATATGGGAGGAACTTTGTTTGATATTCTGGTGTAAGTGTAACCATTTTTTTCCTGTTCCCATCTGCAACCTTTCTCAATAAGTTTGTGAAACTACACATTGGCTATGTGATATAACCACTTGGGCAATCAGGTATGCTAATTCCAATATGAATATTGCCAGTCAGACCAGGGCCGGGGAGATCAGTCTCAAAAATTAATACATTGCACCAGATCGCAGAAAGCTTCAGTGTGCTTAACCAGTGGCTGGACTTGGCGTGCAGAAGCCAGATTTGCGCCAAACTGGCATGCAATTGTCATATGTAGCCACTGACAGTCCCATTACAGACAATGTAGGCAATGACAGTATTGAATGATAGTCCAATTTCCTAATGATAGCAATCATTTTCATTGATTGGGTGCCTGCGGCATCAATGCGGCGGCAGAAGGTGATGGAGTGTGAAAAGACCTTTGGAACCATTATTTTACCACGGTCGCTCTTGCGCTCACGGCTCCCACCGCCTGGTGTTATTTACAGTGGCCAACGCCGTTCGATTATATGGAAACAGCAATTCAGGGCTATCGCTGTTCTTGCCCACCAGATTGTGAGCACGCGGGCTTTGCGAGCATATTTTGATGTAAGTTGTTTCACTGGTCGATTCCGCAAAAGAAGGCACGTTCTCAGGCAGACATTGGATGGCCTTGTTTTTTTTAAACTCATATCGACCCTCTCTATTTAACGCTAATGGGATCCCTTATTTCTTTTCGGGAAAGGGGCCCTTTAAGTAAAACACTAGGGGGAGCATTTTGCTCACGGTCAAGGGCTGAACGACCATTCGGTCCTACCGCGGGATCGTCTTTCGGCTGCCTTTCTGGTGACACGGGACGGGATCCCCTGGACGATCTTGAGGCCCTTAGAGGGATACATCACATCACATTGGTTCCCTCCCTGACGCGGGAGGCCTTCTGACCCACGCAGTGGACCCCGGATTGACACAGGATCCATCATTGGCGCCACAACATCCCTCATCGTCGCAGGTGGTCCAATAACTGGCAGATGGACGTAAATTTGGCTTCACAAGCTGGAACTGGGTTGGAGGACCCACCGTCGGGTTCTGGGGTCTGACTGACACAGGACCCTTCCATTCCCTATGAACTTTGAGCCTTTGAATTATACGGGAGCCCTGCATTGTTGCAAGGGCCTCGAGCAATGTAAATCGCGGGCCCAGCCGTGTCCGTGATTGGGAAATGGGCCCCCAGAGCTCAGACGGATACGGCGCCGACTGTTCGGTGTTGGTAATCTCTGGCCGAAACAGAGGAACGCCCTGTCTCAGTTGTCCCCAATCGGTGTAAGATGCCCTCTAACTGACATTTGAAAGCACAGCCCCACGGGCGGAGGTCCTCAACGTGACCTACAGCCAGCCCTTTGGGGCCTTCAGCCTTCTGATCAAGCCCTTTGTCTTTTGTCTTCTTTCTTTTTCTCAAGAGACTCCCCATCGGTCCCTCTTCGGGCCCTCCTCAAACACCGTTCCTGGGTGACTCGGGATCACTTTCCACCGCAGGACCCCTGTTAGGTACTGTGGCTCCTGACTGGTAAAGTAGCCCCTCATTGTGTCAGGGACACCGGACATTGCAAATCGCGGGCCTCGGCCTAATTTCTCCTTGGGAAATGGGTCTCAAGGGCTCAGACAGACATGGAGTCGACTGTTTGGCTCCGTGTCGATGCCCTGTATAAAAGAGATAGAGGACCTCAATAAGAGGGACCTTATAGAAGCTCTCTGAATTGACGTTTCAGGTCATGGCACTACCATTGGGGTGGTTGGGGGGGGGGGGGGGGGGGTGAGGGGAGGCGTGTCCAATCGAACTATTGATTTTGCGTCTCAACGGGCTCTCCGGCCCCTTTACAGATCTCCTCAAGCAAAGCCTGTGACCGACTAGGGGCCACTAGCCGACAAATACCCACTGTTATGCACTGTGGACCCCTGGCCGACACAGGGTTTAAGCCACTGTTTCAGGGACCCAGACAATGCAAATCGTGGCCCACAGCCTTGCTCGCGTTGGGCAATGGCCTCCAAGGGCTCAGATTGACAGGGAGTCAACTGTTCGTGGTCTCAGGCCGACTTAGGCACCCGCATTGTCTCAGCGGGTCCTTAAACGGTGCAAGAGGACCTCTGACTAATATTTCAGGTCACGACCCTACGGGCCGCGATTCTTTGCGACCTACAGTCAGCCTTCCGGGCCCTTATGCCCTCCAACCGGGCCTTTGATAGTTGGTTTCGTTGGGCAGCCTGGCCCCTCTTCGGACCTCATCAAACACTGCCTTGGTCGGCTCGGGTCCCGTGCGAGCACAAGACCCTCTGTCATTTGAGAGCCCATCCCCGCAGGCCGGGACACCTGAATAAGACTCCAACCAGCCTTTTGTGCGCTTAGACCATCGAAGCGGGCTCTTGATCGTCAGACCCGGTGGGCTCTACAGGCTCTTCGGGTCTCCTCAAACACTGTCTCTGGCCAAATCGGGGACCCTTGTCAACATAGGGCCCTGTTGTGAGATGCGGGGCTAAGACGGAAGCTGGGGCCCCGACCAATGTCAATCGCTGGCTTCTGATTTATCCCTGCTTGGGAACTGGGCCATCAGCCCTATGACGACACAGAGCTGACTGTGGGTTGCTGGGGGTGTCGGACCGACATATAGGCTCTTATCGACCCAGGTTGGCCCTGATCAGCGCGCAGGGCCTTCTGGATGACGTTGGATGGTTCGGCCATGCGGGCCGGAGTCCCTGAATACGACCTCTGGCAGGCCTCTGGGACCATTCGGGCGCGCAAATCGAAAGCTACGACGGGCAGGGGGGGGGGGGAGGGGGACACGTGTTCCCTGTGCCCCTCCTCTGCCTACGCTACTGGCTGAGCCCCTCCGACGCTGACTCGAACCCCCTTCTACTACTGGGGCTCTACTTGAGCCCCCTACTGACTGAGCCCCTCCAATGCTGACTAAGCACCTCGACGCTCTTCTGAGCCCCTCCCCCCCCCCCCCCCATAATAGATATGAACAAAAAGGGATTACTGGGCCAATGAAATGCAGCAAGCGTCTAAACTGCCGGTACACAATTGATTTATTATTATTTAAATCATCACTAGATTATGTCATTGCTACCGAAATCGCATTGGCTTCAAATGGAATGCAATTTTCGACTCGAAACAATTTTGGAGCCGACTTAGTAATGCTTTCATTATAATTTTAACCTCGGGATGCAAATCAAAGTAGCTGCAAGCCTGGAAAAAAACAATATTTAGGGATAGGTTAGATCAACTTTACTGATTCAACTCCCCCCCCCCCCCCCCCCTCCTCACCCTGCACCCACCCTCGGCTACAGAATATCATTCTCATGGAAGAGCTCACGGCCATTGTTAAGGACCCCGGAGCGATCAAGAGGGCCTCGGCCGATTGAGGTTTAGGTCCCCGTCAACAGCGTAGGCCCTTCGATAATATGGGAAAAGCGAAGGCCAGTAGAGACGGAAAATGTGCGATCGAGGAAAGAAGATCCGTCAACAGTACGGGGCCCTCAGAGCGAGCCAGGAGAGCCCAAGACAAGCGTGGTGTGCCTCTGAACAATCGGGGATGCCCGGCATGCTAGCAGATAGAGCCCCTACAACAGCGTAGGGCTCTCTGAGCAAATGCAAAAAGAAAATCAAAGCCAATGTGGAGGGCTTCTTCGCGGCCAGGTTGCCATTGGAAATGAACATATGGGGCCCCCAGCAATAGCGATGGGCCACAAGACAGCCTAGCAAGCCATGAAATACCCCCAAATCACCACTTTCTCAATGAGCGGACATTTACGTTTGTCTGCTCGTGGGCCCTCCACTTTCACTTGCGACTGTTCTTGATTGCCTGGAGGCGGCCCAAAGACATCCAAATTTGTTGCGCTCTGAGTTTAAAAAACTGCGTCCGTTCGGCCGATTATGACCTCCTTTGGAGCTTAAGGGTCCCTTGGAGCCCAAGGAGGGGCATGGGCTCGTCCACCCCCCCCCCCCCCCCCCTCCCCCGCCCCTCCTCCGGATCCGCCGCTGTGCCTATCACAACCCGGTTTACACGCGCGTTCTGAACCTCAAAACACCAAATTTCATCGATAGAACATATGCATTTCAGTTCATGTCAAGCAAAGCTTTACCACTCCCCACGCAACATTTCAGAACATGGCCCTCAGCCTCTCCCCAACTACGCTCAGCCAGATGCCCCTCTGTTGAGAATGGCCTTCTCCGCCCGTTTCAAAACACACGCAGTGCGGCCCAGCTGTACTTCTGGGGACACTGTTCCAAGTTGTTGTGCCTCTGAGGGGAAGGTGACCCTCACCCGGTTGAATTCGGATATGTCGAAAATGAAATTCCAGATTTTCAAAACGAAATTCCCGTCAGCAACAGCGTTGCTAGTTGAGTTGGCTCATGAGTAACCGTGAGGTTATGCATGTGTACGCATACTCGATGCTCAATAAGCTTGCCCACGTAAGCCCAGCCAACATTTTCCCTTGAGGCTCCTGACCGGAGCATTTGACCCCAAATCAACGCAAGGGTTTCTCGCCGACACTAAAGGGATCCCTCAACGGCACAGGCCGTCCAATAATTGGCACGTTGATCCCAGTTCAGTTCATCCGGCCTCTGACCGAACCGAGGCGAATGCCCACCGCTCACTGCTGAGGCTCCCTCACTGGCACAGCGCACTGATCGTGTGCGCTCACTGTTATTCATCGTTTGCCCCCTGGCATCCGGGTTCTGATCCTTGGTCTCGTTCAGAAAATGAGTCCCTGCCCGAATCGGGGCCTTTGCTGACGAAAGATCGCCTGTCAGACACGATAGGCTGCTGGGCGATATCTGGGCTTCACGTTGTGTCAGGGGCCACCATCAATGCAAGAAATCTTCTGATATTTGCAGGCCCCCGCCTTCTCCCTGCTTGGAAAATGGGCTACAGGCCGGCACGGAGCTGACTTTCGGTGCTGGTGGTCTTCGACCAGCATAGAAACCCAGGAGCGTCCATTTTGTAGACGATTTGGAAAGGGGGCTGAAACAGGGGTTTGATAGTTAAATTTCCCTCCCTTTCTTCTTAAATTAGAGCTGGACAACTTTGTTAATTTGTGCTACTCTACGGATTTAGCCCACTTTGTCTTCACGAATGGCAATTTCCACTTTTCATTTTTGTACCGTTTGAAAATGTCACTGAGCGGGGACATGGTAAATGTAAAACAGAAAATTGTCCAAACAGCTTACTTGCATTGGATGAGAGCTTTCGGGATAATCTCTTCCCTTTCTTAAGTCTTGGTTGGACAATCATATTCATGAAAACATATTTAGGCACACGTTGAAAAAATGGCATTCGATCTTAGATATGCATCTCCCTAATGCAACAAAATTCGAATAAATACACGTTTTTTAGATATCAGCCGTCGATAGATAATGCAAACCATTGAAAAAGCCACATGAAATGGAATTATATTTCAGATACGGTTTCAATGTATTCCTTTTGAATGCTGTCTTTTTCCTCTGAACTTCTTCACGTAACATGGTATGGATGTGTGACACGGATTCGGGATGACGAGGCCCGCAGAATAGATTTGGAGGCCCCTCCGTGATTCTGAAGCATCGCATTCTGGATAAGGAGGCCCTTCGTGCATTGGAAGCATCCTTTTCTGAATAAGAATGTCCCTCTATGCATCACGAGTCGGCGTACTCTTCCGTCGTATACGTCTTTTTCTGGAACAGGAGGCTATGTTTTAGGTTATCAGGATGTTTTGCTGGATAATTAGGATTCCCCGCTTCTGGATTTTTTAATTGACTTGGATGTGATACATGTAGCGGTAAGAGAAAGGAGCACATGCCCTCGGTGCCTCTTCCCTTTAAAAAGGACACTGCCAAGGAGGCCCCAGCATCCCGCCCCCGACTCAAAATCCGCCCCTGTGGCACCGCCCCTACATCCAATCAGCCCTTTCCGTAATCGAACCCTTGACCAGAAGTCCAAAATGGCCCCTCCGAATATAAGAGGATTCTAACCTCCCATGCCTTCCGCTCTCCTCTCCGCCTTGCCTAGATCCCCGCACCTGAGATGGGCTACCTCTCCATGTGCGCCGTATACAGCGTGATTCATAAATTAGCTGCCTCGTATTTCAGCGGAAGTAATCATTGTCCAGCTTGTGGCGCCACGTGTCGGTAGGAAAAGCAAGTTCATACTGGGCTTATTTGAACCCATGACGTCATCTAAGCTGACCAGGGATGAATTGATAATCTAAGCGACGCTCCCTGCCACGAGTTGTTGTTGGCCTTACAATCTGTTCTTTTATTTTTTCGACCTCCGAAATGTTGGTTTATGTCAAGGGTAGGCACTTCGCCCACATAAGTTTGCCCATTGCGCTAAAATAAAAAGCTTCCAATAGACGTACCGTTGACTGGGCTCTCTGTTGGTGCGCAGAGCGGCTGCGCACTGGTAGAACGCGTAGTCGGGATTCTTTGTCCAATTCCGGGCATACCTGAATCGAGGGCGGGAGGCGGGGGTGTGCGTCTTGGGGGCTGACTTCGTGGTGACCATCTCACACCGGCCTTAGAGACAACATTTCAGGTAAGTCTGTCTGCGATCATTGTTTCGCAACGGTTTAGCATGACTTCTTAGAGCCCAGTAACGGACAGGCCTCTGCGTTCACCTGCGATGCTTGACATTCCTGACGAACTTCAGTATTCTTGAGGCAGCTAACACACGTTATCATGACCCGCGGCCTAGTTATGCTGTTCCTCTTGGAGATTATTTTGCGCGTGCTGGTCGCGCCGGCAGAAGGCAAAGGCGTATGGATTTCAGTGAGCTTGCGGGCTGGATCAGTCTAAAATATCGTGTCCCCTGCGCAGGTGAGGGCATGCTAATGCCAGCTAATGCCAACAGCTTGTATGGAGTGAAGTGGCTGATGTTGCTGAACACAGGATGAGAACGTTGGCTCGCCTATTATCTTCAATAGAGATTATCACAATTTGGAAGCACGGTGCGGCTCACGCGGTTGGTGCAGTTCATGACACCATGCAACCGTCCTGTTAGTGCCGCCCCCCCCCCCCCCCCCCCCGAAGAACTAATGCACTGGTAGTGCGGCGGGTAGTCGGACGCATCTAGCGCGTCACAACAAAACACGGGACCGCATGATCGCATTAGCATCAGACGGTCCTGAACAGGGACGAGTCCAAGGGGAAGGCCACGGAGGCCATGTGAGCGACGCAGTTTGACAAAATGAGTTGGGTGGGCTGAAAAATGACCCAGCCTGTCCCAAAATATGCCATCAAACATGCTTCTCAAATTTTGCCTACTTTCTGCCCGAAGTTGGGGGGGGGGGGGGACTGAAGCCCAAGTCCTGGGAGGGGATTTCACATTAGGCCTGGTGAGTGGTGAGAATAATCTCAACTACATACCCGATCCTGGCAAAAATTGCATCGCAATGTCCATGTATGCATTCAGCTTCCAAAAGAAAACTCGTGCTGTTGAGGCCCAGTGCTCATGTTGTGCCCTCCACTTCAGGCGACTCCGGCGCGTTGTTCGTGCCTTTAAATCTCTTAGTTTTTTTCGTCACGTTGTTGACTTAAGTGTGCACTTAATGCACGCACATGGTAATGTAAGCACACTTCAGCATAGTCTGGCGAGCAGTGGGCCGTTCATGCCAGCAGCCGGGGGCACCGCGGACCTTGAACGGCGGCGGCGGCGGCGAGTGAGTCATTGCCATTAGTTCCGTCCCGCTCGTGCACCGGCCGGTTCATGGCCGCCTCGGCGGCGCGTCGTGGCCAGGTGGACCGCAGCGCTCTGATCTACGCGGGAAAGCCGCTGTTTGTTATGGTCCGCAGGCGACGGCGCGGCCGTGTGGCGTAGCCGTGCCCTTCGCCTCGGGACTAGGCTCGGTGGGGGACTCCTCGACGGGCGCGTGCTGCTCCAGCACCTGTCAGCGTTGAGCAAAGAAGGGGGCTGGACGTTTACAACGATGATGAATTCAAGTAGCAATGTTTCGGGTAGGAGCTGACGTGGTTTCTTATCGGGGTGTGGTTCCAAGCGTTAAAACTTTTACGGACGAGACTTGCGCATCACAGACTTCCGACCGACAGCGCATCAATTCTGCATGGCTATTGCACATTAGAACCGACACTGACTTAAGTGTCTACTTCACACGACTTTTGGTGTGCAATTTTCGTTGCAAATCGACCAAATTGCGTTTCAAACGACCAAATTATACCATGAAAGCTACAGGACATGACTGCCGCATGCAGCTTACCATCCAAACAGAACCGAAATGCATTGTCACTGCTGTCCGTCAAATCAGCTACGGGCAGAATCCCTTATACACATTACTTATTCCGGCATGTCGTTACTCACGTGCGACTTTTACGCGGCGACACTTTCACAATCAAAATTCAGACGGACGAAGTTGTGCACACCACATTTCCTGTGAGATGGAGAACACTGCAAGGAACATTGTGGGTGGAACTAAACACAGCTTTATGCAACATAACCTCACCTAATGTAGGTTAGTTAATGAGCTACGAAAACATTACGAGTAACATGAATTAGAATGATTGGTCTTATTTCTCGTTGAACAACAGGGGAAAAAAGAGGTGTATGGATATTTTGGGTATGTGCCTTTGTCGAAATATCGATACATCTTTATTTTTCCTCCTATTTATTCAACGAGGCGTAAGGTGATTAGAACACCTCTAGCCTGAACTAATTCAACATTACAAATGAGCTAAGTGAGATCATGTATGTGCACGTAAAATAAGATGAGTTGTGCGACAAATAGTTGAAGTTTTGAATCTGTCTCTTATGTCATCTGTCAGAATGCTATATGCTACTAGCATTTAAAGCTATGCGCTACAGCGTGCGCCATCAAAAGCCGAATTTGCACTGCGCGTATTATTAGCTGCACGAGATTCGGGTACATTTGAACAGAGAGAACACATTTCCTGTCACATTTGCCCCATATTTGTCTCACTCAGTAGCGGCCCAAGTCGAGGCCATGGCAAGGTGAAACCGATCTGAGTGTAACAGGTGTTTCAGCTAGCGTCGTACACAGTAAAACCGGGCATCGTGGTGAATCATCGGACTTGCTGTCTCATCCCGTCTCGTGCTGCAGGCGCGAGAGCCCAGCGTGTTCAGAAGATTACCCCGCAAACGTTAAGTCACAAGCCAAACGAGGGAGGGAGGGAGGGATATATATATATATATATATATATATATATATATATATATATATATATATATATATATAGCAATGACAGAAGCAAATAATTTCAGTCCCTCGTTTGGCTTGTGACTTAACGTTTGCGGGGTAATCTTCTGAACACGCTGGGCTCTCGCGCCTGCAGCACGAGACGGGATGAGACAGCAAGTCCGATGATTCACCACGATGCTATATATATATATATATATATATATACATACACACGTGTGTGTGGGTGGGGGTGGGTGTCGTACGTGCGTGCGTGCGTGCGTGCGTGCGTGCGTGCGTGCGTGCGTGCGTGTGTGCCATATATATACGTACATATATATATATATATATATATATATATATATATATATATATATATATATATATATATATGTACGTATACATAATGGTAATGTCTGGGCCGTCGCACAATTTGTGGCGCTCTCTATTTGCCGGTCGAAAGGGCTCATCGGGACGGAGGAGGTGATAGCAGGCGGGAATGTTGCCATGCAGATGTGATGCCATAAGAAACGCTCATGTGCTAGTTGTACCGCATGCAGGGAGTGTCATCCGTATTGTTTAACGCTATCAAAAAGTGGCAATATCAAGCTGCGTGGGAAAAGAGGTCTGGACACAAAGCCTGCATGGCGTCATGTGCACCATATTTGATGATGTCAGTGACACGGAAGCCTCTATTAGCCAGCTGACTGCTACACAACCCATTAGTTTGGACGTTGAGTATGTTTGGTGGCGTGCGGCTGGCGCTTCCCGGTTGGACTCTGAGTGAATGGTCCACGGTTTTGTCATGCAAACACTATTTTGGAAGGTAGATTGAATCTCGGAACAGTTTAACCTCATCAGAATTTTATGTTTTTTTCCGCGGGATATGCATAACTAGGGGTTAAACGTCACGCGGCGTTTGTAGCGCATCGCGTATCGCGGTTGCTAGGCGTTTCTTATAGGTGGGTTGCGATCAGTTGCTATGACTGCGCCTTGTACGAGAGATCCCCTGTGCAGTTTGTTTTGAACGATTGGTTGCATTTAAAGTGCTCGACCTGTGAATATTTTATTATGCATATGTGTACAAGTCCTGACGTACAAAACACTGTTGACTGTAGTATCATAATGCCCATATCATAGGGTTTTACTGTACTTACCTTACTATACTTACATCACTGTGATAACAAGGGTGGGAGCTATTACAAATCAATAAGGCAACTGTTCATATAATCATACCTACAGACAGAGCAAATTGTGCAAGTTGAGCTGTTCAACTCTGCCACCAGGCACAAAAGGCACAGACAAGCCCAAGGCTCTCTAACAAGCCAGCCTTGGACACACCTGGTCATGGAATGCAATACACGACAAACGCCGCATGACAGAACCCCGTGTTATGTCATCATGCGTGCAAAAATCATGCATTCTGATGAGGCTAAACTGTTTCATGACTCACTGTTCATTCCAGAAACGTGTGTGAATAGCGAAATGACAGATAATTTCTTCTCAGTCCAACCGGGAAACGCCAGCCACACGCCACCAAAACATACTCACCATTCAAACTAATGGGTTGTGTAGCAGTCAGCTGGCTAATTGAGAGGCTTCCGTGCCACTGACGTCATCAAATATGGTGCACTTGACGTCATGTAGGCTTTGCTTCCGAACTACCCCTGTTCTCACGCAAGCTCGATGTTGCCACTTTTTTGGACCGGACGGTTTTACCTCGTTAGGTAGCCTTGGTCACATGTATGAATGCCAATGCAAATTGGTTCGTTTTGGGTCCGGCGAGCCCTGACATTTGTTGTGGGCGATTTTGGTGTCGGGTGGCTTGCATTCCTGGTGGGTGCGGTACTGCGAAAAGCGCAAGCTTTTTGGTGGTATTGGAATACACAACACCTGTAGGGTATGCATGGTCATGTCTCTTGGGTTGGGCCCCAGGTTTTTGTTTTCGAACTGGGTATTTAAAAAGGCAGTATTGGCCGCTTCCGAGCCGATTGATGGCGCTGCCTTGGGTCGCGCAGAGCTGAGCTCGCTTGGTGTTGGGTGAGCTTTACGTTGACTTATACCACGCAGTTGGTTTCACATCGTTGTCTCCCCTGGTTGTCCAGGTCTGACATCCATCCCCTGCAGTGCCCCAAACCGGCGATTTCAGGGCTGGTTGGAGCGAGCAGGACGGACTGCACGGATTGCCCCACTTGCCACAACGATGGTCCGTTCTTTCCTCGTTCAGTGCTCTTTCTGGTGTGGTACTAGGTTGCCGAAATTATGATATGATTTCACACGTTTTCTTGAGCGTTTGTTTGTTGCATGTCGTGTATGCCACGTCTCTCATACTGATCGAGTGGGGAGTTGGCATTGGCCGGGAGGGGTGCGGCATTCAGGGGTCGCATATCCTTTGCGACGTGAGGGGTACGGTTGACTGTCCTTTCACCCAGTGATTAGCTTACAAGCTACGGAGAAAACGGCGCTGCATTGCGTCATGAGGGCGGGCAAAACACATCAGTTGTGGGATTAGAGACGGTTGAACTGTCATGTTACATCACGCCAAGCATGTTTGTAGATTATGCTAGTGCTCACCATTTCTGACCTCGGTGCTGCCACTTAAAATCTATCGCGGCTTCTGCCTTGCAGCCACTTGGACGCGCCTGGTCTGAAACGCTCACACACAACCAGCTACCAGAAAAGTGCTCTTTCCACCTTTGTTTACTATCCGTCATTCTTGGGTTAACTGAACCCGTTGATCATTTGGCGGCTGTTTTGGCGCATAGCTGTGCAGCATATATCTGCACGCATCCGGGATTGGAGCGAGGTATGTGCGGCGCTGGCCGCGTGCGCCGTTACTTGACGCCGAGTGAGTGTCGGACGGCGACACGGCGACCAGTGCTGCCGCGGACCGGGGCACGCCTCCTGGTACGGCGACCAGTGCTGCCGCGAGCCGGGGTACGCCTCCTGACACGGCGACCAGTGCTGCCGCGGGCCGGGGCGCGCCTCGTGCGTCAAGCGCACTCCGCCCCAACGCAAACCTCCATAACATCCACAAGAAGGCGTATCTGCTAAATTCCGAAACGTTTCCCCAATGCACATTTTCTTACGCTGAAGGTCCTGGCCGATTTGAGATGAGCAGCATCATTGGCAGCACAGACAACGGGCAGACGACGTAACCTCACGCTTCAATACCCCCGAACAAGATCGGTTTGGGTACTTGAAGGTTTTGAGACCTTGGGGAACCTGTTCTCAGAAGGTTTAACTAGATGGGATGGCTTTCTTTTGTTCTCAAACCAGTCAAAAGTCTGTCGCACATGCAGCACAACCTGTCGGTTTTATTTCAGCTAATGGTCGCCTAATCTTTGCTGGTGTTAACCACTGCGAGTGGTTTGTAACATGATCCACCTGCTTATAATTCGGGATTATAAGTGACATGAAGTTAGGCCATCCAGGTGATCAAAACTGCAGCTTAAGGTGCATTAAAAAGTACGTGGTCATAATTTTGCCTGAAAAATCGTTTAAGCATGTTGTTTAAGCATGTTTAAGCATGGCAGATGCCGAATCACAGATTGGTGCTCAGGGGAGCAAGGTGTTATGCTGTTACTATGTCTGCGGTAGATTTGTTTCGGCTGCTGAGTGTCGGGAATTTATCATGTTCGTAACGCAACAGCATTAATGAAAGTGTGTTCTGGGTGAATGCTGGTGTGCTCTTAAATGTGCATGCATGCATGTCCTTATCCAAATTAGCATCTTCAGGTTCGTGTTTCCGTCTCATGAGCATCGTGTCTTGACACTGTGGTAGCCATCCTGTTCGGGGTCGAGTTTCGAGGACTCGCCAGTAGAGGGTCGGCAGCTTGCCAGCGTTTACAATGATGGTGCGTTTAACACATGCCATTCATGCTGAAGCAAGCGCACTTCTTCATTGTTATTTTTGTTTGGTATTTTTTTCGGTTGTTGATATTTGTGTTACCGATGGGGTGCGGTACAACCAAATGGGGGAGGCACTGCTAGCGCACTGTACTCAGTCATATCTTGTCCATTGCAAACAACATGTACCACGGCGAAAGCAGTCCTTTGAGGCACGGTCGTCGGAGACAGAGTACTTGTTTGGAAGACCGGCCGTGTTCTTGGTGGTCCGTGGGGAGTAGCTGAGGACGATTGTGCGCCAAAATGGTCTTTGATGCCAATGCTGAGCTGCCACACCAACGGCTTTGGGGACGTGCTCAGGAGAGCAAAGCAAAGCAAACCCATCAAAGATTTATTTCCAGCCGGCAGCTAATGTGACTGCGACGGGAGGTCTACTCTGTGTCGAGTTCTTGTTCAAGAATAGTGATCTGCGTTGGGGATGCAAGGCGCAAGTAGCTAAGCACGGACCCTAACGGCCATCGGGTGATGGTGGATGGACGCGATGTCCTCCCGTATTGCAGAACGTTGCTGTTAATAGCGTTGTCAGCATGTGCACTGGTTTGTGAACGGGACAGGGCTGCCCGGCCTAGCGCGCTGCCCCCATCTCCTGTCGTATACACACGTGCGAGGTCGTGGGAAGCGAGCGGTGCCGTGTGTTCGAACTTGTATATACTATACATACGCGATTATATAAGGGAGCCATGTCCTGAAGTGTGCTGAACGGATGGCAGGGGCGGCTTGGCTCCGCGGACTTTTTGCAAGCGTGCAAGCAGATCTGGAGGCAGCTCGAGCTGATCTAGCGGCATTTGTCCCAACTTACCTCTTAAAAATTTTCCTAGGATTCTGCCCACATTTTTCGGAAGAACCTCTTAGTTAAGCAGATGTGATTAAATAAACCCTCCTCTCAGACTGCTGGGGACCTCCTGTTGGCCTTGTGGGGTTTCTTGTGTTTTTTTCCATGGACCTCCTTTGCATCCGATGGACTGTATTCGGATCATGTAAATCGTGCTATCAGTACAACTCATTGTTCGCTAGGGCCTTCTACCAGGCACATATTTTCCCAGCGGTTGTTTGATTTGATGGAATTTTCTGTGCCGAGCATCTGAGGCCTCCTGTCGACGTGATCGGCCCTCCGGGATTATAAGTGGGGGGGGGGGGGGGGCAAAATTTATCCTGGCAAATGGCAGAGAGTCAGCTGCCGCCTTGTCATCATGGTGGCTCCGCCCGTGAGGAATAAGCTCTTTAAATATTCAACTTCCAAACAGCAAGTGCCGCTATTTCTTTTGACATATCCTAGGACGTGATCTGGTATATTTCGGTGCCTTGGAAACAAACGCAACCGTCAGTTCTGTCATAGATCAAATATGACTGTTGTTACATGGGCTCATTAAGCTCGCTGAAACGTCATCGGAGGCGAGCAATACTGGCGGCAGACATGACGTATCGGATCGAGAACGCGGTCCGTCGGTCAAAGGAGCGCAAATCTTTGATCATGCGTGGAGAAAACGAGTTCGGTGGTCTGGCTGATGCCTGGCGCCGACTGCCAAAGCTCATGTAATGCATACTGCGTATCAACCCATGTTGAGATGCATGACCGAGAAAGACAGAACCTGGCTTCGCTTTCGCTTGGCTGGACGAACATGATTTGTCCGGATAATACACGCACATGCACGTTGAAGGCACAGGACCCATTTCATCCCAAGATTGCGTTTGTATAACAGGTGGCATACCATAGCTGTATTCGTGCTTGGCATGTAGGTTATTGGTTTCCGTTCGTCGGGAGTCGATATTCCGGGATCTAGTTGAACTCACGTATCTTGCTTTTGGCTGAAACGGTATCGAATGACTGGGACGTGGTTTTTAATCATTTGAAACGTTTGTAGAACCTTCTATCTGTTCCATGCATGATGTTGCAATATTTCACTCATGGTCGCACACTGCAGCACAATTATATTTCGTCATTCAGCCTAGCTGTAACACTTATTAGAATGACATCGACCGGCCTTTGCCGTCCGTGGGCAGACTGGGTCACAAGCCGGGCCGTGGGCAGACTGGGTCACAAGCCGGGCCGTGGGCAGACTGGGTCGCAAGCCGGGCCGTGGGCAGACTGGGTCACAAGCCGGGCCGTGGGCAGACTGGGTCACAAGCCGGGCCGTGGGCAGACTGGGTCACAAGCCGGGCCGTGGGCAGACTGGGTCACAAGCCAGGCCGTAGCCGAGGCTTAGCATGCACGCTGTACACGCGGCTCGCGTGCAACCGAACCCCGAACTCGCTCCCTAGGACACGCGTCCAGTGGTGTGAAACATGCGGCGAACATCTGTGGGAACCATGCGGTGAGTGCCGATGTCGTCATCTACGACGCCGCAGTGGCCGATGCCGATGCCGATGCCGATGCCTCCGAAGTTCACTGTCGTGTGGTGGTCTCAGCGCCGCCATGAGTGCCGAGCGGCTTCAGCCTCGAGGGCATCGGTCGCAGCGCCGGCGGGACTGCGCACTGGAGCGGCCAGTCGGGCCGGACCGGGTCCCATGTGGGGGGCGCGCAGCGGCGGCCGCCGGGCCGCGCCGTCCGGCGCCGCCTCCCGCCGGGCTGTGCTACTTCTGCCGTGCAGCGTCCGCCGCAGTCTGCAGCCCAACGGTAAATCTGAAACAGTGTCGGCCGAACCCGTTTTGCGGCGCAGACTTGTGCCACGCGGCCGGGGCGCGCCGGCGCCGGCAGACGCGGCGACAGGTCGCGCCCTGGCCGGTGGGCGCTGACGGGCGCGCGCCGGCGCCGGCAGATGCGGCGACAGGTCGCGCCCTGGCCTGGCCGGTTGGGCGCTGACGGGCGCGCGCCGGCGCCGGCAGATGCGGCGACAGGTCGCGCCCTGGCCGGTGGGCGCTGACGGGCGCGCGCCGGCGCCGGCAGATGCGGCGACAGGTCGCGCCCTGGCCGGTGGGCGCTGACGGGCGCGCGCCGGCCCGGGTGCCATCAGCGGGTCAGCGGGTCGAGCCCTGCCGGGAACCGTCCGGACATGGCAGCCGCGCCATCTGTCGCGCGCGCGCCCCCCCCCCCCCCCCCACCCACCCACACACGCACGCCCGCACGCACGCGTGTGTGTGTGTGGGGGGGGGGGGACTGGTTGGCTTCGCTACGTTCCGGTAACCTCTAGGTCAGCTTATCGTGCCGCTTCACTCTCGTGCTTATCGAGTGCGACCGAAAGCTGCTGATAATGGTAATGTTTCAGTGAAAGAGCAAGCAAAGAATGGTAAACGGATCCACAGACGGAAGGGAAGTACTGGTGACAGTGTTTCGGGAATGTAAGGGGTTCTGCACTGAGATAGCCAGATTGATGCGCACTGACAAATCTGCAAATATGAACCGCCATTAAGGTTCAAACGTTCCATTTATGTAGGTGGAAGGCCGTTGGTCTTTGTTTTGCCCCGTTTCGGATGCGTTTCGAGTGTAATCTCAGCAATGAGGAAGCCCAAGGAGGTGCTACTAACCTCATTTTCAGGCAGTTTCAAGACTAGATTTGAAGCATAAATGGAAATGCGCCGAGTTTCGCTGTGTTTCACAGCTTGCGGCGTGTGATCACGGCATGATCGAAGGACGGGTGCCAGTGGACGGATGTGAGTCGACGCGTGAATCTTTTTAAACGACGAGGTACATTTTTACATAATGTCATGTCACCTGGTCTTTTAAGAAAAATCTGCCCTTTGGTCTGTGAACTGTATCTGGTCTATATAGCATCTGCTTTATCAACGTGCCATACATGGCCCACGTATCCTTCAGCAGCGTTGAAGGCATCGCGCGCCGGGCTGCCTCCGCGGTCCACTCCACCCTACAGGGCAGCCGCCGCTGCAGGCCGCCCGCCGTGCGCCCGCCCCCACCGGCCAAACAGGCGCCGGGTGTCGCGCCGCCATCAACGCCCCGCTGCGTGGCGTTAAAACGCCCGCCGGCCGGCGGCGACACTACTGGACCAGACTCGACGGCCTAGGCAGCGGACGGCCTGGGCCGCAGTGCAGGCCGCCTGACCAGCGGGCCTATCGCCGCTGGGGCGTGGGAAGGTCAGGTCACGCCGCGCGACGGACCCGGTCCGGTGGGGGCCGGGGCTGCCGCGGCGCCGCTCCCAGGGCCGCCGTGTCGGCCGCGCCGGCCGGACAGGGGCCCGCATCCGCGCCGGCGCTCGTTAACAGGCTGCCGGCCTCGCGTCGGTGGCTAACGGCGCGGCAATGGTGGCACTGGCGAAGTAAACCCCCACTAATCTGCCGCTAATTACCTGCCACCTGGGAAGCACTGCGGCGGTCTCATGAACCCATCCCCGGCCGGCCGGCCGATCCCCCAGCATGCGGCCGGGGGCACCTGCACCCGGCGCGTGCGGGGGCGGCGGCGGCGATGGGGGCGGAGGCGGCGGGGCGCACCTGTCGGCCGGCGCCGGCGGCCGCCGCCCCCGCCGGGTGGCGCACCGCGCGCGCGGCCGCGTCACCACCTCCGGAGCGCGCACCCGCGCGGAGGGTAGGTCAGGGATGCGCCGCCGGCAGCCTGGTCCTGTCCGCTGCACCTGTTGGGACGTGACGACCGGCCTTGCAGGACAAATAGTTTGGTGGCCGTGTGTTGCCAGGTTTGCGTGCAAGGTTGTGGATAATATGGTGGCACATAGCTGGTGATCGCACGGGAGTTTGGGAGGGAAGTTCCTTCCCAACACTTCCCGGGGCAAAAGTTCCGGCCGTGGCGTGTGCATGGCTAAAAGCCGAACACCGTCTAGTGCTGCTCAGGTCGCTATAACGCGTGACGACGGCCTGACCGGAACGTTGAGCTAACAGGCTGACGGCGTGAGCTAACTGACTGGAACGTTATTGTGCGTACAAACTATTAACAGACTGGGATGATGGCCCTAACACTTTTTCCAGCCGTACTACGAATACCTCGTTCCAGTCATTTCTTAAAGTTGTGACTCGCTAGCTGATCCAGTCTCAGCACTCGACTTCTTTGTAGCCGATCACCCGGTGCCGGTCCGGGCGTCAGTACCCGATCACCCGGGGCCGGTCCGGGCGTCAGTACCCAATCACCCGGGGCCGGTCCGGGCGTCAGTACCCGATCACCCGGTGCCGGTCCGGGCGTCAGTACCCAATCCACCCGGGGCCGGTCCGGGCGTCAGTACCCGATTCACGCCCTGAGCGAGCGGGTTCGTGTGCGACGGACCGTTCCACCTGCTGGAGCCGGGCGGCGTGTGAATCCGTTCTGTCGCCCAGGACCAGTTGGCACGTGTTCGCCCACGTGAGGGCCAGGGGCTGGCGCGCCAGGCTGCCGTGCCGCTGGAGAATTTGTCGGCGGCGGCATTATCGACCGGCCGCCGGCGTAACGCGATTGTTTCCTTTATTTCAGTCGTAGTGGCGATTATGGCCGCCGTCTATAAAAAGGGTGATGTATGGACCGCGCGTCCTCGCCCGCGTTGAATTAAATCGGTGCAGTCGGCCACTTTCTCGCGGGTACTGCTGGACGAAGGGGATCAGACGTGGCCAGCAGTGCCGCCTCCGTCAAGGGCGGCGCGTGCCGCGTCCCGGCTCAGATAGGCTTTTGAATATATCGATCGATTCAGAAATGCTGGCGCGTTTGAATCTGAATGCCAATGCTGACGCATTCGAAAGCGAGATAGTACAATTTGAAACAAGCTATACGATGAAAGCGTATTTTCGGGGAGAAGTTTGTGATCGTGTGGAACAACACCGACTCGTGGTTGGGAGTGTGGCTCAAAATGTCAAATTCGACCAGGGCTTTTGTTCCTTTGGGTAGCAAAAACGCACGCGATTGTCATGCAGGCTAGGTGATAACAGTCGGCACGGGTGGGGAACAAAGCAGTCTGTGCGTTCTGAGGGCCGAGGTAGCACGCGTTAACAAACATATTTTGGGACTCAGTGCTCTGGTATAATTTTTCTCTTATCTAGTCGTGGACTCAGACTTGCTGCAATCTGTGGTGTAGGGCTGTATCTTGGAGTGAGTAATTTGTCAGAGTGCGTGGTCGATTCATGCTTGCATCATGGACGGTTAACCGGCCGGGCTAGATGGAGCGTGTCAGAACATCCTCTCGAAACGTCCCGACCGAACATAGTTTTACCATTTGCTCTGCGTAATCCGTAGTTCAATAAATGCTCACCTTGCCTTGCGTGCCGGGTGCCACTGGACCGTCATTTCGCGCCTCTAGTACCGTTGCCCCGCCGCCGGCTCCGCCCGTGTCTCCTACCCCGGCACCGCCGTCTGCCCTGACTTGACGGCCCCGCCGCCGGCTCCGTCCGTGTCTCCTGCCCCGGCACCGCCGCCTGCCCTGACTTGACGGCCCCGCCGCCGACTCCGTCCTTGTCTCCTGCCCCGGCCCGCCGTCTGCCCTGACTTGACGGCCCCGCCGCCGGCTCCGTCCGTGTCTCCTGCCCCGGCACCGCCGTCTGCCCTGACTTGACGGCCCCGCCGCCGGCTCCGTCCGCGTCTCCTGCCCCGGCACCGCCGTCTGCCCTGACCTGACGGCCCCGCCGCCATGGCTGGACTCGGCCCGGCCCGGCTGGGTGGGGGCCGTGTGCAGGTCTGTAGCGTATCACCCGATCAGGTGACACCGCGCTGGGTAGGACGCGGCTGGCTGCGGCAGCGCTCCGACACCAGCGGTTCAAGCGGGCGCGCGCTGGTGCTACGCTGCCTCGCTCAATCGGTCAAAAGCCGTTTGCAGAACGGTGTTCGAACCCAAGCTACGCACTAACCTGGTCAAATTGAAGGCCCGTGACTTGGGGTGCACGTCTTGAAAGTCACATTTCATAGCTGGAGCCGGTAGGAGGCAGTGGTGAGGTTTCTGCAGCAGGGATACTTACGTAGTGTCAAAAGTTGGAAGTCCATCGGAACACTGGTTAGTGGTCAGCGCACGACGAACGTCGCCGTCAACAAAGTGATATCGATGCATGGTTCACGACGCAAGGGAACGCGACCATGTTGTATAAGGGATTAAGACGTCATGCTCTTGTCGTCATACTCTATGACCAAGCTTCGACACTCTTGACTCTCACTACGTTACACGTTACAGGCCCCACGTCGCTCTTGCCACTTCTAACGTTACTGGGACTTCATCGTTCTACTACATACCGCTCCCTCAGCAACAACACTGCATTCATTTCCAATGTCATTATCTAACCCCTTGGTCCATTTTCACCCGTCGTTTCTACCTCTGACTGACTTCACAAAAGACCCGATTCTGAAGCTGTTTACCAGGCACGTCGCTTTCTTCGATTGCATGTGTTCGAGATGCTCGGAAGTTCCGCTCAAGGGTCGGCCCGGAAATGCGAACATTGCGCTGCCTTTGAGCTTTTTCCAACGGTGTAGTGTAGTTTTGGTAAATGAATGTGATTTTCTCGGCACTGTGCACTGTGGCTGAGGATTTGTCTGCAATGCAGGAGGCTAATGCCGAATTGCCTCCAAAGTCAGGGTCAACTGTTAAATCCTACCAAAGCTGGGTGACTGCTGCCAACACTGCCGGAGGTCAGGTCGGACTCGTACGCATATCCAAATGACTGATTGCAAAGAAAGGACAGTGAAAAGTTGCTTTAGGGCCGTTGGCTCGTGCATGTTGTTATACTGTCAGTACCTGAGTGGTGCCTGACTCTACATACTAGCTCTAACGGAAAGAGTCAACGTTTCGAGATGTCCGACAAATGACAGAACAATGTATAGATTTCAGTCGGTGTTCCTTTTCTTTTGCCATCTTATGAACATCATTGGAGCAAGCAATTCGTATGACTCAGTTTCTTTCCAAAGCATATGACCATTTTGTAAGCCCACTCTCGCTCGTGCTCCCACCACCGTGAGCAGCAGCCAAGACAGCCGGGCAGTGATGGCGGCCCCAGATAGCGGCGCACCAGCGTCGCCGCCGGATGGCACTGTTAAACCGTGTCATTGGCTCCAGTCTGTGTGGCGTCGCCGGGCCGCAGGTGTCCGCCCAACTGTGTCACGTCGGGCTCCGGCCTGACCCGCCGCGCCCCAGCACCCAGACGGGTGACGTCGGGCTCCGGCCTGACCCGCCGCGCCCCAGAGCCAGCACCCAGGCGGGTGACGTCGGGCCCCGGCCTGACCCGCCGTGCCCCAGCACCCAGACGGGTGACGTCGGGCTCCGGCCTGACCCGCCGCGCCCCAGAGCCAGCACCCAGGCGGGTGACGTCGGGCCCCGGCCTGACCCGCCGTGCCCCAGCACCCAGACGGGTGACGTCGGGCTCCGGCCTGACCCGCCGCGCTCCAGAGCCGGCACCCAGGCGGGTGATGTCGGGCTCCGACCTGACCCGCCGCGCTCCAGAGCCGGCACCCAGGCGGGTGACGTCGGGCTCCGGCCTGACCCGCCGCGCTCCAGAGCCGGCACCCAGACTGGGTGACGTCGGGCTCCGGCCTGACCCGCCGTGCCCCAGAGCCAGCACCCAGACAGGTGACGTCGGGCTCCGGCCTGACCCGCCGTGTCCCAGAATCAGCGCAGCAGGGGGTCACGTGCCGCCGGCCTGCAGTGCCGTGTTTATGGCAATGGAAGAAGCTGAACTGTCCGCACTCAGGGCTGGCCTGCGATGTGGTTTGCCAGTTGGTAAGCGGTTCTGTGGACTCTGCTTCCGCCTTCTGTATAATGTGGAGCCACGGCTCTTAGTCATCGGCCGCGCAACGCGTCGACTGCAGAAGTGCAACGTGGGATGCATTTTGTGAAGCTTATCAGCCACTAGGCAATTATCATGATGGAAACTAATGTCTAACTAATACGTAGCTGTTAGGCAATAATTACCATGCACACCAATGTCGAACTAATGCGTTTACAAAGAAATTGATGCCTTGCACCTGAAACATAGAAGCACAATCGTATGCAATGTCAGAAGTGTGGGAAAGGCCAAAAGGTTGGGAAGTGGCATGATAATTAGCTGGTAGGAATGATCGAAGCCCAGTGTACAGTTTGCATGTACTGGTAGGTGAGTTAATTTGGACTCCGCTGCAAAGAAACTTGAAAATTGGACAAATGCAGTGTCTTGCGTGGCGCAGCTGCGAGGCGAAGCGGTGGCAGACATGACCCGTTATCGCCGTGCAAACTGTGCCCAAACCCAGACCGGCGTGGCCACGAAAGCACTGTGCCAGATCACTGGGTCTTGCATGCCTGTGCATACGCAACGTTTCGGCCAGTTAGTTCTCTTGCTGTCGCTAGGCAGGGGTCTTAAGAAGAACTGAAAGATGTTTGGCCCTCAGTTATGCACGCGCCACAGCTACGATTTTCTCCGCGGCATTGGTGGGATTTGAACGGGTGTCTTCCGATTACGAGTCCAGCTCGCTACCATGGGGACGGCCAGAAAGGACGATGGTCTGAACAAGCCCGTACGCGATCCTAATACCCCATCCCAATCATCACGTAACACAAATTACGTGCGCGGCGTGCCTGCCTCCGAGTGCAGCTTGTCGGCGGGTCCCGTCGACACGCGTGCTCCGTTTTGGTGTTGCACCCCGCTCCGACGCCGGACCACGATCCGTGCGGCGTGCGGGACGCTACGGGTCGCGCTGGCACGGACCAGTGTTTAGCTGGCGTGGCGCCATGGCGCACTGACCAGTGACAGGGATGGGCATGATGGGCATGTTGCGCGGTGATGTTCTTCACGGTGCCCAGTATATCTTTTGGTTTTGGCACGTGCTCAGGATAGCGGCAGGACTCGGTGACTTCCCACCGACGTGCCGTGACCCTGGTGGGCGTAATGGACCCGCAAGGCCGGCAGGACGCAAGCGCCGCGCGGTGTTCTCGGCCATCCGGGGGTGTCACGCGCGTCCGCTTCTTGCTCGGGCGTCTCCCAGCCACCGGTCTCGAGCGGCGCGTGAGATCCGCCGGCGCTCCGGTGGCACACCTGTCGGAAGGCGGCCGCGCCGACAGCGAATCAGCGCCAACACGACCCGGCGCCGGCCAATATGACGTGTGGGCCCGTCTGTCGGCGGCAGGCGTCGCAGACCGGCGCGGCGGCGACCCCGGGCGGACGGCGCGCGCGGCAGCAGGGCAGCTCGACCGCCGCCCGGCCCGGCCCGGCGCGTGACGCGCCAACGTCGTGGCGGCGCAGAGCTGACGCGCACGCAGCCAGGGCACGGCGCCAGTCAAAGGTGGGGTGAAGATAATGGGCACAGCTGTCGTGCTCGGTTCAAGCTGACGTAAGCATTAGCTCAGCGACCTTGACTTATTAGCAGAGCCGATGGAGTTCGGCTACACGCTCGGCTCTGCGTGGAGCATCGCAGCCGTTGGCTCAGTGGCGGTGGGCTGTGAGCAATCCCTGTTAATTGTCCCGGTATCGCACGAACGCTGTGTAAAGCGGTCGACCTTGCGCCGGCTCGCACAGGGCTGTCGAGTCGCCAGTTACTGAGTCACCAGTTACTAATGACCCCGTGAGGCGGCCGCGAGCCGTGCGACCGGTCCGGCCGAGGTGAAGGAGAACTTTCACGCTGGCGATCTCAAACGGTACGAACTGGCGTGTGCCACGCTGCTTTGTTCGACCGCAAGAGATTGGATAAACATTTTTTTTAGAACCGAGAGCAGTCTGGATAATGGTTGCCGCAGGTATAACGGTTCGGAGGTCCAATGACACATTCGACACCGAGGGCCGTTGGCGTCCAGTTCTTTTACGTCTGTATTTGGACGAACAGGCCCCGTGTATGCTAGATACCTAATGCGCAAGAAAAAACGCTCGTGCGTTTTGTTGTGCGAGATGTTCAAAAGGTTTTTCCTACGGTTATCAAGCCTCGCCTTCTCACATCGCCAATGTCTCCACCCCATCCCCTCCCCTCCAGTACACTGCCCCAGTTTCCAGTTTCCCACCTGGCCTCACAGAGCCCAGTGAGCGGTGCAGTTACACTGGCACCCGGCTATCGGTTGCACCTGTCGGCCGTGGAAAGCGAAAGGATGCGTATTGGCCGTCCGCACCGCGGGCCGCCGTCCCAATAAGCCGGCCGGCGGCTGCGCGTCGCGGCGGACAGCCGCGGCGGACTGCACTCGGTCGGACGCGGCCGTGGTGTCGCCTTGAGACAGGCCGGGTCAGTGCGCCGCTGGGCACCGTTCGTTCGGACGCGGCCGTGGTGTTGCTCTGCGACAGGCCGGGTTAGTGCGCCGCTGGGCACCGGGCCGCGCCACACTTCCAGACACCAGTCGCAGCGAGGCTCGCCTGCGGCACAGTTATCGAGCCGGGGATTTTGCTGGGACCCGATGGCGCCCGCGACTTGACCTCGACACGCCCGTGCACGCCCTTTGTCGGCAGATGAGACGGCGCGCGCGGCGAGCGCCGGCGCCGCGGCCGACAGGCATTTCCGGCCGGGCGGCCGGCAGGTGCGCAGTGGGCGGCGGCGCCGCGCCGGGAGCTGCCCGGCCGGTGGTGCACGGCGCGAGCGGGGCCGTCGCGCGCGCCCTGTCCGCCCGCAGATGGCCGCCTCCGATCTGATGCGATCTCCGGAGATGGCCGGGCGCCAGCGGCGGCCGCTCGGACCGGCTCCGTTCCCACGCCGGCCCGTCACCGACAGGTCGCCGGGCCGGACTGATGATCTCCGTCATTGTTTGTGAGCCTCCCAGAGGAATCTGCGGCGCCCCGGGTATGGCGGTCGGCATGCAGAAACAAAGGGCAGCCGCATAGCCGACCCGTCGCTGACCGGATCCGATAAAAACCGGCGCGGCTGCGATGGCCGCCGGCCGCGCCGCTTAATTGGGGGAAACGTAATTGTTTTTAGTCGTCAGCCGGCGGTGCCACGGGACGCTGCGTCCGCGCGCAGAGCGTGTCGAACGACGGCCGGTGAGTTGGAAGCCAGGACGGTGCGTGTCGTCCCGCGGCGGCCGTCACACTGGGCGACGCGCCCGTGCGCGTGTGTGCGACCGGCTGGTGACAGACGGCGGAGGACTGGCGGACGGCGTGGAGAGGCGGTGAGCCCGGCTGGCCGAGGTGAGGCTCGTGGCCCGGGCGTGAGACGGGCTCCGCTACTGGTGGCGTCGCACGCTGCCGGGCCACACTGCCCCGAGAGTCTGCTCGCAGCTGTTGCAGCCGCGCGCTCGTGTGATGCCCGGGCGTAACGCGCGGCGCTAGTGGCTGGCCAGATTGGGCAATAGCTGACAAGGCTAATTCGCAGTTTAAAAGATCTGCCCAGACACTCGTCAAAGAAAAACATAGCAGCGGGCTGCTTGCATACACAGTGACTGGCGTTAGCTTCTGATAAATAGTTTGGCACTCTGTTTTTGCCAGCCTTTCGCCCCTTGCTGTGTGTTTTCGCTCGTAGGTTTTATGTTAGCTTGAACGGTCTGGAAGGCACTTCTTCCACATCACTACCATGAACTAGCGTTACGGTAATGGGTCAGGCCATGGCTATAGCACCGTGAACCGAATGAAGAAGTATGAAAATGACGACCTATGTTGTTGTGACTGGGAAGTCGCGCCTGTAATTATCACATTCTCTTCTTTCAGAGATAGTCGCAAATTTGTGGAAAAATTTGGAATGAGATGGCACTCTCAGTGTTTTAGATGATTAATTGGTAGATCTGCACTGGCAGTCTTGTTTCAAAACTGTGTTGCATAGATAAATGGATAGTGCCATCCCTGCAGGCCATCACCAAAATAATCCGCAACGGATGCGCAGGACTGTTGGTCACGAACACTAGAAAGTGCATGGTGTCACCCAAAGTATAATATAAGGCAGGCTATATTTTTAATCTAATGTCAAGTTAAACACGCGCTCAGCTGGAGGGTCGGTTTGACCCCGAAAGGTATAGTCTCCGAGTGGCGCCGCATAAACGCATCAAACCTTGCATAGTTGTAGCCAATTAAATATCCGATTATTTTTGGTACTTAATAATTACATGTTCCATGTAAGGTCACTGACCCATGGCAGTTTAAAGCCAGGCCACGACTTTCAGCGGAGGCAATTTCTAGGGAATCGTTTAATGTGACGGGACAACGGAGTGTTACACGAGGCCATCGATTTTAGGTGGGACAGTTGAATTTAGGATTACGACTTGATCCATTGACTTTGGATAAGGTATGTAGATCCGGTCGAGGCTAAAACCAAAATGTTTCTGTGTTATTGACCTTGCTTTGTGAGATAGTTTATGACACCCATTTTAAGTTTACTGATGACTAGGAGGCAAAAAATAAATTACTTGAACTTCTTAAAGGTCAGAAGAGGTCACTGACCTAATCTCTCCAACCACTAAAATATATTACTTGGACGTTGAAATATACTACGTGTATGTAACCACCACCAGGTCACTAACCCAACTAAAATCATCTTGTAGTTTTTTGGTACCGTGGTCCTCTGATGTTCAAATATGGTCACCGACCTGAACTGAACACCAGTGACCTTTTGCTTAGTTGAGGTATTCAGGTCTGAGGTCAAAGATGGTTGCATCACGAGGTCTGAGAAAACTTCGGACACCGACCTGGAGTTTGACCTTGTCTGACTCGAGCGTCATGACCTAGGTACCTCAAAAATTGATACAGTGAGTTCACATGCGTACCCATCCTGTGAATTTGGTGTCCCTATCTCTCGGCTTTTGAGGTCCCAGAGGGGTCAAATTGACTCCCATCCGAGCGGCGTCGTATTCAACCGGCCACCCGGGCGCGTGGTAAATATCCCAAGACTACTCACAATAAAAGCGTACGTTTCCTCGGGCGTGACAACGATTGCGCTCAGCCTTGATTTTTAAAGCGAATTTAAGAAAACTACCTTCTTAGCTCAAATCTGACACGCTTGATCGAGACAGGTAGGTTTAGAGCTTAAAGTTTATTTCGAATGTGGCTTTCTTCCCGAAATAATTACAGAAAAGCTCCCTTATCGTTGGTCGCGCTTATCATGGCTCCGTTAGTTCACAGCCTAAGGCGGTGCAGACGACAGAGCAGATCTTTCGTCTTGATGGTTTCCACGAGATGTGGTTTCCGGTAAAATTTTTAGCTATTCTCCCTCTTTGTTTCATAACCTTTGTTTGACCATGGTTGTAGCTTTTCCCGTTTTCCCAGCGTAACGTGCCGAAGTATTTTGGCAGACAAGATGTGTTCTATGATCACTTCCAATCATTTGCCGTCTTGCACTGGTGTAAGTTCTCCGTTTGTGGGATTCGGCCGTTTCCACCGCACGTGTTTTTCCGACCCTGTGATGTTCTCATTATGGTGCTGCAGGCTTCTCATGCAACGCCCGCATGGGTGGAATTTCGAGCCTCCTTGGCGGTCCTCCGTGTTTGTGGCGGCTCCTTCAACCAGACAGCCAGAATAGCTACATTCAAAAACAAAGCTCTGTGTTGCGCAAATTCGATATTCGTTTCCTTCTGAACGGATCTGAATCTAAATCTGAACCCCTCTCAACAGATTTCATGGCGCTCCCCGCATGAACGCGATTTTCAGTACGTAAGCCCTGGCAGCTCATGCAGGTACAACGGTGCTCCGGCGCCCCTGCCACTAGAGACTGCGAAAACGCGTCTTGCCGCCCTCTTGGTTTGGTTTCGTTTTCGTTTGCAGTTTAGCTTCCCGGCCGAATTCGCAGTATGCGGTACTTCACGATTGTCTCCCAGATTCGCCGTTGAACCCGCTGCTGACCTAAGTCTCAGACTCTGCCCGGTGCGCGCTGCCGACCGCACCATATGTGAAGCAAGCGGCTTCAGCACGTCGTACCATACGTGAAGCAAGCAGCTTCCGCACGTCGTACCATATGTGAAGCAAGCAGCTTCCGCACGTCGTACCATACGTGAAGCAAGCAGCTTCCGCACGCCGCACCATATGTGAAACAAGCAGCTTCAGCATGTCGTACCATATGTGAAGCAAGCAGCTTCCGCACGCCGTACCATACGTGAAGCAAGCGGCTTCAGCACGTCGTACCATATGTGAAGCAAGCGGCTTCAGCACGCCGTACCATATGTGAAGCAAGCAGGTTCCGCACGCCGCACCACATTGCAGGCGATGGCCGGCATGGCTGTTGGCCGTTTGTAGGCTAATGCGCGCCGGCCGGCAGGGACTTCAGCCTGTGTTTTCCCGGGAGCTGACACGCATTGGCTCGCACACCGGTCACCAACGCTGAGACTGAACCGGAAATGCTCAGAGAGCTTTCTCCCGGATGTATTCTCGTTGTTTCGTCACTTGAGATTGATGGATGTTGGCTGCCGTTGTCCGCTGCGTAACGCTAATGGCCCTGGCGGTTACGTGCGTCGTAAAATAATCGAATTGGTGCTTCGTCGTTGTGATAGCGATTCGGGAGCGTAGAAATCCTTCTGCGTACGTGGTTTGGATCTCTTGCTTAACATTGCTTGAAACGCAGCACGTGAAGTTGTGGATTAATCACGGTGCTGAGACAAAGGTTGTGCTGTAACCTGGCGCATCCACTGGCCTTGCTTTTGTCATTTCCCTTTGGGAGTTTTTATGCTGTCAACGCTAGTGTATGTTGTGTAAAGTTTGGGTCCGGCGTGGTCTAAACCTTGTTATAGCTTACACTGAAGTACCAAAAAGTTAGCGTGACCTCACGAGCCACTAGACATGAGCACCACCGCAGCACAGCCAGGGGGGGGGGGGGATATTTTCCCCTCTCCAACGTCGCACAATTTGGCATTACACGTGCGGCGGTGTATAGAGAGCGGCGCCCTGAATACGCCGGTTCCGGTGTGCCGCCATGGCTGGCCTGTGCACCGCCGGTGTGCCGCGCTCGCGCGGGGACCGTACCGGGCACCCGCTGAGACAGTTGCGGGCGCCGGCGGCGGATCCGGCGCGGCTGGCGGGGCCCGACCCGCCGCAGCCGGCCGGGAGGCGGCCCATTGGCGGGGAATGCCGCCAGATAGGGCCGGGCGCAGTGCTGTCGGCGCCCTGTGCCGCCAGACCCGGCTGATGTTCGGCCGAGTCCTAGTGCGCTGGAGTGCGCCGTCGCGGAGCGAGCGGAGCTGACAGGGAGCTGGGCCGACCGCTACCGACGCACGGCGGGACGGCAGAGGACCTGGCTGGTGCCGCGCGCGGCCGGCCTCGCCACCGGCCCAGCAGCGGGCCCCGTCCGCCGCCCAGCAGTCGATGCCGCTGCTGGCGGGGCGGCTGTTGTCGGCGTTACCGGTCGACAGTACGTCATGACCCAGTGGCAGACCCCAGCTCGGCCACGGGCCGAGCTGGTCCGGTAGACCATAAACGGGTTGAAATGTTCGAAGAGAAACGGGCTCGGACGGACCGGACTCTACATTCTGAGTGATATTGATGTAAATGCTGTCAGCTGGGGCGAAACGCAATAAAAGATCCGTCATGATACTCGTCCGATTGTCATGTGCAATTGGCACGAGTCAAGTGACGTACAAACCTACACTGTTTTGCTGTTGTAGCCATGATTGCAAAGAACAAACTTGGCAGCAATCCCGATGGTTTTCTGCATTGTGCTGTCATCGTCTGTACGCGGTGCAATTGGCGAACATCTATAGTATTTCTTAGGCTACACCACAATAAGATTGCACAAAACATACAATTGTGTGGCTTAACAAGATCATAAACCGCAGTTAAGTTGTGAGACTTGTCATACCATTTCGTAGGTGAGATAAAGAAACATGTGTGGATGCGTCAGTGAGATAAAGAGAATGTATTCATTGTCTTATTTATCTGATTTCACCAAATCTTTGGTTCGATGATTTTACAAATCGAGGACAGCGAATAACGGAGGCGCGGGGCAACTATCTCTTCAACTCCGGCCGACATTTAACGTTAGGTAGCCCTGTATCTAGTTACAGAAAGAAGCGAGGCAAGTAACTCGCTGGCACATCATCTTCACAGAGATTTCTCGAAACTGTTGCAAAGTAATGCTGCAATGATTACAACAATCCCGCTGCTGGTTTGAACCGCAGGTTTGGGCGATCGGAAATATGATAGTAGTGTTGTTCTTGTAACCGTTGGTGATAGCAATGTTCTGTTTTTGAAGGCATGTCTTTCATCGCCGCTTTTGCCTGCATCTCCCAAGTGCGTTGAAAATGCGTTAGCCTCAATATAATCGGTGACTTAAATTGTTTTTTCCTTTTACTTGGCAGAACCAGATTTTGTCTTCAACGCAAAACGTTATGGTGGAACAATAGTCTCTGGAGGCACAGACATGTCGATGGGCCCGAGCCGAACCGAGCCGAGTCTCACCAGTGTATGTTAGTCCGTGGCGAGCCGAGCCGAGCCGAGGCGAGCCCGTCCTCTAGTGGTTGGCCAGCGAGAGACGCACGGCCGCCGAGCCTCGGCGCCCTGTCGCGAGCTCACGAGCGGGGTCGATGGCGTCCAAGAAGCTGTGTCGAGCGGTGCGCTGCTCCGACAGAGGCCACCCGGCCGTAGCCGCAGACGCAGCCGGAGCCGGAGCCGGAGCTGGAGCCGCAGCCGGAGCCGCAGCCGGAGCCGCAGCCAGAGCCGCAGCCAGAGCCGCAGCCGACTGTCATTGCAGTACGGTATGCCGGGGTCTCGGCTGCGGCGCGTTCCACTGCAGCCGACTGTCATTGCAGTGCGGTATGCCGGGGTCTCGGCTGCGGCGCGTTCCACTGCAGCCGACGAGTGCCATTGTAAGTGGACACGCGTTTGCGGGCCCACGCGTTGTACCCCATTGCCCAGTTGATTTTCTCAACACCGACCTACGTTAGGCTCAAGCCTGACCGTTGACCTACACACTGTTTGCCAATCCGTTATACTATTTCGCGCTGCTCCGAACCGTCATCGGGACTCCGAGTCCATCTAGCCCCGTCTGACAGCGCCACGCACTTGGCTGAAGCCGAGGGTGGCGCAGCGTGCTGCCGGCCTGTAGCTGAGCCCTGTGACGGCCCCTGATGGTTGGTGTCGACCGAGCGCATCGTAAAACGCCGCCGTCGCCGTCGGTGGGGTTCAAGCCGCGGAACGTCATTCTCTCGCGAGCCTGCGGCCCTTGGCGCTGCCGCGTGGGTTATGTCCCGGCGTAAGACCAGTGCGTGCGCACCCGCAAGAAAGGCCGTCTCGCGCTCCATCACCGATGGCTTCTGTAGGCATGCTTACGCTGGGAAGGCCGTCCCGGTAGAAGCCGTTAGCCTTAGTGAAAGCCTTAGCCTTAGCCTTAGCCTTAGTGGAAGCCTTAGGGCGCCCCCACGAGGTGACCGAATCCTTCACTGACAGTTGATGTGACAACACTTTACAGAGGACTGTTGACTGGTGGAGGGGGGTAGGAGGAGTTACTTCAACGTTCGGTGGTGTGGTTTAATTCTTGACCAACTTTGCATTCCCGTGGTGAAAAGTTGCATAGCACGGACAGCGTGCTTGCTAAGGTGCGCTGCAAAAACAATTAAAACTTGCAGGTCAACAACGAATGTTGCAACTGTGTTACAGTGTTCCACCTTCATGAAGATTGCTGCCGATGGGTTGTGCACAGGATGGATGCAATCCTGCTGCGCCACTGTCAATCGACCCAGGCAAAACCAGCGCTGTTACCCCGGTGGGACAAACAGGTCTTATTTATACGCCACCAGAGAGGTTTACAAACCGTATGTCCGAGGCGGGTCACGCCTAAGTGGTCGGTAATGACGTGCTGCTACGAGTGGCCCGTGGGGCTTTTATCGAGAACTCTTATTTATCACCATCTTCGGTAAATGACGCAAGGTGTTTCAATGATGCACATGATCAGATGGTCATTGACAGGGTCCTTACGACTGTTGTGTTCTGGTGGGATGTGCCGCAAGACAGAGTCCTTACGAATGTTATGTTCAGGTGGGATGTGCCGCAAGACAGGGTCCTTACGAATGTTATGTTCGGGTGGGATGTGCCGCAAGACAGAGTTCTTACGAATGTTAAGTTCTGGTGGGATGTGCCACTGGCGTTGGAGCTGCAAGCCGCATTTTGGAGGCCCTCTGCTTGTAAACGTCGTTGCATTATGACAGACTTGTGATAGCTGGGGCATGGCACTTGACATCTTCGTGACTTATGCAAATTTATACATAGCGCTCCGGGAATTCCAATCCTGAAAGAGCTGTAGGGTTTGGGGGTTTATTGATCGCGGGCTGGCACTATTCTGTGTGCATAATCCGAAGGCGGACCTTTCCGGTTGTCGTCATTCGCCCGTGACAAATGCTACAGCTGCGGACCTTGCTCGGCTTTCGCTTGTCGCCCGGCGAATGGCGGCGGCTGTCCCTCCCCCCTCCCTGACTTAGGCCATGCCTGGTGCCGGGCGGTGGTGGGCCGTCTGGTCGTACTGCCGTCATTAGCAGCCTGGACGGGCCGTGTCCGATGATCAGCGCTCACACCACACCACGCCCCGCCCCCTCCCCCTCCCCTCCCCCTCCGCTCCGCTCGACCGGGAGGCGGGGCGGTACGGTGGAAGGGAGCGCCTGTCGGCCGTTGACAGGCGCGAGATGACGACAGCGCCGGCTCTTCGACAGCCGGAGCTGAGCCGTGTGGCGCGGCGTTTTGACGCGCTGACTGGTGGCGTGCCGGGCGGCGTGGCGGCGGCGGCGGCCGGCCGGCTCGGCTCGTGCGGCGCGGCCATCGGTCGTGGCGCCGCCGCTCGCCGATGACCCCGGTGTCGGCCCCGTGTCCGCGCGCATTGTGCCCGGCCGGCGCCCGACTGCGCTCCTTTGTTGGGCGGCCCGTGAAAAATGCCCGCGGCGACTCATCGACGGCATTCAGGAGGCGCGTCCGGCGCACAGATTGACGACGTCGGCATTGTGTGCGGCGGCCGGCGCGCCGCGATCGCCGCCGTCACGCAGCGCACCTGCGACGGAGCGGCGCGCCCCGGAGCGCCCAGGCGGCGTCCGCCGGGGACCGCCGAGCCGAGCCGCGGCTCTCCAGGGCCCGGCTCCCCCCTGACGTCGACCCAAGCCCCGCCCGGTGAGGTGGCTGGCGTCGCAGATACACGCCCATGAAGAGCACCTTTGTTTCCAAATATGGGCTCAAGAAGAATCAGCTGATTTAACCTTGTAAAGACGTAGGTATAGCACAGGAATGATGCGCTTCGATGTTATTCGAATAAGCGTTATTGGCAAGTGATCTGTGGCTAAAGACCATCAGTATCGATCATTCTGTCCACATGAGATCGAGACCTGCCTTTTTGCCGGACGTCCGCGACCGTCACAGCGCGTCGACCGTTGCTATGCGTTGTTATGTCAGCGCCGACAACTTCCTTGTAAACAAACGCACTTAATTCGCTTCTTGGCCGACTGGGGATGGTTTGGGCCGTGACGTTATAGGTAAGGAGTGAGCTTCCATTTGCCAGTGAAAAACAGACCTCAGTCGGCACAGCTGGTCATTAGGCGTCATGCCGGGACGACGCCCGGTCGGTTTTTGTGGAAGGTGGAGTTCTTCTTATCTCCGAGGGGGACTCGTGATCCTCCAAATTAACCAGAAACTTAGAAATCGTACACATGCTGTCCTGGGACGGACCTGGCCCTTCATCCCCCTCGACGATTTGTACGAAGCTGCTCTTACCGTGCAGGACTTGAGACAGCACGGGCTGATGCAAACGATGGGTTCATGGTCTCAGATGGATTCCATGGAACGCTCTCACAGAACCGCACGGCGGCTGCTCGCCCAGCGACAAGTCGTCGGGCTGGTGCATGAATATTCAGGGGTTCTCTTGTGCAACGTGGTGTTTTCTTCTCGATCTGTTCCCACGGTCGGAGTGTATCCTACTAGCAGGCTCAAGGATGTATGCTTAATCACCCCATCCTTGCTGGAAAGGACACCATTGAGCTGTCACGCTGCAAGGAGATGATATTGTTCGTATGATGGGGACGGTGAGCTTGTAATCCCGCATGAAGAAGTCGAACCCGGAACTTTTAAGGTGCCCGGTGGTCATGTGAACTGTAAGAAGGTGCCCGTAAAGGTCATGTGAGTCCACACTTTCTGTTTTTCACTGCTGCTAGGATTATGTGTTGGTTAGTTGCAGACATTAGCAATGTTCTGCTCGATCCCTGATGTAATATTTAGGTTTTTAACACTTATCAGGTGGGCAAAAATCAATCGCGCTCATTTCTGGGACGAGGCGTAAACGCTTATTGTGGAGCGTGTATAACTCGGAGACGCAGAACAACGGCAGCGTCGCCGTTTCCGCATTGTTTTATTGATTAGGTCTTCTCGCAAGGGTAGGTCTCATGCGCAAGCTGGAAGCCTGTCTGCTCCCTGATCGCCCTCTTCACTAGCGATTGGTGAAGGAGTGGCTCAGTCCTTTGCGCCGCGCCTTGTTTTGCTAACTTGCGCTGGACTGGAGCCCTGGGATTCGTGTTCAGCAATATTCTTTTTTCGATTAAACGCATCCCGTCTGTGGTAAAAATGCATGACATTCGGAATGCGTTCTATCTGAGCGTCGCTCCCCTTAAACTAATCCTGGCCTCGCCCCTGTATTCGTTCTGCGCTTGTTGCTGGCACTGTGCAGCGGTGTGTGTCATTGTGCAGTGTGTGGGCGTGTTGTCTGTTCATGGCATCATCCCGGAAAGGCGTGGCATCATTTCTGTCTGACCAATGTCAGGCGGCAGAAAATCGGCATGACTAGCAAATTACCATGAAAATCTGTGGGATCTTCATTTTCGCCCGAGAATGCGCATTTATTCTACCCAATAATTGCCCGTAGGAGTCATGCATACTTCGAAGAGAAATATGTTTTTCGCGTTCGGTCTGCTTCCGTGCTGTGCTGGAGCCGTTGTGCTCAACCTCGTGAGACATGAGTTGAGTTATCGTGCATTGAAAGCTTCTCCGAGTCCAGGCGTATACCAGCTGAAGCTGAAGACGTCTGACGACGATACTCACTTAAAATAACAAACGAATAAATGCTCTGAAGTGTACTTGCTCATTCTGCTCGTTACCGACGCTGCTTGTGTGTATTTCTTCTTGCCTAGTTGCGCCTCAGATGATAAACATTTGGCCGACCGTCACTTACGAAGCCGGCTTGTGACTGCTGGGTTGGTTTGGATTCACCAGCCTTGGTCGAATCATTACACGGATGATTGACGTTTCCGGCGCTGGGGATGGCGCTGCCAGGGACGGGGACAGCTCAGCTGCGGACCGGGACAGCCGGAAGCTCCGGCTCCTCCACAGCCAGCGCTCGCCGCAGGTGCTCTCCACGGCAGCGCCGCCAGGCGTGCGCCGGTGGCCGTACGCGCGTGCTGCGGGCCGGCGTCCGTCGGCCCAGCGCCAGCGCGGCGGCCCGCCGTCGCGGGGACGGGGGGAGGGGGCGAGCGGGCCCATTAGTCGGCTGTTTACGTGGAGGGCAGACGTGTGCCGGCCCCCGGGCCGCGGAGGCCAGTTTGTTTACCGCCGGCGATATGGCACAGTCAGGCCGGACCAGCTGTAATTTGCCGCCGCGTGAGGGTCGGGCCGCACCGTCGCCGTGTGCCTCGGCCGGGCCGGCCTCCGTCCCAGGCGGCCTCCTCCGCCGGCAGGCCTGCCGAGAGCCGTCTGGCGGTCATGCAGCGCGCCCTGATCAGCTGTCTGGTCGACAAGATGGGTCGTTGGCTGGGCGGACTTCTCACCTGCTCTGCTTGCAGCGACGCCGGCTGCGGGTACGGTGGAGAAGCGCCGTCGCGCCGGCAGCGCTGGCTCGTGTTCTCTAGTCTGTGTCAGCGCCCGTGGAGGGACAGGCGGGTCACGCTGGCATGCCGGGAGATGGTAGTTGAGAGGGCAGCGTGTGGCTGCTGCCTGCGCCGCGGCGGGCTGACTCCACGGTCGGGCCGCGCTGGGCGGAGTCTGATGGTGTCAGTCGTGTCCGAGCGGTCACACAAGTGTACGTCCCGTTCCATGTCAGCGGCGGTGGCGCCCGCCCTGAGCCGGTGGGCCGCAGCCCGGCCCTCTTGCCAACGGGCACTTGTCGTGTGCTGCTGTCTGTTCACCGTGCTTGAAGCGTTGGTTCTATCTGAAGCGATGTACGGGCGCGCGCTTCACCAGTGCGTGTACCGCGAACGCTACCCGACCGTCAGAAGAGGGCCGCTGGGGTCAGAAGGAGGCCGCTGGCGTCAAAAGAACTGGCGTCAGAAGAGGGCCGATGGCATTACGATCCGAGATGTGCAGTAAGGCTAGAGTAGTCATACTCGACTCGAGCTGGCACAGAATACGCGCCTTCCACCCGGATGGGTTCAGCGTTTGGCGTTAGACAGCAATGCGCAGGATTGTAATGCGTCGACACCGAAGGCCGTGGGCCTTCCCCGCAACTGGCCGCGTGGTCCTGTTCGTAGCAGGTCGGCCGTGGCGCCGCCTCTGCAGCAGGTCCGCTCGCCGGCCGCGGGGTCCTGCCCGTGGCAGGTGGGCCGTGACGCTGCCTCCGCAGCAGGTCCGCTCTTCGGCCGCGTGGTCCTGTCCGTGGCAGGTGGGCCGTGACGCTGCCTCTGCAGCAGGTCCGCTCGCCGGCCGTGTGGTAACGCGCTCGCAGTAGCAGCTGAAAGACGTTTTAAAGGGTAGTGACAGGGGCGCCAGTCGGACCGCTGCCGCCGAATCGTACGTGGGAAATACAAGCTGAAGGCCGATTCCACGCCATCTCAGCAGATCTCTAGCCAATTAACACCTTGTTTTTGCTTGTATTTTGTCACTTCCGTCGCATAATAGTGCAGTCACTGTATCGGCTTGATCCAACTACCATATCAGTTTGTATCAGTGCACAACATACCATGTGAAAGGCAAGGATGACCGCGGAATTTCCACGAGCGTGCAGACGATAAGATAATGCTCCCTGAGCATCCTAAAAAAAAAATGAACGCTGCCGGTTCCAAAGTACCAGGATTAGGAATTAAAGTAATCGTGTAGCCTTTGGCGTCCCTCGAGCGTTCTCGTGATGTACTTGTCTCCAGCCGTGTCCAGCATTGTTGCTGTTTATTGGTATTTTTGGGCGAGCCGGCTGCTAAGATCACGTGGGATCTTCACTAGCACCGTCATCTGCTGTGGCAGCGAGCCAAGCCGTGCCTGTGTCGAGGCCGGCCCGGGCCGCGGGTACGTGCCGTGTCAGCGCTCCTGCGCGCCGCGCCTGCGGCCAGCCAGACGGCGTCACACCGGGCCGGGGGCGGCGCGCGCCGACCGCCCCGGGCCGCTCCGATGATGGAGCGGCCGCGTCGCTGAGGTGCCATCGGCCCGGCGCGGCGGGTGGCGCGGGCGTCTCCCGCCGACAGGTCGTCGGTCGCTTCGGCTCCAGACTGGCCGCTGGGCTCCGGACTGACCGTTGCTCCCGGCGGTCAGGCGGCAGCGATCGACGCTCTGCCGGCGTCCGTGCCGTCGGCAGCGGCGGCCGGAGAAGAGCACGGCGCTGAGTCGGGCTACGCCGGCGGCGCCTGCGCAGCGTCACCGGCGCCGGCGCCGGCGCCGGCGCCGCACAGGCCGGCGGCGGCGGCACGCGCCGGCTGAGCGGTGTCCATCCTCGGCCGGCACGCCCTGATGGCCGCCGGCGCTGGCCCGCGTGTTTCCAGGAGCTCAGGAAATGGATCAGTGTAAGCTATGGTAAAAATGAGCCGGTTTTGGCCTTAACGGCGGTCGGCTACGATCGTTTTTTCCGGCTTGCCGCGGCTTTTTATGGAGTGGACCTGTCCTGGCACTCCCTGGCCGCGAGATAAAGCCGGACGATTGAGCCAGCGGGCGGCGGCCTCGGCGCGGCCGCCCGGCCGCGGGCGGCACCGTCGGACCGCTGGCGCCCGTTCCCCGCACTCTGGGCCGAGACAAAAGGGCTGCGGGCGCCCCCCGCCGCCGTAATCACCGGCCGCAGGCGGCCGCACCGCTGATTGTTTTTGCGCCGGCGATGGGCGCGCCGACCCCCGCGGCTCGCGATGGCCGCGCGCCTCGGCAGCAGGAGCCGACGCGACGGTCGACGGGGAGCGCCGGGCGCGCGCCGGAACGGCCCGAGATGTGCAGGGCTGTTTGGGGGGGGGGGGGGAGATGGAACCCGTGTCACCTTCATCATTGGGCCCGGGTATGTCGGAAGAGTGTTGTAAATTGGAAGGAGGTGCCTGGTGGCGAGCGATTGAATATAGCTGATTGCAATGACACGCTGGTAAAAGTTTCCTCCATCGCCCCAGGGACACAGCCACGTTGTAAACGCAGACCTTCGGGTGGGCCTGGTCACATCCAGCCGTCAGCCGTAAACCGGACCGGACCGGAGCGGAGCGGGGGCGTGGCCTCGCCGGCCGCGGCGCGTGCTGACGCTGCCACCTCCGCCCGCAGTGGCCGCCTCGACGTCGCCAAATGACTCGCGCCGTTGGCACCCGGCCGCACGGCGGTGGTGGCGGCGCCGCCACTGACCGATAATTGGCCGTCGTCATCTCGGCGGTGGCGGCGGCGGCGGCGGCGGCAGCGGCCGGCGGCCGGCGGCCGGGTACCACTCATCCCCTGCATCACAATGAGGCCGTGTTTTTGCCGGGCGGCGGTGGTGGCGCACCTGTGCGCCGCGCTGACCGCCGCCTGTGAGTCACACAGCGCCGCCGAGGGGGCCGGACCGGTCGGTGGGCCAACCGGGCGCCAGACGGCGCTGATCCGCTCACGCTCCGGCGACGGCCGGGCTTCCCGGGCGGCCGCCAGCGGCCGGCGGTGGGCCGCGCGTGCGACCTATCGCCGCCGCACGCCACGCGTGCACGGGCGCGTGCGCGTCGGGCGCCGATGGGTGGGAACGGTGGGCGGCTGCCGTGCACCGCGCGGACCCGGCCATTAGCAGCGCGGGCGGGGGCGGCGGCAGACGCGCACGGCTGTTTACCGGGCGGTGCGCGCTGCCCGCCCGGGCACGCCGACGCCGCGCATGGGCGGCCGCCGAAGCAGCGAAAGTGGTCGGCACGAGAGCGCCGTTTTTATCGAGGTGTGGCGCTGTCAGCGTGGTCGTGGTGCGCCACGCTCGTGGGAACCCGCCGCTGCCTACCGCTCGACGGTGCGGACCGAGCGCGGTTCCGAGTGCGGAGCTGCGGTTCCGGCGGTGTTTTGCACCTGATTGGCGGCTGCCGCTCCACCGCTGGTCTGGCCCGTTGGCGGCCGCGCGGCCGCGGACGTACGGCAGCGGTCCGCACCCCCGCCCCGGCATGCCAACCATCCGCCGCACTCGGGCAAACCGCGCCCGCCATCCGGTGTATTTTAGCGGCGGCGGCGGTGCCTCGCCGGCGGCCGGGCTCACCGCCAACAAACAGACGCGCCGACGAGTGTCCAGCTGACGGCCGAGCGGCTGCCGGCGCGGGCGCGGGGCCGCGCCGTCCGCTGTCCTCCAGGGGCGGCGCGACCTCGTAAGGATGGCGGATATGCCACTGGGCCGGGCCCCGGTCACGCGCGCACGCCTGGTTGGTGGCCAAGGGTCGCGCTGCGTCGGCTGATCACGACGGTGAGGGCTGAGCACGCAATTCGCAGTCGCGCAGTCGCGCGTAACGACAGCCAACGGCCGCCAACGACGCGCGCCATGTGTAGGTGGAGTCGCGAGTGCTTCTGCGCCGCTGCTGGGCCGTGCCCGTGATTGACGGCGGCCGCCGGCGGTACGGCCGGTGCGGCCCGGCCGCCCGGCCGCCCGGCCGCGCCGGGCCCCGGGCCAGGTCCCACGCCCCGGCTCGCGCTGACCCGCTCGGCGCCATCCTTGACTCCCGGCCGCTTCCGAGTGCGCCGCCGGCAGCGGCCGCTTTTTATGGCCGAATTAATGGTCGTGATCGCCGACGTGCTGCACCGCGGTCGGTGGAGGCACCCCCGGAATCGTGGGAACGGGCCGGCGGCTGTTGGCGGCGGCGCCGATCTCGGTCGGCCGCCGCCTCCCTGGTCACGCCACGCGGCGACAAATGTGGGGGCCGCTGCTCGGAGCTCTTCTGCTCGGAGCGGCCCCCTGGCCGAGGCGGCTTCCGGTACCGGAATGCCGGCCGGCCGCCCCTGACGGGAGGCGGGCAGCGACAGAGGCTGCCGCTACCTACCTGGCCGCTGCTGCTGTTCGGCGCCAGCGTGGCGCTGAGGGGTGCGTCTCGTCGGCACTGGGAGGCACGGGAGGCTGGAGGCGGGAGGATGGCGCCGCTCGGCCGGCGCCGCGCCGCTCTGGGTCCCGGCCGACTGTGGCCGCGAGGCTGTGGTCGCATCGAGTCGCCGCCGCAGCCGCCACCGAAGGCAGACCATCCGTACGGCCTGGGCTCGACTGCTCCGCCGCAGACGCCACGGCGCCGCCACGGTACACCGCTCTCAAGCTGCCGAGACGACCAGAGCTCCGACGGCGCGCCGCCACGGCAGTCGGCTCGTGTGCGAGGCCGCAGCCTATGGCGGCGTTTGCCCGGTCCACGGCGTGGGAACCTTCGTCTTTGTACCCGCCCACCCCCGCAGCCCGGCTGCGCGCGTACTTTTGGCCACGCTTCGCTTGCTTTTCTTTGTTTTTAATTGGCCCAAATCGGGGCAGTTCACAGGACCGACTTTCAGGTGCGTGGGCCGTGCAGTCCTGCGCGCGCGGCGGCTGTTGTAGCGCAGAGCGGGTCGCCCGTTCAGCGTGGGGTGTGCCGGATTGTGGCGGCTCCCACGGCCCGGCGCGGCGGCCGGGCTCGTGACGACGCCGGCACGCGACGAGCGACAGCCGGGAGACACGGCGACAACCTCTCAATTGCCTACTCCTGATGGCTGGACGCCGCCGGCCGGGGAGCCGGTCGAGGGGGCGGCAAGGAGGCGCCGGGCACACGTCTCGGCCGCCTCACCTCTGACCCGCCTGCCGATAATCTCTCCGCCGCGGGGCGCCGAAGGACTGCGCTCGGCCGACCCGCACTCATTACGGCGAAATGGCGGCGCGCGCGCTGCACGGGAGACCGGCGGCGCCGCCGCGGGCCGCCCGGCTGCCGGTCCGCCCGGCCGTCCCGGCGCCGAAGGCCGGGCCCTCCGCAAACAGCGCGCATTCTCCGCATCGGGCCGCGTGCGCGCCGGCGCGCGGCGGATTCGAACCGGGCCCATTGAGCTTCGGATGCGAGCGCGGAAATGCTGGACAAAGCGGCGGCGGCGCGGCCGTTTAAACCGGCCGTCGAGCGTGCGGCGTCCAGCGTCTGAACCTGCCACCCTGTGCTGGCCCGTCTCTTTTATCGGTCGTCGCCGCGAACTGAGGGCTCCCCCAGGGTGCCGATCTGTCTTGGGCCACTGGGCGCTGCGCTTTTGTGGGCCGGCCTGGTCGTCGTGAGGTGGGGAACAAAGAAAAGGGAGGTGGATCGGCCGGCTACCTGGCCGCCCGGCACACTCTGCCCCCGGCGCCGCTCTGGGCTGGCTTCCACCCGCACGCTGCACCCGGTCAGCCGTCCGGCTCGTGGACGCGGTGAGGTAGAAATGCGACATGGTCGTCGGTACGTCGTGTGTCGGGATGTTCTAACAACGGTAGTGTGCTTCATCAGAGGCGTGGCGTCTCGTCCGTTGGCGGGCGTGACGCCGTGTACCGTGCCGGTGCATTCTCGTCCGGCGAGCCCCGGTCCTATCGTAAAGATCGAGTAGAGCGGCGGTGAGGACGGGACAGGATAGCCAGAAAAACGGAGTGACCGGCAACGCGCGGCCGCGCGGGGTATTCCATAACGCGCGCGGGCAAATTAATGAGCACTGTGTGGCTCCCAGACCCCGCGACGGGCCCACAAAAACGATTTATTGTCTCCAGCTGAGATGTGCTTGTCACGGGGGAGGAGAGCCCAGTGTTAGGACTGACCGCAGCCGGGCGGAGGGGAGGGGGACGTAATGGGGGTGGAACACCTGCGCCGGAGCCGTGCGCAGGTGTATGTCGGGCATGCGCGCTATGCTGCGCGGCTTGAATCGTGGCAGTCGGTCGTACGGTGGAGTACAAGGCACCGGATGGGAGCGCTGCCTGTGCTGTACGCGCTACGGTCGGGTTCTCACCGCCGTGCTGCAGGGTGGCGCGACGGGCGCCGCTGGGCCCGGCCGCCTCATCGTGGCCGTCTCCGAGCGTTTCGCCGGCCGTCCGATGACCACCGGCAGGAAAACTGCGCTGCCGATGGCCGACGGCTCGGCGCGCCGGCAGCGGCAGGGCGGCCGCGTCGGGCCGGCGGCGCTGCAGTGTCACGGCCGCCGTCACGCCGTCGACCGCTCCCACGGCGAGCGCTGGAGCGGCCCGCTGCAGGCCGTCGGACCCGCTGAACCGTCCGACTGCCGCCGCGCTGCCGCCCGTGACGGTCGGAGGTGCCGCCGCGCCGGCCGTGACTGCGGCGCGCCGGCCGACGGGCGACTGGCTCCCTGTTGCCAGCTCTCTCCTCCGCTCCATCTTTCTCTCTCTGCCTCTGATGGTTCAGCTGGGCTCGCCTGGCTCCACAAGTCACCACACTCACCAGAAGCCCGGCTTGCAGGCGAATCGCGGCCTGCGCGGTTGACTTATTGTGGACGGTTGTTGGTAGCGATGAGGCATGATGGGTCGGTTTCTGATTGGGAGGCATGAAGCATGGAGTGGCAGATTCATATGTGTCACATGCTACGTTACAGCGAATGAGGACTGAGGCAAGGGGCTGTTTATGGGCCAGCTTACAACCGTGCATTGCAATTACTTCAGGCTGGTGACAGCTGGCTTATGCAAATAGTCGAAAACGAAGATTATATCTGATAAATGACGTTTGCAAACTAAAATTTACTGGTTCGCGGGCCGCTGTTACATGCCGGGGCGCATGCTCGTGGGCGTGTTATCAATACCCCAATGCGATAGCATAATTCGCGACGTGCATACAGCCCACACGCGTGCAGCGGTGACCAGCCGCCAGCACCACTGGGACCCCGGTCTGGGACACGGCTGGGCTGCCGAGCCGCCGGCCGCAGCCCATGAGAACGCCGGCCCTCTGGCGGGCGGCGCCGGCGCTACCCGGCGCCGGCCGCTGCCGCCGCTCAGTCGGAGCCGCGCCGCCCGTGCCGCCGCTGCGCTAGTATCGGCGCTCGGCCCGCTGCAGTGTTGGCGCTCAGTGGTGTGCCCCGAGACCGGCCACCAGTGAGCCGGTGCCGCCGCCGCTTCCCCGTGCCATGGTGCCGATGCTCGGCAGCGCAGTGTTCCAGATGAGGTAGGTGGTGGTCCGTGCCGGGCCGGCCCGCGTCTGGTCTCCGTGCCGCGGTGCAGGGGCTTCGGAGCGACAGGCAGGTGTACTTAGAGCAGGAAGGTCCTGGCTGCTGCAATGGCCGCCCGAGTTGCAGGCTGCAGACGCCAAACGAGAGTGCTGCCGAGAAAGCTGCCGGTGACCCGCCTTCCTCATGGAACGGCGAACCGTCGACGCCCGGTGCAGTGGGCGAAGGCGCCCGGTGCAGCGGGCGAAGGCGTGTCGCGGAGGAGACGTGAGCCGGCTCTTTCGCACGCGGACGGCGTGTTGAGCGGTACGGGGCCCAGCGTTCGCCGCTCGCCTGCAGTCTGCGTGCGCGCGGCGGAAGCTGTGCTTGCGAGGAGGCTCTCGGCGGCCGCGCGGGCTCCAGCGGGCTGCTGGCGGCGGCGGCGGCGGCACGGCCGACGCTCAGCGGCTGCGCGTGCCGGACGGCTGTTAGTCGCCGGCGGTGGCCGCGCCACATAACTCAGCCGAATGGATCGGCTGGCGTGGCCGGCCGTGTGGGCGCGCTCACTCGTCAATCAGGTGATATAGCCGTGAGCGGCGGACTGGCCGCCCGCGCCGGCGCGTGTCACCCGACCCCCGACCGGCCCTGCCGCACAGCACACCCGCTCGGCACGTGACACAGGTCTGGGTGGGCGCCATCGGGCGCGGGTGGCCACTCCGCCGCGATGCGTCCTCAGGGTCAGCTAGAAGGCGATGCCAGGCCGCCTGGAGCTGGCTGCAGGTGCGCGAGCGGCAGCTAACCTGCTGTATGCGCGTGACATCTGGTGACGATCCAGGAAGTTGCACATGGACCATTGTACAAATGTACATATCCGGCTGCATTTTGAACATTGTTGGGGTTCCATAGCATTGCTGCGTTCCATGATGGTTGAGTCGGAGCATGTTCGCCGGTCTTGGCAATATTCCGATAATTGGCTGATCGTTTGTGGCCGGCTGTAAACGTCTCCCGTTGTCATACCGCTCGGATTATCTGCGGTATTAATCACGTAAATGAGCATTGCAGGTTGGTTTTGTGTAGGTCTTGTAACGCGAACCGCCCCATGTGCGCGGCTGACCGCATTGTTCCGGTGCTCGTGTAGCCCACAACGTCAGATCATCGCATGACTAGATCATGAAACGGGAAAAAGAAGTGTATCAACAACTAGTGGCTTTTTTACTCAAGTGCATACGTAGCTCAGGCACTCTCCGCCATTTGGCGTAGAAGCTTTGTATTTCGCGAGAGGACTGCGCATTTAATATTCCGCATGGACGGTCCCAAATAGGTACAACTGTTACTGATGCACTTGTTCAGTTCGCATGCACGCATGCATGGCTTTCAACCACCACTTTTTGTTTCGGGAGTTAAGACCCTCATGAATTTTAATGGGCCGGCTTTGCATAACAGAACTTTTATCAAGCAGGCTGATCCCCACTTTCACAGACCTGGGTTCCATGTGGATTAAAACGGTGTTGTAGCATCAAGCGTATTTGGATTTTGGGTTAAACAGTGTGCCAGCAGCACGAATGGTTGACGTCGTTTGTAGATCAGGTGCCTAAGTGATTATGTATGCATCGTGCATGTTGTTCATCCAACAGGCATGTTTGTGTTCGAAGGCGGTCTTGGCCGGATGAGGTATATGAAGTTTGGTTGCTCATCTTTGATATGCTCCATCAAACATTACGCAGTCCGATGTGGCATTCATTTTAATCAAGTAAAACCTCAGGGACCTGCCCAAAGGTAGCCTTTGAGTAAAATGTATTGTATAGCGTGACGCGGTACGCCTTTCTCTTTGATGTGACACATGTGGTAATTCTTATTGTATTTTCTGCCACGTTATCTATCTTTATACGGCAATCGCTTTGCGATGTTTTGAATTCGCGTAGCCCTGCAGGAGGCGAGTAACCAGGTGCACTTCTTTTGTGGAAGTGTGTTTGGTCATAACGCTACGGCCGATGACTGAATGCATCAGTTTAGTTCTTGCAGAACATTTAACTCGTTGAAATCGATTTTTTTTTGCTCGTATGAAAAATACACTAAGAAATTTGGAAGCAGACCATTCCATTCAATTGATACACAGGGGATTTCTGGTCGCAAAAATGCATTAGAAACGTAGTAGACACCCCTCAAGAGAGCGCTGCGATGCTCATTATTTCTGCCTTGTCTCTCGATATCGCTGTTCCCCTCCCGTCAGAGCGGCCCGTCGTCGGAAACCCGTTCTCGTGCGCTGTGCTTTCTCCACGGTCAACCTGGTGTCGACGTAATGCGCGTGCAAAACTGTGCCGATGCTCTGATTCGGCACGGTGTTTCCATTCCGTGCGTGGTCGCTGGCTGCAGGCGGCGGGTCGTGCGGATTTCGGCCACGATCCTCCGCTCCGGGAATCCACGATCCCCGTTTCCACAAGCTCCAGCCGATCCCAGCTGGAGCTTCGGCAGCGCTGGGTTCAGTATGGAGCGGCGCCCCGACTCCGGCCGCCCGCCCGCGGATGCTGGCCGCTCGCAGTGCCGGACATTGGCACGGGGACGGGTCAGCCGACCGGAGGGATCGCGCCGCCTCTGTCGCACACGGGGACGGGTCAGCCGACCGGAGGGATCGCGCCGCCTCTGTCGCACACGGGGGCTTAGGATGCTGGCAAGTGACGCGTGGCAGGCGTTCGTCGGAATTGGGCTCCCGGAGGCGGTTGTCTGTGCTGTTTTCTCTGTGTTTGCCGGACGGTTTGTGGCTGTTGAGTCCCGCTGAAAACATTGCCGGAGCTCTCCGTAATGAGAGGCGCTTCCGTGCGAGGCCGGCCCGGCTCGAGGGCCGTGTTGCCCGTGGGCGGTGGACGGGCTATAGTCCTGCTGTGTCGCGGAAGCGCCGGCTGCAGCGGGCTGCCGATCGGTCGGGGTGTCTGTGGCGGTGTTGCGCCCTCCCTGGAGCGGCGCCGGCCATCGGCCGTCAGACGGCCGCGCAGTGCGCCCCCCCCCCCCCCCCCTCCCGGCCGGCCGGCCTTGGTCGGGCGCCAAGCGTGGCGGGCCGCAGCCGCAGTCGGCGCACGGTGCAGGGGTGGCGGCGGCGCTGCTGCCGACTGAGGGCGCCGGGGCCGCCGCCGCCAGGCCCCCCCCCCCCCCCCTCTGGCGGGCGACGGGGCACTGCCGCGCGACATGCACATTATTGAAATTAGACCGAATAACCCGAAGTTCTCGTGCATTGCACGGCTGCCATTGCGAGTGTCGCAGTGCTGCGGACGGCTTAATAAATGAGGTGGGACGGCGGCCGGCGTCCGTGCTCTCCGGGCGTAGCGCGCCTTACCTCGACTTTGCGAGCGCGTGCTGACCTGTGCTCAGGGGCACGGCTCCGGGCGCCTTGTTGTCCTGCCGGCTGCATGGTGACCCGCCGGCGTTGCTGACCGCCACCCCCCCCCCCCCCCGCCCTTCCCTGCTCCCTGGTCGGCGCCGGTGCGTTTTTGGCCGTGCTCGCGGCGGATGCTATCTACGGGCCTGAATTACGAGCGGCGTCCCGGTCACAGCGCTCCGGTCGGCTTTTTGCCGCCGCCTGACGAATTTACGGTGACAAAAGATGCGTGGTGCGCCGGCCGACGGCGGGCGCGACACCCCGCCGCCGCCGCCACTCCCGTGGGGCGCGATTCATTTGCAGTGCAATTTAACTGTATGGTGGAATTATGCAGCGACATTTACAAACGAAGCGAGCTTTGACGGCAGCGGCGTGATCAATGGACTGACGTAGCGGTCGGCGAGGCGTCGCCGGCGATCTCGGGGAGAGCGGCGCTGGGCGCCGTGATAGCTGCGCCAACTATAGCTGGGCGGCGTCTCACGTGTGGAAATTAGACGGTGACATTTCTGATTGTGCGCATTACACGAGTTGGTGATCCAAGTCGAACTTGGGCGCGCTATTCATCATTCGGAGCCGGCCTGCCCGCTTTGTTCGCCGCCTAAATTGCGCTCAGCTCAGGTGACATTTGGCAGATTACAAATTGTCTGGTTATGATTCCCTAAGTAGCCTGAACGGTTCGTTTAAAATGCACAACTTCTGAGGGATGGGAATAACATGGTCGACATAATCGCATCATTAGAACGTCACACGTGGATAATTTGTTATCTTTAAAATGTCAATCTCATTAGCATTTAGAGTAGATCCGGCGGGAGTGAGCGGGGTGCGGTAACGCTCCGGCGGTCACCGCAGTGTCGTCGACACCGCCGTGTCACGCAGTGCCCCGGGGCATCGGCGCTACCGCCGGCCGCTGCGACCGGAGCCGGGACCGGGATCGGATCCAGGCCCGGGCACGCTCCTGGGCCGTGTTGACGCGCCGGCCTCGGCGGGGGCGCAGCCGTTGACCCAGCCGGCGGCTGTGTGCGCCGCGCGCCGGCCGCAAAAACAGCCGGCCGCCGGCCGCCCTGTTTGCGCCCGGCTGTTTGCTCGGCCCGGCCCGGCGGCGCTGGCCGGCCGTTAGCGGAGATCGCCGCCCCGCCGGACAGGTGCTTTCTCGTGCGGCGGTGTCGCGCGTCGGGCCGGCGCGCCGCCTGCGCCGCGGCACGGGCCGCCGGCGGGACTGCCCGTCGGCGACTGGGCTGGCGAGCTCTGCGGACGGGACAGGACCGGCGCGCTGGGAGCACAGGTCCGCCTCGCTGGGAGAACAGGACCGCCGGTCGGGGCGGAGAGGACCGCCCCTCTGGGAGGAGAGGACCGCGTCTCTAGGAGGAGATGACCGCCCCTTTCGGAGGAGTTGACCGCCCCTCTCGGAGGAGGTGAACGCCCCTCTGGGAGGACCGCGGTGCTCAGAGGATGGAATTGCCGCGCTTAAAGGAAGGACCGCTTCGCCGAACGAACAGGACCATTGCGCTGAAAGAAAAAGACGGCCGCCCCGCGGGTAGGGGGTTCCGCCCTGACCGGACAGGGCCGGCCGCCGTGCTGGCCGTCATCTCCCGGCTGCCTCTTTGTCCAGCACCGGTCGCCGCGCCGCTGAGTCACCCGCTCGTAAAGCGATAAACTGATCCGCCGTACGGCAGGTAATTGGTCTGCGGCGGCCGCGGGCCACGATCCGGGCGCCGACTGCAGGCCTCCGGCGCCGGCTGGCGGGGCGGGCTCGGAGCCGACCCGGACCGCTGCAGCCGCCGCCACGAACGGGGGCGAGACGGGCGTAACGGAGGCCGTTGCGTGCCGGCGCCACGCTGCTGAGGGCGGCTGCTCCGATTGCCCGCGGCTGTTGTTGGCGCCGGTGCGGGACCGCCATCCTCAGATCACTCGCCGTCGGGGGCGGCGCGCCGGCGCGCCGCTGCGCCGCCGGCCGGCCGTAATGCGCATCATTGCCGCGATGATTTCATTTGTGTACACGTCGCCCGTCCATTGACGCCGCCGACGTAAACATCGCCCGCTGCCAGGAAGTGGCGGCCGGTGCTGGAGCGGGCGCTGCCGCGCGCGCTGGCCGCAGCGGGGCTGGAGGCAGCGCTTGAGCGCCGCGCCTCCTCTGGCAGAGGGATTCAGGTGCGCCTTCATGACGATGCTGACGGGACTTGGCCGCGACGGCCTGCGTGTTCTAAGCGGCGACTGACGAGCCGCAGCCGGCGGTGTGTCAGTTGTACAGTTCAGCCGCCGCGCGCGCTGTTGGGCACGTCCATTGCGGTGGTGACGGCGCGCTGAGTTGATGGTGGCGACACCGAGCGTGAATCGAGGGACGGTGCGCACGCCAGGCCCATTCATTTAGTAGATGGGCTTCGCTGCCACGGTGGCTGACGGCGGGACCAGTGCCCCTCCTCCCGGGCAGTCGGGACCCGGTAATTAGTTCTTTTATTTAGAGGTAACGGCTCGGCAAAAGGCGATCAGCAGGCGTGTGTCCGTTACAGCCGGGGCTCTAATGGCCGGACGGCAAGCCGCGGCCGCCATTAAATCAGTACCGCTGCCGGGCCGGCTGGGCCGCGCCGCCCCGTGGTCGCCCTCGCGTGAAGCTCACCTGCAAAACAAGCCGACTAATGACCTTAATTGATTAGTTCGCGCCTTTATGGCCTGCGTCGGCCAGACAGATTAAGCTTAGAACGTGGGAGGCGTTTATTATTTCGCCTCGCGTGGGAAAGCGTGGTCTTCCTAGCGGCGCGGCGCCGGCTGGGTCCCCAGAGGCGCCGCTCTGACGCAGGCCACCGCGCCACGTGCACCGGGCACGTGCTGTTGCCGATCGGGCGCGCGCGGCCACCAGTCACGGATGTACGGAGACAGCCGTAGGCCACATTGGTGCCCGCATGCGCTCGCACGAGTCCAATAAGGGGTGGCGGCCGCTTTCGCCCGGTTCCGGGAGCTGGCGGCCGTTGAGTCAGTGGCAGCTGCGGCGGCTCAGGTGAGCCGGTGGCCGCTGACGTCAGCAGCGCAGGCTGAGTCAGCGGCGGCCGCGAGCGCCACTCGATCCACGGCCGCCGGCGCTGGCCACGCGGCCCGCCGGCTCGGCGCGGCCGGCGGTGACCTGTGACCTGACCGGCCGCCGGCCAGACACCGTGCCCGCGCCGCCGCCAGCTGGTGCCAGCTGACCCCGGGGTCGGCCGCCGCAATGACACGGGCGTGGGCGGAGTGCTGAGCCGCCGGCGGCATGCCGGCTACGTGTGACGCCGCCCGCCATCCCCGGCATTCGGCTCCGAAATGAGAGGGCTCCTTGAGGCACGGCGGCACTGGAATCCGGCGCGCGCTCGGCGCGGAGGACCGGCAGCCACGGAGTCCGGAGCGGATCCGTGAGGCTGGCATAGCTGCCAGGCCGGCCAATGGAACGGGTCGGCTGTATCGAACCGGCTCCACTGCAGGCGTATACGGCTAAATATAGACGAGTCTTCTTGGTCGGCTTGGCACCGACGTCGCGTGACAATGCGTGACCGGCGCGAGACGGACCCGGCTGTATCCAGTGTCACTTGCGCGCTCTCCACACCACTGCGCTGCGCTTTGCACTGCTGGGACGGAGAGAACGGTCCTGCATGGTGGGATCCACGCCCACTCTGGCGCGTGGCGCTACACGCCAGCGGTGGACGCCGTGCTCGCCGCTGGCCCTGCTTCACCTCCGGCCCCTGGCCCGTCCCGGCCCGGGCTCGCCTATGTCTGAGCTTGTCATACCCCCGAGCTGAGAGTCGGGTGGGGTGGACGACGAAAAGGGGCGGACGACGAAAAGGGGCGGACGAAAGGGGTGGACGACGAAGGGGGCCAGAGGGCGCCGGAGAAAGTTAGAGGGCGCCCAAGGGAGAGTCAGAGGGCGCCCGAGGGAGAGTCAGAGGCGACAGAGGGAGAGTCAGAGGGCGCCAGATAGAGAGTCAGAGGGCACCGGAGAAAGAATCAGAGGACAACAGTGGCAGAGTCAGGGGGCGCCGGAGGGAGTCAAAGGGCGCACTGTTTTTTCTTCCCTGCCATCGCTCCGCGGTGGGTCACAGATGGCGTGCAATGTTCGGTGCCCTCAGGGCAACTTAAACAGCTCTTGCTCCTTGCATTAGGCTGGTGTTTGCGGGGCCGGCCTGGAGCAGCCAGATGGCTAGCTGTGACTGGGCAATGGCCGATGGCTGGACCCATTTATCCTGCCGGGAAAGTCTGTGCACATCAGCGGGCCAAGCAATGGCGTGTACCAATTTAAGCCAGTTAAGGACTTGCCGGAGCTCTTAGGTGTTGACAAGTGGTTTAAACAGGCTGATTTTATATTAACTCGTTTTTAGGCTCGGACATGAAAAAGGGTGGAGTTTTCGCAGAGCTTTGATTGAAGTAATCGTGACATGTTCAGTTGATATCAGATGCGCAAAAAAAATGCTGTCATTAATTTGAGTCCGATGTGTTCCCTTGACCAAATTATGTCGGACTAATTTCAACTGCATGCGAATTTTCATATAGGATATTATGTTGTTTCATGTTGATGTGTACGTGCATCATAACATTGGTCAAATCATTGCAGTTCTGCTGTGAAATCCTGATTTTCGAATTATTTGGTAGGTAGGAAACGTGATTTAGCAGATGATGGTACCGTTGATAGGACGGTTTCCCTAACTGTGCGATTGTTGTGCATATGTTTTTTGTACAAGACCGGGACAGCTGTCTCAATGTTGTGGCGGCGCCTTGCCGCTCAGTCATATTCAGCACGGGAGCTATAGGGGCTTGTGTTCAGAATGACCTACGGTGACATGCCCGCTCATTTTGTATGGAAGGGTTTCATGATTCTTCAATGCTTCCCGTGCTTTTTTAGTGCATAAATTCGGCAGCCGTTTGCCACGGCCATTGCAGTAAGTGCGTCACGAACGTGCAGCGTGCCCACGAGTAACGGCGGAAAATGTGTGAAGTTAACACCCATTTTAAGCCAATCTCGTCATGCAGCACGATACGGCTGATGTCAACCTTCCACGAGACGGAGCCCGTGGCTCCTCCCCCTGTTACTAGGCGCTCGCTTGCATTAGTTTTGTCAGGCGCGGTGCGGGCCCCTTTCATGTTGTCCATAAACTACTTTGCCTCACGAGGGACTCGGCGGTATTGACGCGAAAGGAGGATGGGTTCGCGGCAAAGGGAAAGTGGCTACACGACGAAGGAAAGGATATTGACTGGGCCGTAGTAAGCAGAATGCATGATAATCTCAATGAATGATATTTCTTGAATTCATTGCCCCTAGCATCATACGCGTATTAAAAAATAATATATATATATATATATATATATATATATATATATATGTAATATACAAAGAATCTTGTATGACTATATATGTGTACAATATGCATACATACATACATACACACATACATGCACGTTTTATCCCACGATCTGCGGTCTCATCGGCATTGACGCTCGCCCAGGAAAGCATCCCATGGGTTTAGTGCTTTTCTGATGTGTGCACAGGTATTGATCAGAGTGCCAGTCACGCCGAGTAGTCGATTTGAGCCACCCACGTCTCCCCCTCTCCCCTCATTTCACGGCGTTAAGCTCGTTCTATGGGAGTGTCATCCACTGTCGTACCCGCCAGTAAGCGCTCGTATCTGCCTCCGCAGTTCGGTTCCGTTCCTCAACTTCGCCAAGATATCGTCGCCGTGGAACCCGACGGCGCCCGGGCCGCAGCCGCCGGCGCCGCCCGCCGGCACGGCCACGCCCACGGTCGCCGGCCACGCCATGAGCCTGCCCGACACGCCCACCAGCGGCCTGCCCAAGGAGGAGCACCTCAAGCTGGCCGGCGACACCGGCAGCGTCACCTCCAATGAGGTGAGCTCGGCCCCGCTGCCTGGTCAGCTGCGCCGCCGGATCACACGCAGGTGGTCGGCGCTCCCGAGCCCAGAGGCGTCACGTGGTCCGGAGCTGGTGGGGACCTCGGTCCGGAGCGGTGCAGGCCGGGCTCGGCCGGCAGAGCACGCTTGGCGCCGCGCTTGGGAGCAGGCGGAGTTGATCAGCAGATCGGCATTGCCAGCGGGCTCAGGGACTGCTAGGCCGTGGGACGCAGGGCTTGTTTCCGCCAAGCGTTAACAGTTACTTGCACAGGCCGTTGGGTCCAAGCCCCACTTTCCATTGGCGAAAGTAAGCCTTACGCACAGACATCCGGTGATCACGTCACCTGCGACGTACTTGCACCAGCCCGTTCCTCATCTCGGCGAATGTAGTGGGAAAAATGGCTGCTTGCATCTGTGTGGCGATGCGGTTTTATTCCTTTTCGCAGGAAAGAACCTCCCTTTTACTGAACGCATGTCCCGTAAATGTCCCATCGCTTAAAAAGGCTGTTCAATATGCAGTCCAATTACTGGGATTCTCGTTTCAGTGTGCGAGTGTGCGATTCACGCTCTAAAAGCACTCAATTGCTCGATTTTTAAAAAAAATTGAAACCTTATGCGATGGGTGCCGTGTGGGCGCGCAATGCTTCACGCTTCCGTAGTAGGAAGTCCAGTTCCTCCAGTGGCTGGACTTCCTTCACCAATGAAGAGCTGGCCGCAGCGGAGCTTTGCCTGCAGTAAGGGGCAATGGCTGATTGGCCTGTGGCGCCTGGTGCGGGTTTTTCCGCCAGCCTGTGGTGGCCGTGGCCTGCGCAGCCCCGCGGCCCCGGCGTGGCTGTGCCGCCGGCTCGGTGAGTGACAGCTGCCGTCCGGCCGGCCGACAGGTCTGCCGCCACTTTGCGCCCGTTCCGGCTCCCATGTCCGGGCCAGGCGCTGGCGCAGTGTTTTCTGGCATCCGATGACATGGTGTTGTTGTGCCGTGCTCATCGTGACTCAGTGGGCGTACCGGGCCGGGCCTGACGCTCGGTGGCTGTGCCCCCCCCCCCCCCCCCCCCACCCACCCGCGCCGGGCTGTATGTTCCCAGGCTGGCAGCGGCGGCACCGAATATTTCCGGGACGCCGTTCGAACAGCGTGGCCTTGGATTCGAGGATGGAGGCCACCCTCTGTGTTCACGCTCCCTTCTCACAACTGAGCTTACAAGGGCTGATGCCGCTTAAGCGTATCGATTGTAGGTGACAGTTAGGGTGATTTGTGGTATTTATTTAATCAACAGGATATAGCCGCTCAGCTTGGGACATGATCGAAAGCAATGGCACATAAATCTCCCGTGTTCAAAATCTGACTGAGCAGCTTTAATGAAGTTATGTTCATCCAAACACTGTTGCGGGCGCTAGTGATTCACCAGAAATATACCAGTGGAATACTGCGGCATCGCAGTATCTGATCAGTAGTTTTTTGGTAAAGGAACCTGCGCAACTGTGTGCGGGCTGCGAAGTGCGTTACTGGCAAAATACTTGTCAGTTTGTCATTTATGTCTTACACCATGAAACGGACCTATGCTGACGCCATCATGGGTCAATGTGCGCCTAGTCGATGCTTAGACAACCAGTAATAATTCATTTTGGTGATATTCCTATTCGATGCAACTTGCGAACTGGTCCGGGCAGTGGGTCGAGAACTGCGCCGGCTTCGCCGCGCCACCCACTGCCACCGGGCGGTGGGACGTGCCGCACAGTGAGACAGCATGCCATGGGAGCGGTGAGCGCCGCTCGCGCTGGAGCCGACCGGCGCGCCATCCACTGCTGCCGGGCTGTGGGACGTGCCGCACAGTGAGACAGCATGCCATGGGAGCGGTGAGCGCCGCTCGCGCTGGAGCCGACCGGCGCGCCATCCACTGCTACCGGGCTGTGGGACGTGCCGCACAGTGAGACAGCATGCCAGGGGAGCGGTGAGCGCCGGTCGGGCTGGAGCGGACCGGCGCGCCATCCACTGCTACCGGGCTGTGGGACGTGCCGCACAGTGAGACAGCATGCCATGGGAGCGGTGAGCGCCGCTCGCGCTGGAGCCGACCGGCGCGCCATCCACTGCTACCGGGCTGTGGGACGTGCCACACAGTGAGACAGCATGCGATGGGAGCGGTGAGCGCCGGTCGGGCTGGAGCGGACCGGCGCGCCATCCACTGCTACCGGGCTATGGGACGTGCCGCACAGTGAGACAGCATGCGATGGGAGCGGTGAGCGCCGGCCGGGCTGGAGCGGACCGGTGGCCCGCGGGAGCGGCGCGGCGCGGCGCAGTTGAGTCACGGCGCCGGCGGCGAGCCACTCCCACCGGCCGCCGCGCCACGCTCCGGCTATCGGGCCCGCATCGCCCCGGCCGGCCGCGCGGCGGAAACGGCGCAGCAGCCAGCAACCGCCCCATCGCCACTGGGTGCGCCGCATTTGCATCGCCCCCGTCTCTATTATGTGGTCTGTCCGGGCTGAGGCAGGCCTCGCTGGGCGGTGTGGGGAATCTTAGGTGGAGCTTTGTATTCCTTCGCATGGACGCCGCCTCCCCCTCCCCGTCTCTGCATGGCTGTCTCAACCTACCCATGAGCTGTTCGAAATAATAAAAACAAGCCCGGAAACAATTAAAAAAGCATTGACTCGCTTTGGGGGCACTGTGACCTTTGGCCGGCCGGCGATTTTAGGTGGGACTCCTTTTATAAGGCTTTATGTTGGAACATGGTCAAAGGACAGTGGCACGTATTCGGTACAGAGTGTTGAAGTTGGTGAGCACAATGTGGCATGTGGTTGGTGGCATACCCTCGTCAGGGCCTCACAGCGCACGGTGCAGCGCTCGTGACTGAAAACTAGAAGTCTTTGAAAATTGGTGGGATTTGGGGTGTGGGATTGCAAGTTAGGTCCTTCTACAACGCACGAGTGTGTCTCGCGTTGAAGTCCAGGATTTTTTTCCTGGGGGGAGGAGGTACTTGTTTGAGCCATTTCCATGCATTGTCTGCGATTGTGCGGCGTATTCCGAATGGAGCCGTACTCCGTCTGCGGCGCCTTAAGCGGGCCCATCCGTGTTCGGCACGGTCCGATGACGAGGCGTCGACAGGCCGCTGCCGTGCCGGGCGTCTGCTTTTTGTGCGGCCGTGACCGCCGCGCGCGACAGGCCACCACCGCCGCCGTGTGTGGCGCTCTCGTCCGCTGCGGCGGACGTGCCGCGCAGGCGGCGCAAATACGCCCCCTCCCCCTCCCTGAGGACCGCAGCCCGGCTCAGCGGGCGTGCGGTGACCGCACGTGCAGAGAGGCGCCGCTGGAGGCTGCCGGCCGGCCGAGGCGGCGGCACCCGGCCGCTCCAGGCACGGCGTGAGCGGCACCGCCCGGAGAGGA
>NW_023596921.1:7287897-7304838 GCF_011947565.3 Pollicipes pollicipes | reverse complement strand
ACTAGCGTTACGGTAATGGGTCAGGCCATGGCTATACACCGTGAACCGAATGAAGAAGTATGAAAATGACGACCTATGTTGTTGTGACTGGGAAGTCGCGCCTGTAATTATCACATTCTCTTCTTTCAGAGATAGTCGCAAATTTGTGGAAAAATTTGGAATGAGATGGCACTCTCAGTTTTTAGATGATTAATTGGTAGATCTGCACTGGCAGTCTTGTTTCAAAACTGTGTTGCATAGATAAATGGATAGTGCCATCCCTGCAGGCCATCACCAAAATAATCCGCAACGGATGCGCAGGACTGTTGGTCACGAACACTAGAAAGTGCATGGTGTCACCCAAAGTATAATAAGGCAGGCTATATTTTTAATCTAATGTCAAGTTAAACACGCGCTCAGCTGGAGGGTCGGTTTGACCCCGAAAGGTATAGTCTCCGAGTGGCGCCGCATAAACGCATCAAACCTTGCATAGTTGTAGCCAATTAAATATCCGATTATTTTTGGTACTTAATAATTACATGTTCCATGTAAGGTCACTGACCCATGGCAGTTTAAAGCCAGGCCACGACTTTCAGCGGAGGCAATTTCTAGGGAATCGTTTAATGTGACGGGACAACGGAGTGTTACACGAGGCCATCGATTTTAGGTGGGACAGTTGAATTTAGGATTACGACTTGATCCATTGACTTTGGATAAGGTATGTAGATCCGGTCGAGGCTAAAACCAAAATGTTCTGTGTTATTGACCTTGCTTTGTGAGATAGTTTATGACACCCATTTTAAGTTTACTGATGACTAGGAGGCAAAAAATAAATTACTTGAACTTCTTAAAGGTCAGAAGAGGTCACTGACCTAATCTCTCCAACCACTAAAATATATTACTTGGACGTTGAAATATACTACGTGTATGTAACCACCACCAGGTCACTAACCCAACTAAAATCATCTTGTAGTTTTTTGGTACCGTGGTCCTCTGATGTTCAAATATGGTCACCGACCTGAACTGAACACCAGTGACCTTTTGCTTAGTTGAGGTATTCAGGTCTGAGGTCAAAGATGGTTGCATCACGAGGTCTGAGAAAACTTCGGACACCGACCTGGAGTTTGACCTTGTCTGACTCGAGCGTCATGACCTAGGTACCTCAAAATTGATACAGTGAGTTCACATGCGTACCCATCCTGTGAATTTGGTGTCCCTATCTCTCGGCTTTTGAGGTCCCAGAGGGGTCAAATTGACTCCCATCCGAGCGGCGGTATTCAACCGGCCACCCGGGCGCGTGGTAAATATCCCAAGACTACTCACAATAAAAGCGTACGTTTCCTCGGGTGACAACGATTGCGCTCAGCCTTGATTTTTAAAGCGAATTTAAGAAAACTACCTTCTTAGCTCAAATCTGACACGCTTGATCGAGACAGGTAGGTTTAGAGCTTAAAGTTTATTTCGAATGTGGCTTTCTTCCCGAAATAATTACAGAAAAGCTCCCTTATCGTTGGTCGCGCTTATCATGGCTCCGTTAGTTCACAGCCTAAGGCGGTGCAGACGACAGAGCAGATCTTTCGTCTTGATGGTTTCCACGAGATGTGGTTTCCGGTAAAATTTTTAGCTATTCTCCCTCTTTGTTTCATAACCTTTGTTTGACCATGGTTGTAGCTTTTCCCGTTTTCCCAGCGTAACGTGCCGAAGTATTTTGGCAGACAAGATGTGTTCTATGATCACTTCCAATCATTTGCCGTCTTGCACTGGTGTAAGTTCTCCGTTTGTGGGATTCGGCCGTTTCCACCGCACGTGTTTTTCCGACCCTGTGATGTTCTCATTATGGTGCTGCAGGCTTCTCATGCAACGCCCGCATGGGTGGAATTTCGAGCCTCCTTGGCGGTCCTCCGTGTTTGTGGCGGCTCCTTCAACCAGACAGCCAGAATAGCTACATTCAAAAACAAAGCTCTGTGTTGCGCAAATTCGATATTCGTTTCCTTCTGAACGGATCTGAATCTAAATCTGAACCCCTCTCAACAGATTTCATGGCGCTCCCCGCATGAACGCGGATTTCAGTACGTAAGCCCTGGCAGCTCCTGCAGGTACAACGGTGCTCCGGCGCACCCTGCCACTAGAGACTGCGAAAACCGCGTCTTGCCCGCCCTCTTGGTTTGGTTTCGTTTTCGTTTGCAGTTTAGCTTCCCGGCCGAATTCGCAGTATGCGGTACTTCACGATTGTCTCCCAGATTCGCCGTTGAACCCGCTGCTGACCTAAGTCTCAGACTCTGCCCGGTGCGCGCTGCCGACCGCACCATATGTGAAGCAAGCAGCTTCAGCACGTCGTATCCATACGTGAAGCAAGCAGCTTCCGCACGTCGTACCATATGTGAAGCAAGCAGCTTCCGCACGTCGTACCATACGTGAAGCAAGCAGCTTCCGCACGCCGCACCATATGTGAAGCAAGCAGCTTCAGCATGTCGTACCATATGTGAAGCAAGCAGCTTCCGCACGCCGTACCATACGTGAAGCAAGCGGCTTCAGCACGTCGTACCATATGTGAAGCAAGCGGCTTCAGCACGCCGTACCATATGTGAAGCAAGCAGCTTCCGCACGTCGTACCATATGTGAAGCAAGCAGGTTCCGCACGCCGCACCACATTGCAGGCGATGGCCGGCATGGCTGTTGGCCGTTTGTAGGTTAATGCGCGCCGGCCGGCAGGGACTTCAGCCTGTGTTTTCCCGGGAGCTGACACGCATTGGCTCGCACACCGGTCACCAACGCTGAGACTGAACCGGAAATGCTCAGGGAGCTTTCTCCCGGATGTATTCTCGTTGTTTCGTCACTTGAGATTGATGGATGTTGGCTGCCGTTGTCCGCTGCGTAACGCTAATGGCCCTGGCGGTTACGTGCGTCGTAAAATAATCGAATTGGTGCTTCGTCGTTGTGATAGCGATTCGGGAGCGTAGAAATCCTTCTGCGTACGTGGTTTGGATCTCTTCCTTAACATTGCTTGGAACGCAGCACGTGAAGTTGTGGATTAATCACGGTGCTGAGACAAAGGTTGTGCTGTAACCTGGCGCATCCACTGGCCTTGCTTTTGTCATTTCCCTTTGGGAGTTTTTATGCTGTCAACTCTAGTGTATGTTGTGTAAAGTTTGGGTCCGGCGTGGTCTAAACCTTGTTATAGCTTACACTGAAGTACCAAAAAGTTAGCGTGACCTCACGAACCACTAGACATGAGCAACCGCAGCACAGCCAGGGGGGGGGGATATTTTCCCCTCTCCAACGTCGCACAATTTGGCATTACACGTGCGGCGGTGTATAGAGAGCGGCGCCCTGAATACGCCGGTTCCGGTGTGCCGCCATGGCTGGCCTGTGTACCGCCGGTGTGCCGCGCTCGCGCGGGGACCGTACCGGGCACCCGCTGAGACAGTTGCGGGCGCCGGCGACGGATCCGGCGCGGCTGGCGGGGCCCGACCCGCCGCAGCCGGCCGGGAGGCGGCCCATTGGCGGGGAATGCCGCCAGATAGGGCCGGGCGCAGTGCTGTCGGCGCCCTGTGCCGCCAGACCCGGCTGATGTTCGGCCGAGTCCCAGTGCGCCGGAGTGCGCCGTCGCGGAGCGAGCGGAGCTGACAGGGAGCTGGGCCGACCGCTACCGACGCACGGCGGGACGGCAGAGGACCTGGCTGGTGCCGCGCGCGGCCGGCCTCGCCACCGGCCCAGCAGCGGGCCCCGTCCGCCGCCCAGCAGTCGATGCCGCTGCTGGCGGGGCGGCTGTTGTCGGCGTTACCGGTCGACAGTACGTCATGACCCAGTGGCAGACCCCAGCTCGGCCACGGGCCGAGCTGGTCCGGTAGACCATAAACGGGTTGAAATGTTCGAAGAGAAACGGGCTCGGACGGACCGGACTCTACATTCTGAGTGATATTGATGTAAATGCTGTCAGCTGGGGCGAAACGCAATAAAAGATCCGTCATGATACTCGTCCGATTGTCATGTGCAATTGGCACGAGTCAAGTGACGTACAAACCTACACTGTTTTGCTGTTGTAGCCATGATTGCAAAGAACAAACTTGGCAGCAATCCCGATGGTTTTCTGCATTGTGCTGTCATCGTCTGTACGCGGTGCAATTGGCGAACATCTATAGTATTTCTTAGGCTACACCACAATAAGATTGCACAAAACATACAATTGTGTGGCTTAACAAGATCATAAACCGCAGTTAAGTTGTGAGACTTGTCATACCATTTCGTAGGTGAGATAAAGAAACATGTGTGGATGCGTCAGTGAGATAAAGAGAATGTATTCATTGTCTTATTTATCTGATTTCACCAAATCTTTGGTTCGATGATTTTACAAATCGAGGACAGCGAATAACGGAGGCGCGGGGAAACTATCTCTTCAACTCCGGCCGACATTTAACGTTAGGTAGCCCTGGATCTAGTTACAGAAAGAAGCGAGGCAAGTAACTCGCTGGCACATCATCTTCACAGAGATTTCTCGAAACCGTTGCAAAGTAATGCCTGCAATGATTACAACAATCCCGCTGCTGGTTTGAACCGCAGGTTTGGGCGATCGGAAATATGATAGTAGTGTTTGTTCTTGTAACCGTTGGTGATAGCAATGTTCTGTTTTTGAAGGCATGTCTTTCATCGCCGCTTTTGCCTGCATCTCCCAAGTGCGTTGAAAATGCGTTAGCCTCAATATAATCGGTGACTTAAATTGTTTTTTCCTTTTACTTGGCAGAACCAGATTTTGTCTTCAACGCAAAACGTTATGGTGGAACAATAGTTTCTGGAGGCACAGACATGTCGATGGGCCCGAGCCGAACCGAGCCGAGTCTCATCAGTGTATGTTAGTCCGTGGCGAGCCGAGCCGAGCCGAGGCGAGCCCGTCCTCTAGTGGTTGGCCAGCGAGAGACGCACGGCCGCCGAGCCTCGGCGCCCTGTCGCGAGCTCACGAGCGGGGTCGATGGCGTCCAAGAAGCTGCGTCGAGCGGTGCGCTGCTCCGACAGAGGCCACCCGGCCGTAGCCGCAGACGCAGCCGGAGCCGGAGCCGGAGCTGGAGCCGCAGCCGGAGCCGCAGCCGGAGCCGCAGCCAGAGCCGCAGCCAGAGCCGCAGCCGGCTGTCATTGCAGTACGGTATGCCGGGGTCTTGGCTGCGGCGCGTTCCACTGCAGCCGACTGTCATTGCAGTGCGGTATGCCGGGGTCTCGGCTGCGGCGCGTTCCACTGCAGCCGACGAGTGCCATTGTAAGTGGACACGCGTTTGCGGGCCCACGCGTTGTACCCCATTGCCCAGTTGATTTTCTCAACACCGACCTACGTTAGGCTTAAGCCTGACCGTTGACCTACACACTGTTTGCCAATCCGTTATACTATTTCGCGCCGCTCCGAACCGTCATCGGGACTCCGAGTCCATCTAGCCCCGTCTGACAGCGCCACGCACTTGGCTGAAGCCAAGGGTGGCGCAGCGTGCTGCCGGCCTGTAGCTGAGCCCTGTGACGGCCCCTGATGGTTGGTGTCGACCGAGCGCATCGTAAAACGCCGCCGTCGCCGTCGGTGGGGTTCAAGCCGCGGAACGTCATTCTCTCGCGAGCCTGCGGCCCTTGGCGCTGCCGCGTGGGTTATGTCCCGGCGTAAGACCAGTGCGTGCGCACCCGCAAGAAAGGCCGTCTCGCGCTCCATCACCGATGGCTTCTGTAGGCATGCTTACGCTGGGAAGGCCGTCCCGGTAGAAGCCGTTAGCCTTAGTGAAAGCCTTAGCCTTAGCCTTAGCCGTAGTGGAAGCCTTAGGGCGCCCCCACGAGGTGACCGAATCCTTCACTGACAGTTGATGTGACAACACTTTACAGAGGACTGTTGACTGGTGGAGGGGGGTAGGAGGAGTTACTTCAACGTTCGGTGGTGTGGTTTAATTCTTGACCAACTTTGCATTCCCGTGGTGAAAAGTTGCATAGCACGGACAGCGTGCTTGCTAAGGTGCGCTGCAAAAACAATTAAAACTTGCAGGTCAACAACGAATGTTGCAACTGTGTTACAGTGTTCTACCTTCATGAAGATTGCTGCCGATGGGTTGTGCACAGGATGGATGCAATCCTGCTGCGCCACTGTCAATCGACCCAGGCAAAACCAGCGCTGTTACCCCGGTGGGACAAACAGGTCTTATTTATACGCCACCAGAGAGGTTTACAAACCGTATGTCCGAGGTGGGTCACGCCTAAGTGGTCGGTAATGACGTGCTGCTACGAGTGGCCCGTGGGGCTTTTATCGAGAACTCTTATTTATCACCATCTTCGGTAAATGACGCAAGGTGTTTCAATGATGCACATGATCAGATGGTCATTGACAGGGTCCTTACGACTGTTGTGTTCTGGTGGGATGTGCCGCAAGACAGAGTCCTTACGAATGTTATGTTCAGGTGGGATGTGCCGCAAGACAGGGTCCTTACGAATGTTATGTTCTGGTGGGATGTGCCGCAAGACAGAGTTCTTACGAATGTTAAGTTCTGGTGGGATGTGCCGCTGGCGTTGGAGCTGCAAGCCGCATTTTGGAGGCCCTCTGCTTGTAAACGTCGTTGCATTATGACAGACTTGTGATAGCTGGGGCATGGCACTTGACATCTTCGTGACTTATGCAAATTTATACATAGCGCTCCGGGAATTCCAATCCTGAAAGAGCTGTAGGGTTTGGGGGTTTATTGATCGCGGGCTGGCACTATTCTGTGTGCATAATCCGAAGGCGGACCTTTCCGGTTGTCGTCATTCGCCCGTGACAAATGCTACAGCTGTGGACCTTGCTCGGCTTTCGCTTGTCGCCCGGCGAATGGCGGCGGCTGTCCCTCCCCCCTCCCTGACTTAGGCCATGCCTGGTGCCGGGCGGTGGTGGGCCGTCTGGTCGTACTGCCGTCATTAGCAGCCTGGACGGGCCGTGTCCGATGATCAGCGCTCACACCACGCCCCGCCCCCTCCCCCTCCCCTCCCCCTCCGCTCCGCTCGACCGGGAGGCGGGGCGGTACGGTGGAAGGGAGCGCCTGTCGGCCGTTGACAGGCGCGAGATGACGACAGCGCCGGCTCTTCGACAGCCGGAGCTGAGCCGTGTGGCGTGGCGTTTTGACGCGCTGACTGGTGGCGTGCCGGGCGGCGTGGCGGCGGCGGCGGCCGGCCGGCCCGGCTCGTGCGGCGCGGCCATCGGTCGTGGCGCCGCCGCTCGCCGATGACCCCGGTGTCGGCCCCGTGTCCGCGCGCATTGTGCCCGGCCGGCGCCCGACTGCGCTCCTTTGTTGGGCGGCCCGTGAAAAATGCCCGCGGCGACTCATCGACGGCATTCAGGAGGCGCGTCCGGCGCACAGATTGACGACGTCGGCATTGTGTGCGGCGGCCGGCGCGCCGCGATCGCCGCCGTCACGCAGCGCACCTGCGACGGAGCGGCGCGCCCCGGAGCGCCCAGGCGGCGTCCGCCGGGGACCGCCGAGCCGAGCCGCGGCTCTCCAGGGCCCGGCTCCCCCCTGACGTCGACCCAAGCCCCGCCCGGTGAGGTGGCTGGCGTCGCAGATACACACCCATGAAGAGCACCTTTGTTTCCAAATATGAGCTCAAGAAGAATCAGCTGATTTAACCTTGTAAAGACGTAGGTATAGCACAGGAATGATGCGCTTTGATGTTATTCGAATAAGCGTTATTGGCAAGTGATCTGTGGCTAAAGACCATCAGTATCGATCATTCTGTCCACATGAGATCGAGACCTGCCTTTTTGCCGGACGTCCACGACCGTCACAGCGCGTCGACCGTTGCTATGCGTTGTTATGTCAGCGCCGACAACTTCCTTGTAAACAAACGCACTTAATTCGCTTCTTGGCCGACTGGGGATGGTTTGGGCCGTGACGTTATAGGTAAGGAGTGAGCTTCCATTTGCCAGTGAAAAACAGACCTCAGTCGGCACAGCTGGTCATTAGGCGTCATGCAGGGACGACGCCCGGTCGGTTTTTGTGGAAGGTGGAGTTCTTTTTATCTCCGAGGGGGCCTCGTGACCCTCCAGATTCACCAGAAACCTAAGAAATCGTACACATGCTGTCCGGGGGCGGACCTGGCCCTTCATCCCCCTCGACGATTTGTATGAAGCTGCTCTTACCGTGCAGGACTTGAGACAGCACGGGCTGATGCAAACGATGGGTTCATGGTCTCAGATGGATTCCATGGAACGCTCTCACAGAACCGCACGGCGGCTGCTCGCCCAGCGACAAGTCGTCGGGCGGGTGCATGAATATTCAGGGGTTCTCTTGTGCAACGTGGTGTTTTCTTCTCGATCTGTTCCCACGGTTCGGAGTGTATCCTACTAGCAGGCTCAAGGATGTATGCTTAATCACCCCATCCTTGCTGGAAAGGACACCATTGAGCTGTCACGCTGCAGGGAGATGATATTGTTCGTATGATGGGGACGGTGAGCTTGTAATCCCGCATGAAGAAGTCGAACCCGGAACTTTTAAGGTGCCCGGTGGTCATGTGAACTTTAAGAAGGTGCCCGTAAAGGCCATGTGAGTCCACACTTTCTGTTTTTCACTGCTGCTAGGATTATGTGTGGGTTAGTTGCAGACATTAGCAATGTTCTGCTCGATCCCTGATGTAATATTTAGGTTTTTAATACTTATCAGGTGGGCAAAAATCAATCGCGCTCATTTCTGGGACGAGGCGTAAACGCTTATTGTGGAGCGTGTATAACTCGGAGACGCAGAACAACGGCAGCGTCGCCGTTTCCGCATTGTTTTATTGATTAGGTCTTCTCGCAAGGGTAGGTCTCATGCGCAAGCTGGAAGCCTGTCTGCTCCCTGAACGCCCCCTTCACTAGCGATTGGTGAAGGAGTGGCTCAGTCCTTTGCGCCGCGCCTTGTTTTGCTAACTTGCGCTGGACTGGAGCCCTGGGATTCGTGTTCAGCAATATTCTTTTTTCGATTAAACGCATCCCGTCTGTGGTAAAAATGCATGACATTCGTGATGCGTTCTATCTGAGCGTCGCTCCCCTGAAACTAATCCTGGCCTCGCCCCTGTATTCGTTCTGCGCTTGTTGCTGGCACTGTGCAGCGGTGTGTGTCGTTGTGCAGTGTGTGGGCGTGTTGTCTGTTCGTGGCATCATCCCGGAAAGGCGTGGCATCATTTCTGTCTGACCAATGTCAGGCGGCAGAAAATCGGCATGACTAGCAAATTATCATGAAAATCTGTGGGATCTTCATTTTCGCCCGAGAATGCGCATTTATTCTACCCAATAATTGCCCGTAGGAGTCATGTATACTTCGAAGAGAAATATGTTTTTCGCGTTTGGTCTGCTTCCGTGCTGTGCTGGAGCCGTTGTGCTCAACCTCGTGAGACATGAGTTGAGTTATCGTGCATTGAAAGCTTCTCCGAGTCCAGGCGTATACCAGCTGAAGCTGAAGACGTCTGACGACGATACTCACTTAGAATAACAAACGAATAAATGTTCTGAAGTGTACTTGCTCATTCTGCTCGTTACCGACGCTGCTTGTGTGTATTTCTTCTTGCCTAGTTGCGCCTCAGATGATAAACATTTGGCCGAGCGTCACTTACGAAGCCGGCTTGTGACTGCTGGGTTGGTTTGGATTCACCAGCCTTGGTCGAATCATTACACGGATGATTGACGTTTCCGGCGCTGGGGATGGCGCTGCCAGGGACGGGGACAGCTCAGCTGCGGACCGGGACAGCCGGAAGCTCCGGCTCCGCCACAGCCAGCGCTCGCCGCAGGTGCTCTCCACGGCAGCGCCGCCAGGCGTGCGCCGGTGGCCGTACGCGCGTGCTGCGGGGCCGGCGTCCGTCGGCCCAGCGCCAGCGCGGCGGCCCGCCGTCGCGGGGACGGGGGGAGGGGGCGAGCGGGCCCATTAGTCGGCTGTTTACGTGGAGGGCAGACGTGTGCCGGCCCCCGGGCCGCGGAGGCCAGTTTGTTTACCCGCCGGCGATATGGCACAGTCAGGCGGACAGCTGTAATTTGCCGCCGCGTGAGGGTCGGGCCGCACCGTCGCCGTGGTGCCTCGGCCGGGCCGGCCTCCGTCCCAGGCGGCCTCCTCCGCCGGCAGGCCTGCCGAGAGCCGTCTGTGCGGTCATGCAGCGCGCCCTGATCAGCTGTCCTGGTCGACAAGATGGGTCGTTGGCTGGGCGGACTTCTCACCTGCTCTGCTTGCAGCGACGCCGGCTGCGGTACGGGTGGAGAAGCGCCGTCGCGCCGGCAGCGCTGGCTCGTGTTCTCTAGTCTGTGTCAGCGCCCGTGGAGGGACAGGCGGGTCACGCTGGCATGCCGGGAGATGGTAGTTGAGAGGGGCAGCGTGTGGCTGCTGCCTGCGCCGCGGCGGGCTGACTCCACGGTCGGGCCGCGCTGGGCGGAGTCTGATGGTGTCAGTCGTGTCCGAGCGGTCACACAAGTGTACGTCCCGTTCCATGTCAGCGGCGGTGGCGCCCGCCCTGAGCCGGTGGGCCGCAGCCCGGCCCTCTTGCCAACGGGCACTTGTCGTGTGCTGCTGTCTGTTCACCCGTGCTTGAAGCGTTGGTTCTATCTGAAGCGATGTACGGGGCGCGCGCTTCACCAGTGCGTGGTACCGCGAACGCTAACCCGAACCGTCAGAAGAGGGGCCGCTGGGGTCAGAAGGAGGCCGCTGGCGTCAAAAGAACTGGCGTCAGAAGAGGGCCGATGGCATTACGATCCGAGATGTGCAGTAAGGCTAGAGTAGTCATACTCGACTCGAGCTGGCACAGAATACGCGCCCTTCCACCCGGATGGGTTCAGCGTTTGGGCGTTAGACAGCAATGCGCAGGATTGTAATGCGTCGACACCGAAGGCCGTGGGCCTTCCCCGCAACTGGCCGCGTGGTCCTGTTCGTAGCAGGTTGGCCGTGGCGCCGCCTCTGCAGCAGGTCCGCTCGCCGGCCGCGGGGTCCTGCCCGTGGCAGGTGGGCCGTGACGCTGCCCTCCGCAGCAGGTCCGCTCTTCGGCCGCGTGGTCCTGTCCGTGGCAGGTGGGCCGTGACGCTGCCTCTGCAGCAGGTCCGCTCGCCGGCCGTGTGGTAACGCGCGTCGCAGTAGCAGCTGAAAGACGTTTTAAAGGGTAGTGACAGGGGCGCCAGTCGGACCGCTGCCGGCCGAATCGTACGGTGGGAAATACAAGCTGAAGGCCGATTCCACGCCATCTCAGCAGATCTCTAGCCAATTAACACCTTCGTTTTTGCTTGGTATTTTGTCACTTCTTCGTCGCATAATAGTGCAGTCACTGTATCGGCTTGATCCAACTACCATATCAGTTTGTATCAGTGCACAACATACCATGTGAAAGTCAAGGATGACCGCGGAATTTCCACGAGCGTGCAGACGATAAGATAATGCTCCCTGAGCATCCTAAAAAAAAAAAATGAACGCTGCCGGTTCCAAAGTAACCAGGATTAGGAATTAAAGTAATCGTGTAGCCTTTGGCGTCCCTCGAGCGTTCTCGTGATGTACTTGTCTCCAGCCGTGTCCAGCATTGTTGCTGTTTATTGGTATTTTTGGGCGAGCCGGCTGCTAAGATCACGTGGGATCTTCACTAGCACCGTCATCTGCTGTGGCAGCGAGCCAAGCCGTGCCTGTGTCGAGGCCGGCCCGGGCCGCGGGTACGTGCCGTGTCAGCGCTCCTGCGCGCCGCGCCTGCGGCCAGCCAGACGGCGTCAACAACCGGGCCGGGGGCGGCGCGCGCCGACCGCCCCGGGCCGCTCCGATGATGGAGCGGCCGCGTCGCTGAGGTGGCCATCGGCCCGGCGCGGCGGGTGGCGCGGGCGTCTCCCGCCGACAGGTCGTCGGTCGCTTCGGCTCCAGACTGGCCGCTGGGCTCCGGACTGACCGTTGCTCCCGGCGGTCAGGCGGCAGCGATCGACGCTCTGCCGGCGTCCGTGCCGTCGGCAGCGGCGGCCGGAGAAGAGCACGGCGCTGAGTCGGGCTACGGCCGGCGGCGCCTGCGCAGCGTCACCGGCGCCGGCGCCGGCGCCCGGCGCCGCACAGGCCGGCGGCGGCGGCACGCGCCGGCTGAGCGGTGTCCATCCTCGGCCGGCACGCCCTGATGGCCGCCGGCGCTGGCCCGCGTGTTTCCAGGAGCTCAGGAAATGGATCAGTGTAAGCTATGGTAAAAAATGAGCCGGTTTTGGCCTTAACGGCGGTCGGCTACGATCGTTTTTTTCCGGCTTGCCGCGGCTTTTTATGGAGTGGACCTGTCCTGGCACTCCCTGGCCGCGAGATAAAGCCGGACGATTGAGCCAGCGGGCGGCGGCCTCGGCGCGGCCGCCCGGCCGCGGGCGGCACCGTCGGACCGCTGGCGCCCGTTCCCCGCACTCTGGGCCGAGACAAAAGGGCTGCGGGCGCCCCCCGCCGCCGTAATCACCGGCCGCAGGCGGCCGCACCGCTGATTGTTTTTTGCGGCCGGCGATGGGCGCGCCGACCCCCGCGGCTCGCGATGGCCGCGCGCCTCGGCAGCAGGAGCCGACGCGACGGTCGACGGGGAGCGCCGGGCGCGCGCCGGAACGGCCCGAGATGTGCAGGGCTGTTTGGGGGGGGGGGGGAGATGGAACCCGTGTCACCTCAGCATTGGGCCCGGGTATGTCGGAAGAGTGTTGTAAATTGGAAGGAGGTGCCTGGTGGCCGAGCGATTGAATATAGCTGATTGCAATGACACGCTGGTAAAAGTTCCTCCATCGCCCCAGGGACACAGCCACGTTGTAAACGCAGAACCTTCGGGTGGGCCCTGGTCACATCCAGCCGTCAGCCGTAAACCGGACCGGACCGGAGCGGAGCGGGGGCGTGGCCCTCGCCGGCCGCGGCGCGTGCTGACGCTGCCACCGTCCGCCCGCAGTGGCCGCCTCGACGTCGCCAAAATGACTCGCGCCGTTGGCACACCCGGCCGCACGGCGGTGGTGGCGGCGCCGCCACTGACCGATAATTGGCCGTCGTCATCTCGGCGGTGGCGGCGGCGGCGGCGGCGGCAGCGGCCGGCGGCCGGCGGCCGGGTACCACTCATCCCCTGCATCACAATGAGGCCGTGTTTTTTGCCGGGCGGCGGTGGTGGCGCACCTGTGCGCCGCGCTGACCGCCGCCTGTGAGTCACACAGCGCCGCCGAGGGGGCCGGACCGGGTCGGTGGGCCAACCGGGCGCAGCAGACGGCGCTGATCCGCTCACGCTCCGGCGACGGCCGGGCTTCCGGGGCGGCCGCCAGCGGCCGGCGGTGGGCCGCGCGTGCGACCTATCGCCGCCGCCCGCACGCCACGCGTGCACGGGCGCGTGCGCGTCGGGGCGCCGATGGGTGGGAACGGTGGGCGGCTGCCGTGGCACCGCGCGGACCGGCCATTAGCAGCCGGGGCGGGGGCGGCGGGCAGACGCGCACGGCTGTTTACCCCGGGCGGTGCGCGCTGCCCGCCCGGCAACGCGACGCCGCGCATGGGCGGGCCGCCGAAGGCAGCGAAAGTGGTCGGGCACGAGAGCGCCGTTTTTATCGAGGTGTGGCGCTGTCAGCGTGGTCGTGGTGCGCCACGCTCGTGGGAAACCCGCCGCTGCCTACCGCTCGACGGTGCGGACCGAGCGCGGTTCCGAGTGCGGAGCTGCGGTTCCGGCGGTGTTTTGCACCTGATTGGCGGCTGCCGCTCCACCGCTGGTCTGGCCCGTTGGCGGCCGCGCGGCCGCGGACGTACGGCAGCGGTCCGCACCCCCGCCCCGGCATGCCAACCATCCGCCGCACTCGGCAAACCGCGCCCGCCATCCGGTGTATTTTTAGCGCGGCGGCGGTGCCTCGCCGGCGGCCGGGCTCACCGCCAACAAACAGACGCGCCGACGAGTGTCCAGCTGACGGCCGAGCGGCTGCCGGCGCGGGCGCGGGGCCGCGCCGTCCGCTGTCCTCCAGGGCGGCGCGACCTCGTAAGGATGGCGGATATGCCACTGGGCCGGGCCCCGGTCACGCGCGCACGCCTGGTTGGTGGCCAAGGGTCGCGCTGCGTCGGCTGATCACGACGGTGAGGGCTGAGCACGCAATTCGCAGTCGCGCAGTCGCGCGTAACGACAGCCAACGGCCGCCAACGACGCGCGCCATGTGTAGGTGGAGTCGCGAGTGCTTCTGCGCGCTGCTGGGCCGTGCCCGTGATTGACGGCGGCCGCCCCCCCCCCCACCCCCCCCACCCCCCCCCCCCCCCCCCCCCGCCGGCGGTACGGCCGGTGCGGCCCGGCCGCCCCCGCCCGGCCGCGCCGGCCCCGGGCCAGGTCCCACGCCCCGGCTCGCGCTGACCCGCTCGGCGCCATCCTTGACTCCCGGCCGCTTCCGAGTGCGCCGCCGGCAGCGGCCGCGTTTTATGGGCGAATTAATGGTCGTGATCGCCGACGTGCTGCACCGCGGTCGGTGGAGGCACCCCCGGAATCGTGGGAACGGGCCGGCGGCTGTTGGCGGCGGCGCCGATCTCGGTCGGCCGCCGCCTCCCTGGTCACGCCACGCGGCGACAAATGTGGGGGCCGCTGCTCGGAGCTCTTCTGCTCGGAGCGGCCCCCTGGCCGAGGCGGCTTCCGGTACCGGGGTGCCGGCCGGCCGCCCCTGACGGGAGGCGGGCAGCGACAGAGGCTGCCGCTATCTACCTGGCCGCTGCTGCTGTTCGGCGCCAGCGTGGCGCTGAGGGGTGCGTCTCGTCGGCACTGGGAGGCACGGGAGGCTGGAGGCGGGAGGATGGCGCCGCTCGGCCGGCGCCGCGCCGCTCTGGGTCCCGGCCGACTGTGGCCGCGAGGCTGTGGTCGCATCGAGTCGCCGCCGCAGCCGCCACCGAAGGCAGACCATCCGTACGGCCTGGGCTCGACTGCTCCGCCGCAGACGCCACGGCGCCGCCACGGTACACCGCTCTCAAGCTGCCGAGACGACCAGAGCTCCGACGGCGCGCCGCCACGGCAGTCGGCTCGTGTGCGAGGCCCAGCGCCTATGGCGGCGGCGTTTGCCCGGTCCACGGCGTGGGGAACCTTTCGTCTTTGTACCCGCCCACCCCCGCAGCCCGGCTGCGCGGTACTTTGGCCACGCTTTCGCTTGCTTTTCTTTGTTTTTAATTGGCCCAAATCGGGGCAGTTCACAGGATCCGACTTTCAGGTGCGTGGGCCGTGCAGGTCCTGCGGCGCGCGGCGGCGGCTGTTGTAGCGCAGAGCGGGTCGCCCGTTCAGCGTGGGGTGTGCCGGATTGTGGCGGCTCCCACGGCCCGGCGCGGCGGCCGGGCTCGTGACGACGCCGGCACGCGACGAGCGACAGCCGGGAGACACGGCGACAACCTCTCAATTGCCTACTCCTGATGGCTGGACGCCGCCGGCCGGGGAGCCGGTCGAGGGGGCGGCAAGGAGGCGCCGGGCACACGTCTCGGCCGCCTCACCTCTGACCCGCCTGCCGATAATCTCTCCGCCGCGGGCGCCGAAGGACTGCGCTCGGCCGACCCGCACTCATTACGGCGAAATGGCGGCGCGCGCGCTGCACGGGAGACCGGCGGCGCCGCCGCGGGCCGCCCGGCTGCCGGTCCGCCGGCCGTCCCGGCGCCGAAGGCCGGGCCCTCCGCAAACAGCGCGCATTCTCCGCATCGGGCCGCGTGCGCGCCGGCGCGCGGCGGATTCGAACCGGGCCCATTGAGCTTCGGATGCGAGCGCGGAAATGCTGGACAAAGCGGCGGCGGCGCGGCCGTTTAAACCGGCCGTCGAGCGTGCGGCGTCCAGCGTCTGAACCTGCCACCCTGTGCTGGCCCGTCTCTTTTATCGGTCGTCGCCGCGAACTGAGGGCTCCCCCAGGGTGCCGATCTGTCTTGGGCCACTGGGCGCTGCGCTTTTGTGGGCCGGCCTGGTCGTCGTGAGGTGGGGAACAAAGAAAGGGAGGTGGATCGGCCGGCTACCTGGCCGCCCGGCACACTCTGCCCCCGGCGCCGCTCTGGGCTGGCTTCCACCCGCACGCTGCACCCGGTCAGCCGTCCGGCTCGTGGACGCGGTGAGGTAGAAATGCGACATGGTCGTCGGTACGTCGTGTGTCGGGATGTTCTAACAACGGTAGTGTGCTTCATCAGAGGCGTGGCGTCTCGTCCGTTGGCGGGCGTGACGCCGTGTACCGTGCCGGTGCATTCTCGTCCGGCGAGCCCCGGTCCTATCGTAAAGATCGAGTAGAGCGGCGGTGAGGACGGGACAGGATAGCCAGAAAAACGGAGTGACCGGCAACGCGCGGCCGCGCGGGGTATTCCATAACGCGCGCGGGCAAATTAATGAGCACTGTGTGGCTCCCAGACCCCGCGACGGGCCCACAAAAACGATTTATTGTCTCCAGCTGAGATGTGCTTGTCACGGGGAGGAGAGCCCAGTGTTAGGACTGACCGCAGCCGGGCGGAGGGGAGGGGGACGTAATGGGGGTGGAACACCTGCGCCGGAGCCGTGCGCAGGTGTATGTCGGGCATGCGCGCTATGCTGCGCGGCTTGAATCGTGGCAGTCGGTCGTACGGTGGAGTACAAGGCACCGGATGGGAGCGCTGCCTGTGCTGTACGCGCTACGGTCGGGTTCTCACCGCCGTGCTGCAGGGTGGCGCGACGGGCGCCGCTGGGCCCGGCCGCCTCATCGTGGCCGTCTCCGAGCGTTTCGCCGGCCGTCCGATGACCACCGGCAGGAAAACTGCGCTGCCGATGGCCGACGGCTCGGCGCGCCGGCAGCGGCAGGCGGCCGCGTCGGGCCGGCGGCGCTGCAGTGTCACGGCCGCCGTCACGCCGTCGACCGCTCCCACGGCGAGCGCTGGAGCGGCCCGCTGCAGGCCGTCGGACCCGCTGAACCGTCCGACTGCCGCCGCGCTGCCGCCCGTGACGGTCGGAGGTGCCGCCGCGCCGGCCGTGACTGCGGCGCGCCGGCCGACGGGCGACTGGCTCCCTGTTGCCAGCTCTCTCCTCCGCTCCATCTTTCTCTCTCTGCCTCTGATG
>NW_023596921.1:7193550-7286932 GCF_011947565.3 Pollicipes pollicipes | reverse complement strand
ATGTCGTCGGCCGGAGTTGGAGAGGCTGCCCGGCTGGATGTCGTCGGCCGGAGCTGGAGAGCTTGCCCGGCTGGATGTCCCCGGCCGGAGCTGGAGGGGTTGCCCGGCTGGTTGTCCTCGTCCGGAGCTGGAGGGGTTGTCCGGCTGGATGACCGGGACGGGCGCGTGGGAGAGTAGGGTATGCCTTGATGGGGATGGGAGACATGTTATCCGACGGGGTGAGAGTAGTGTCTGGCTGGAGTAACGGACAGCGAGACAAGCAGTTAACTGCAGTGGCCTGATTAGCTTAAACAGCCAACAACTTTATCACGTGATGACGAGTGACGACAGAGATGCATAGTATCATGTTGCTGCTTACACAGTCCTCTCACGAAGAGGAGAAATGCTCTCTTTTAGTTGCATGACACCTGGAGCACACTGAAACACTCTTGAAGCCTGAACACCTGAACACTCCTGAACACTGGAACACTCCAGAACCCGGCGCTCCGCCGTGTCACCTACGTATGAGCGATCAGAGCCCGTGCTGGAAGCCGAGCTCCGGTCGGTGTGCTGGCAATGCAAAGGCCGAGCGCAGCCGCTCGCTCTCCGTGATGGGTCGGACTGGACAGCTATTGGACGCGAACACGGCGGCGCCTCGGTTAGCCGGGCCGGGCCGGAGCGCGCCTGCCGCCAGCGGACGGGCCGGCCGGCCAGCTGCGGCCGCACAGAGGCGTCGCGTGCGGCGACCAGCGGCCACCTTTTCCCTCCGTATCCGTCGGATCTCGCGCGTGTTTTTGCGCGACGCCTCGCGGTCGGCCGGCGGCCCCGATACGGTCCGATGGGACGGCGGGCTGGACGGCGGCGCGGACCAGCCCGGTGGGTCGCGTCTCGTCCCCGGTCCGACCCATCCGCCCTGAAGAGGCCAGGGCCGGCCCGGCCCGTCCCTTCTGAAGCGGCCAGGGCCGGCCCGGCCCGTCCGCTCGACCCTGGTGTCACCTCGTTCGGAGAGGGCCAGCGGCGGGTGTCCGACCTGCCCCTGTGTTGCTCCGCCGGGGAGAGGTTGCGCGTCGCTCAGACACGTCCGGGCAGGGTCCTCCGACGCGAATGTGGCTGACACTCTTAGCCGGGGTGTTGTACCCTGTCCGCCTCACATGCTTATGTTCCAGCGATGTGTCATTTTCAAGTCATACCGGGCATGAGTCCGGCCTGTCCAACTTGGACCATCGCGATGATCCCCAGTTGAATCATGTCCAGCTCTTGCCATTGTCTGTCTCTCCGTCATTGCAGGTCGCAATGAGCTGATTGCGCGCTACATCAAGCTGCGCACGGGCAAATGTCGCACGAGAAAGCAGGTCAGCTCGCACATTCAGGTGCTGGCGCGAAGGAAGCTGCGCGAGCTGCAGACCAAGATGAAGGTGAGCTGACACAGCCGCTGGCTCTCCCACTACAACGTGCCGCACTGTTCAGGGGGTCGGTGCCTCTGTAACGCACCGCACTGTTTGGACCGTGCTCTGTGTGCTGAGGGGGGGGGGAGGGGGAGGGGAGGATGGTCCAGTGTGCCTGTCACGTCACGCACAAACTTGCAGTGTCCTGTACAGCATTGCTTACCTGCTGGTAATTATTCCGCGCCCGACATTGCTCATTCATCCACTCCCTTCCATGGTTTATCTCGCGCTATTCGTTTGCTCCCGACCTCCTTACCCGGTTTTGATCACCCCTGACCTGACCCAAATCCGGGTTTGATTCCATCCCTCAGCCCCTCTCCGGTAGTCTCCGGTACTCCAGACAAAATCAGAGCAGTTCCAACCCCCCCGGTGCTCTAACCAGGCCGTTGGGCCGCGCGCCGGCGCGTCTCTGGCGGCGAAGAAGCCACCCGATGGGAGGGAGGGGCGGGGGGCTGCCGTTGCCTGGATTTGTAGCCTGCACGAGTGTCCCCTGACGACAGCAGTGGTGCCAGGCGTATCAGGGCAGGGCCGAGTGCGCCGGCCGCCGCCGCCGCCAACCAGTCGGCCTCACGCGAGGCGCACCTCGCCTGCCGCAGAACGCCTCGCCGCTCGGCACGCTGCAGGACCACCACGCCAAGGAGAAGGCGCTGCACTCTGTGGCGGCCATGACGTCGGCGCAGATCGTGTCCGCCTCCAACATGCAGCACAAGAGCCTGTCGGGCTTCGGCCTGGCTCCGTCCAGCTATCCGGCCGGCCCGGGCGGCTTCTGGCAGTCGGGCCTTCAAGTCGGCATGACTCAGGAGTGAGTGGATGGCCGGCGCTGGCCCGGTGGGACGCGGCGCCTCGCTGGGCGCCACACTGCGTCAGGTTGTCGCGCGCTCGCCTCCCGTGAGGTGGTGGTGATTTGGACTCGCCAGCGACCCATCTGCATGGTCACAGAACGGATGCGCTGTTACCGGTGCCATCAAGATAGGACGTGGCGCGGAACAGCTACGACTTGTGATCTTGCTTACCGGCATGCATATTGTAGAGGGACGCAGTAACTCATCTTTCCCGGCCCGACCGGCTAGCTCACTGGAACATTTCGTATGAGGCCTTTGTTGTGCTTCGCTTCTCGGAACAAAACATCTGATTGGTTTGGCTAGGACATCGGTAAAGCTCACGCCAAATGACGGAGTACGCAGGTCTGATGGTACACCACACAGTTGCGTCCCGCGTGTCCACTGGTGCGAGCCGTTCGGTGTGCCACCTCCGCTGACGGCCGCCCGCCGCCGCCCCGGCAGCATGAAGCCGTTCAGCCAGCACCCGTACGGCGTGCCTGCCAAGCCGGCAGGCGAGCGCGGCCGACATGTCGCTGCTGGGCCAGCCGCCGGCGCCGGCGCCCGCCTGGGAGGGGCGCAGCATCGCCACGCAGAAGCTGCGCCTGGTCGAGTACTCGGCATTCATGGAGGTGGCGCCGCAGTCGCGCGAACAGGAGACCGTCGCCGACATGGTGAGAGGGAGCCACCTGTGGCCGGCTAGCGCCACCGGCGTCCGCCGACCACCGGCGTCCCGGCCGGCGGTTTGGCGGGTCTGACACCGCCGCAGTCGCCGGGCACGCGGCCGCAGCGCTGCATCACTTTCGCGCCGGCTGGGCATGTTTTATTCATGTTTGGCTAATCCGGCGTGAGGTCCGCGGCTAGCTGCAGTTGTCTTCCTGGAGGCGTAGCCAACCTATCTGTACGCGGTGCGACCTCGCTTGTTGCCGTCCAAAACGCGGCAGTGGGTCTCTGGCTGGCCGGGGAGCGTGTGCACTTTCGCAGAACCTCTCACCAGTCTTGCCAGTGTCAGATGAACGCCCGCTGCTGTCATGCGTGGGGCACTGTTTGATCTCACACGTTTAACGCAGCTCGCGCTTGTCTTATTGCGCCGTCGGTTTCAAGCACTCGGCCCTGCTCTTAAGAGCCAATCCTCCGTGCGGCGTATTAGTGTCTGTGTGGTCTGACCACGACTCTGTGTTCGGCAGTACAACAAGCATCTGTTCGTGCACATCGGCGGTCCGGGCTCGTACGATCCGCTGGAGGCCATCGGCATCACGCAGATCTACGACAAGTTCCCCGACAAGAAGGGCGGCCTGCGCGAACTGTACGACAAGGGCCCGGCCAACGCCTTCTTCCTGGTCAAGTTCTGGGCCGACCTCAACACCAGTATCCAGGTCAGGCGAATGCCGCTCACCATTGCGCGCGCCGGGCTTTAGTTTGTTTTTTTTAACTTAAAACATTCGCGATGTATTTACTGGTTGTCAAAGTGAATTGGAGGTTCGCAATGTTCAACTTGACGGGTGTATTGCACGCGTGATTGTGTGTTGTTTCGTTCGTGCGTTTCTTTTGCACGTTGCTGTGTATCGTACATGATGAGTGCCTTCCATGCATTTTCTCCGTCTCTATTTCGTTGGCAGACGTTTCCGCACCTTAGTACCGACATGTCTCTGCGATCATTGTGTTTGTGTCAGGCCACGTGGAGTCCATGCTAACTGGCCGCGTCCGCTCCTGACGTCTCAGCCCGCCGGATGCCTCCGTCCGCGGCGTCTCCGCCCCCCATGTCCGTCCCTGCCATCTCCGCCCGCCGACCGCTCCCGTCCCTGGCGTCTCCGACGGTTGTGTTCGTCCCTGAAGTGTCCGCCCGCTCACCGCGCCCGTTCCTGGCGTCTCCGCCCGCCATTTCCTTCCCTGACATCTCCGCCCGCCGGCTGCCTCCGTCCGTACCGTCTCCTCCCGCCATGGCCGTCCCTGACATCTCCGTCCGCCGACGGCGCCCGTCCCTGGCGTCTTCGGCCGTTGTGTTCGTCCCTGAAGTGTCCGCCCGCTCTCCGAGTCCGTCCCTGACGTGTCCGCCTGCCGGCCGCCTCCGTCCCCGACGTGTCCGCCCGCTCGCCGCTTCCGTCCCTGACGTCTCCCCCCGCCCGTCACCGGCAGGACGCCAGCGGCGCCTTCTACGGCGTCACCAGCCAGTACGAGTCACCTGAGAACATGACCATCACCTGCTCCACCAAGGTCTGCTCCTTCGGCAAGCAGGTGGTGGAGAAGGTGGAAACCGAGTACGCCAGGTGGGTGGCATCGGCGGCGAGCGGGCGCGGGTGCGGCCTCCAAATCGGCAGTTGTAGGTGCAGACACCGCCAGACCGGCTTCTGTGGGTGCCGACACCGCCCGACCGGCTACTGTGGGTGCAGACGCCGCCAGACCGGCGGCTGTGGGTGCATACGCCGCCAGACCGGCTACTGTGGGTGCAGACGCCCCGGCCGGCTGTGGGTGCAGACGCCGCCGACGGCTACTGTGGGTGCAGACGCCGCCAGACCGGCGGCTGTGGGTGCATACGCCGCCAGACCGGCTACTGTGGGTGCAGACGCCGCCAGGCCGGCTACTGTGGGTGCAGACGCCGCCAGACCGGCTACTGTGGGTGCAGACGCCGCCAGGCCGGCTACTGTGGGTGCAGACGCCGCCAGACCGGCTACTGTGGGTGCAGACGCCGCCAGACCGGCGGCTGTGGGTGTGGACGCCGCCAGACCGGCGGCTGTGGGTGCAGACGCCGCCAGACCGGCTACTGTGGGTGCAGACGCCGCCAGACCGGCTACTGTGGGTGCAGACGCCGCCAGACCGGCGGCTGTGGGTGTGGACGCCGCCAGACCGGCGGCTGTGGGTGCAGACGCCGCCAGACCGGCTACTGTGGGTGCAGACGCCGCCAGGCCGGCTACTGTGGGTGCAGACGCCGCCAGACCGGCTACTGTGGGTGCAGACGCCGCCAGACCGGCGGCTGTGGGTGCAGACGCCGCCAGATCGGCGGCTGTGGGTGCGGACGCCGCCAGACCGGCGGCTGTGGGTGCAGACGCCGCCAGACCGGCTACTGTGGGTGCAGACGCCGCCAGGCCGGCGACTGTGGGTGCAGACGCCGCCAGGCCGGCTACTGTGGGTATAGACGCCGCCAGACCGGCTACTGTGGGTGCAGACGCCGCCAGACCGGCTACTGTGGGTGCAGACGCCGCCAGGCCGGCTACTGTGGGTGCAGACGCCGCCAGACCGGCGGCTGTGGGTGCAGACGCCGCCAGACCGGCTGCTGTGGGTGCAGACGTCGCCAGACCGGCGGCTGTGGGTGCAGACGCCGCCAGACCGGCTACTGTGGGTGCAGACGCCGCCAGGCCGGCGGCTGTGGGTGTAGACGCCGCCAGACCGGCTACTGTGGGTGCAGGCGCCGCCAGACCGGCTACTGTGGGTGCAGGCGCCGCCAGACCGGCTATTGTGGGTGCAGACGCCGTCAGGGCGACGGCTGTGGGTGCAGACGCCGCCAGACCGGCTACTGTGGGTGTAGACGCCGCCGAACCGCTGAAGGTCAACGGGCTGCCCGCCAGACATGACTTGTCTCGACTCCAGTGACATTTTCTAGTCTAGTTTCCAGTTTTTAAATAGTTTCCGTAAATGACTGGTGGCTTTAGATAGCTGGCGTGATTCTCGGCCTATGTACAGCCTTATGCAGTTGGGCAACAGCCCAAGCCTTGAATGGCTTTCACTGCAGGCGCTGTTATGGGCCCCCTGGTCTCGTGCAGTGGTGAATTCATGGCGGCGTGCTTCTTCCCGGTGTGCATACTAAGTCTTCTTTTGTCACTGTCACATCCTAGGCATTTTTTTCGATGACGTGAGCCGTGCACTGGAGAACTGCGCCGCTTCGTCTAGATTGCGGCATAAAGCGCCGCACTAGTCTGACCGATCTTTGTTGGGAAAACGTTCCCTGGCGAGCGGATGAGCTCCAAACTCGACCAGGAACAGGCGCTTTGCAAATGCGCCGGGGCGCTGTGTCCTCGGCGGAGTGTGGCGCGAACCTGGGCCGCTGGCCGCCTGCCGTGTGTTCGGGTGGCGGGGCCCCGCCTGGTGCTGCCAGCGGCGAGAGCAGACTGGCACCGAGGCCTTGTGTCCTCGGCGGAGTGTGGCGCGAGCCCGGGACCGCTGGCCGCCTGCCGTGTGTTCGGGTGGCGGGGCCCCGCCTGGTGCTGCCAGCGGCGGGAGCAGACTGGCGGCGCTTGCCGGGCTGGGTCGGCCGCCTGGGTCACTGGTCAGGCCGTGACCGCCGTCTCCGTCGCCGCAGGTTCGAAAACGGCCGCTTCTTCTACCGAATAAACCGGTCGCCCATGTGCGAATACATGGTCAACTTCATCCACAAGCTCAAGCACCTGCCCGAGAAGTACATGATGAACAGCGTACTGGAGAACTTCACCATTCTGCAGGTGAGCCCGGCGCGCCGGCGTGCGCTGCCAGCCGGCTGGTCCGCGCCGCCCGCCTGTGGTCGGCTCGGTTCACACCCGCACGACTCCGGCTTCGTATGAGGGCGTTCAGCCGAGCGCTCAGCAGTTCGCCTGGTCCGCATGCACCGGGCAGCGTATTCACACGCTACCGATGTGAATGAACTCATGTAGAACCGAGCGGCAGATCTGGCGTCTGCTGGCGTGGTGACGTCGCGTCACGCGGCCGGCGTGCGCGGGAGTGACGTACGCTGGTGCGGCGGCTCCTCTGCCGTCGGTGTGTCGTCCCGCGTGTCCCGCTCCGTGCGGCGGCCCGAGCGGCCGGGGTCCTGCGCGGCTGGGGCCGCTGGGGCGCTGTCGTCCGACGGCTGCCGCTCTCCACGCGCGGTGGGGGCGGATAGCCTGCGCCGGCCGGCCGCGCCCTCCCACGGAAGTTTGCGCCCCGCTCGCCAGAGCTGGCGGCCGCCGGCTGCGCGGCTGCGCTGCTCAGGGCGACGCGAGCCCCCGGCGCCGCCACGGCCGAACTTTGGCCGTGTGGTGGGCGCTGATGACGTCACACGCTGACACTGCACCGATTCCGCAGGTGGTGACCAATCGGGACACGCAGGAGACGCTGCTGTGCATCGCGTTCGTGTTCGAAGTGTCAACGTCGGAGCATGGCGCGCAACACCACATCTACCGCCTGGTCAAGGACTGAGGACTGAGCGCCGCCGGCCGGCCGGCCGCCCGCCCGCGCCCGTGATAGGTGTCCGGTGCCGCGCCGAGCCGGTGCCCGTGCGCCCCCTCCCCCTTTGTACATAGCCACCATGATCTCGTCCTGACGTCACTGTGCGACCTTGACCTTGTGACCTTGGTGTTGTGAGCGAGCCGCGCGCGCGGCCGGCGCCGCTGGATGCTTTACGTAGCGAGCCTTTGTTAAATGTGGGTGTAGCTGTGCGTATAGGTGTCTCAGTGTGCGCGTGTTTGACGTTTTGAGACCGGGCGCTGCGCGACGCATCTTGCCGACGCGTCAGCCCGACCCGTGTGTACATAGTTCCCAGTGCCTTGTAACGATGTTCAAATACGCTCGGCCGAGGGCGTGGACGTATGGCGGGCGCAAGTCTCGGCGTTGGCTGCCGGCCGCGCCGCCTCCGCCCCTCCAAAGACCACGTGCGTCTTTCAGAACGGTGTGACTAGGTGGCTAGGCCTGGGCGGTGAGTCTAGGATGTTCTCGTGCCAACAAGAGCCACCAGTGCACGCGCCATACGGGGCCGGTGGGCACCTGCACTGCCGCCGCCGACAGCAGTCTGCGCGCACACATGAGAGGAACACTGGTGTGCCTTCACGGAACTCAATATTTTCCTGTATCTTTCGCACCGAACAGTGGCAGCACAATTTGTGGCATATTTTACTGGGCAGAGGGGGACTCTTGATCTGCTCGCGCGGCACGCTCGCCACCGGGGCTCTCCTTTTGACGAGACCGCTCCCACCGTTAGAAGGCTGGTGGTGCCGTGCGCGCGCCCAGCTCCCTGTTGCCATTGTGATGCGCGTGATTGGCCGGAGGCCCGCAGTGCTGCCACCTGTGGGCCGCGCGGTGAGTCGAGGCGGACAGTGCTGCCACCTGCGGGGCTCGCGTCGCGCCGCGGCCGCCGGCGGCGTTGGTTTCGCTCGGCGTGATACGGCTGGCGCTTGATCTCAATGCCAATGCTCCGGTCGGAGCGCGAGTTTAGCAGAGCGGCGCGCGCCGACGGCCGGGCTTAAGAGACGGGATCACCCGCTGTGCGGCCGGGTACCGCCAGCTGGAGCCGGCCCGGCCCGGCCCTCCGCAGGCCAGCTGTTGTTCTGTTATTGTGTTGCTGTCCCGCCATGTGATTAGTGGAATTATGTGGCTCCGTTTGCGGTAGCTATGCGCTATGTCCTATTTTGTACAGCTATTTCTTCGGCAGTAAAGCATTGAAAAGGAGAAGACCGCTGTGTGGCACGTGTAAACCATCGTGATCCGGAACAGAATGGGACGAACGAGATCAAACTGGCTCGAAGCACAGAATCAGACCATAGCGTGGCCTGGACCAGTGTCTACTGCAGGATTCGGAGCGGAGTCGGGGTTCTCAGCGAAAGGAATAGAACCATGCCCCCAGTGCGACGGGGCCTTGGTCCCCCACACGCGTTGCAGGACTTTCGTTGTCATTCCCGGAACCCCTGTCTCGCACCGGCCTCGGCGACGCGCCACATTCTCGTCCAGTTTTTTTTTCCACGGGGACTGAAGGCTTTTGACTTGTACCGCTCCTCCCGACTCTGGGATCTTGTACGGTCTCGACTACGATCAGACATCTCCAGCGGTAATGGGGACACCACCACACCGTTTCCGACACCGATGTCACATTTCTGCGTATTCCCCTCGGGCATGCATCGCGGTCGGGAGGCGTTCAATGCGTACAGGCCTCGGAGCACCGTCAAAGTAAGCGCAGTGCTAAATCCAGACAAAGCTGCCGTTCGGTTCTTGCGTGGCTCTGGTCGCATGAACCGTCGTCTGCGAGCTCTGCTGATCGATAGCCCTCTGTTGCTCCTCCGTGGTACCGCCACTTGTGTATATGTAAGCTGGATAAACGTAGCGAACTTTGTGGGCGGCAGTACCAGCCGCCGGCGACACCTCCACGCCCGCACCGTGCCGGCGTCCGTCCTTCGCCCTCCCGGCGCGCGGGGGCCCACGCCGACACGTTGCGAACCAAGCGGCCGGCACGTTGCGAACCAATCACCGCCCAGATCACGGCGCCTCGGGCACCGCGCCGTCTGGGCGGTCAGGGCTCACATGCTCATCAGAAACCTGCATAAAATGGCGCGGGCCCGGGAGGCGTTCACATTGTCCAAGGTACAGAATGTCGAAAGTACAGAATGTCCAAGGTACAGAATGTCAGAAGTTCAGAATGTCCAAGTTGCACAATGTCCAAGATGAGAAATAACTTTCAAAATGGCGCAGAGTTGAAGGGGTCCGTTTCATGATGCCCAGTGTACAGAATGTCCAAGGTACAGAATGCCCAAACTACAGAATGTCCAATGTACGTATTGTCCAAGGTAAAGAATGTCCAAGAACCAGAGCTTCCAAAATAGCTCTTGGAGTGACTGTCAGGGTGCAAATAATCGCCCTTATTGGTAGGCGGCGTTGCTCATACAGTCGACGCCAGTACGAACATAACAAGCGTACGGTCGGTGGATCGCATAACAGCGGATTAATTTCCCACGCCGGGGTAGACATGGTGCCGGATGCTGGTGGTCAGCGAGGCCGCGCTCGACTTGCAAGTGATGGCTGAATACGAGACGAGTACCGTGGAGTGGGGCGTTGGACGCGCGTCGAGCTGCTGTGAAAGCGTCGCAGCTTTGCCCTTAGCCGGCGTGGAACTTGTTCTGTGTCTGACCGGGGGCGTGCTCGCTGTTTGGTCATATCTCTATGTAACTAGAACCTTTTGATGCAACTGTTGTTTATTCTAAGTGATCGCTGTCACGTTTCACCACAATTAGCCTACCGCGTCCAACGGCGTAAACCTTGCAAAAAAGGTGAAAGTATGGGTATCAATAAGTTAGGCTTCCTATCGGGTTAATGACCTGTTTCTGATCTACTTATCACTGGGCTCTAGGTTAAAGGTGTAAAATATCACAAAGCACGCTACATTACAAATCATAGGATATGGTTCAATGAATTACCATTTGTCGTCAAGATATTGCACATGATATCATTTAGAGCAATTAGCTGGTGCACCAAGAGATTGGTGGATACTTTTCGTTTATGTGGATTCCCCGCATCAATTTATCGGGTTTGGCATTGGCAGGAAATATAAGTTGAGGAAAGGCTTTTCCAGGGGGCTTCCTGAACAACATGGGATATCTTTTCAGAGGTGGGGGGGGGGGGGGGATTATAAGCCGGGTCCTTTTGAAGCGGGCACCGAGGCATGTGACATGTGAGTCCTGATTGAACTGGACCATGTATTAATATTCATTTAAATCAATGCCGAGAAGAAAAATCCAGAATAGAGGAGTGCGTAAATGTTAAGCTGTGTGAGAGTCTAGTTTCAGTGCGTAAACGTGACACCGGCCAAGTCGTGAGCGAGGAACCCTGAGTGGGGACCAAGCGCTTAAAAATACATTCAAGGTGTCAAAACACGGCTGTTGTCCTCGACGGCTGTCCTTCCCGTAAATCATATCATAAAGGAACGAAGCAGTTTCGCCGCTGACGAAGCAGCAACGGTGAGCCTGTCTCCCGAATTGGGAAAGATGAGGGTCAGAAAAACTATGTTCAGAAGACTTAATGCCCGGAAGATCTATACGTGGAATACCCACGCTCGGATCGCCCACGCTCAGGAGACTTCGGAAGAATCGTCTGCTCTCCTAGATGAGAAGCTGAAAGGAAATGGGGCAAATAGTGAATGTGGAGCGCTGAGGACGAATAACGGGGATATTTAAACCTATCCACACCGTCAAATGTGGGCTGGGCAGCACGCACTAACTGATTGAGCTACGACGGCGTTGCTGCTACTAAAAGTCTCACCAGTCCAAGAGGAGGCACTAATTAACAAGTCATAAGATTCCGCGAGGCTGAGACGTGGATGTGCTTAATTTCATGTATCTAGGAAATTAGTTTGTAAATTGGGCGAAATCTGGAGACAACTTCGGTTTTTGAGATATGCTCGCCCTACGAGGGAAGTCGGTGACACTGCCTCTGTTCATCGCATGAATGCAAACCAGAAATTCATCCCTCGTTGAAAGAAAAAAGGCAACGTTTACACATGTGGTATCCGTTAATGTTTACAACAGTACTGTAATACACACACACACGACTTTTCTCTCACAATTATGAAATCTATGCCAAAAATGCAGGTACTCCAGTACACCGGGAGACACTTGGTTACGCAAGATTCTACGCCAATATTTCAAAAAATATAATGATAATTCAACAGGTCCAGGTAATATACGTGGTCACCCGTGAATGAGCTAACGCAAAACGCGCTTCTCAAAAGGCTTGTGAATGATCGCAACCGTTGAAAATCTGCTCAGATCCTAACAAGAAAAAGTATTAAATAATCAAGCATGCAAGCTTCCATATCCTAATGTTAGGCACGCGGCACTATGATAAGGCTTGCGCGAGACGTCGATGGCTGGGCCGGAAGGTTTTGGTGAACTGTATCGCAGATCAAAAAGCAATTCGCTACAGGAAATCAGTGTTCAAATCAATCAGCAGGCGGCTATTGTTGGACGTACCTTGCCTGAACAACAGCGCTAACAATCAATATTTCACGATGGTGCTCGCGAGTTTATCCTCTGTCAAAGTTTACCAATGCGCAGCGATTCCTTATATCCTTGGTCCGCGTCGTGTTGTGCCGTTGCTGAAATGTGCACTTAAAAGTTTGGGTAGGGCATAATGTGTGCCATTGGTGCATGCATGTCGACTACTTCCTCCCCTTATTATGAGCGTACGCTCTCCGTAAGCATGTGTCCCCAGGTGTTCATTAAACAAGCCTCAGTGCCTACATTGTTTTTTCACGTACAACTCCACTGGAAAAAGATTGCAAGACATTTTGTGTACATCCAGTGCGTACGGAACAAAATGCCACATATTATGTATTCTGCTGTATTTTGTGCATTTTACTTTTGGTCCATTGAGACCATGGATGTAGGAAGGGGGGGGGGCAGGGGCCATGCTCCCCACTCTTGAAGGTGGGGAGCTAGCAATGTTAGCTGCCCCCCCACCCCCCCCCCCCCCACTTTTCATATTAAGGTTGCATTTGGCTTACTTTTGCACTACATTGAAGATGCGTGCTGATTTGCCTTGTTCACCAGACATCGCCTTAATGCTACAGCCGCAAGGCTGACGCCACACGGGCTGGAGACTGCAACGCTGGGCGTCGAGGCGGTTGTTATGACTTGCGAGCACGCATGTTCAAGACCATATTAGGTAGTTTTCTTATCAGTAACCAGTTATGACAGGATCTTGAGCATTTTAAGACGACCAAGGGTTACCCATGTCAATGCAAATTAGGAACCCCATTTCATCTACAATTTACGGTCAGGGAGAACTCAACATCTCTGAATAACACAGAAAAAACACGGAACTATATGAGAGTCTATATGACAATTATTAGACTACCTGCGGTGATCAGGGGTGTTGTTGCATCAATGAAGGTTCCTGTGCTGATTCGGGGCTAACTGCGCGGGTCAGAAGGCCTCCCGTGTTGGGGATATATTACATCACAATGTGATGTGGTATATCCTTCTATGGCCTCCGGATCGACCAGGAGATCCCACCCCGTGTCACCAGAATGATAGCCGGAAGACACTTAGCGATGAGACGAAAAGGCCCTTCAGCCCTTGACTGGAAACGGTAATGTACCCCTGGTGTTCTACTCAAGAGTCCCTCGTCCGGAAGGAAATAAGGAGTCTCATTACTGTTGAGTAGAGTGGGGTCTCATTATCGTTGGATAGAATGGGTCGAAAGAATCTTTTAAAAAAACGAGCAAGGTCATACCAGGTTTGCCCAAAAACGATCATTTTTTTCAGAATGTACTGGTGAAACAAATTACGTCAAAATGCTCAAACATACCCGCACGCAACCTCGAGAGCAATGACAAGGATGGTCTGGGTTGCAACTTTCGTAAAACCGAAAAGTTTCGGCCGCTGCAAGTGCCATCAGACGGCGGGCGCCACGTTAATATATCTTCTAGATAAATAAATACTGGCAAGAAATACGAAAAATAGAGATCCTACTTTCACTCTTCCCGTTCAACCACCACATTCCCGACACACTTCGCGGTGCTGTAACGGCCAATCTGTTCTTTTCATCAGTCAAAAAATTGCACACGTGAAATATGCACTCAGACTACTTTCTTAATGTAAGATCTGATATTATGAAGCGCTCAAGGATACTTTTCAAAAGCGTCGTCATTTTCGTCCATCCGTTGGCCACAGCTCAGTATTAACTGCTAGGCCGACGCTGCGCGGCCTACGGAGACTGCAACGTCTGAAGTCGAGACTTGTGTTTCTAAAATTTTCGAGTGCGCATGCTCAAACTTACGTCACATAATTTGTTTTACTTGTCGATTAAAGTGTTTAAAGATAATCATTTCAGAAACGTTATCATTTTCGTCTACCTGTGGGACACGGCTAAATATTAGCTGATGAGCCAACCCTCCGCGGACTATGGAGACTGCAACGCCTGGTGTTGTGGTTTTGTTGTTAACATTTGCGAGCGCGCATGTTAAAAAACGCGTTGCACAAATTGCATCACTAAAAGATTCTGACTGAATGGTGAAAATTGTCAGGCAAATATGGCTTGGTCATGTTAATACGCATTGTTGACCACTCGATTTGCAATCAAATTTTCATCTTCAAATGGGAACCAAACATATCGATCCACAATCTACCTTCGTGATGTCCCCAATGTCTGTAGAACCGAGATAAAAATTATGTCGCTTTTGCGCATGTCAGCCTTGTGTTCCCCTTTGGCAAGGCTCTGGCTACGCCCCTGCCTACACACAAAAGCAGATCAAGTCGTGTACGTTGCACGATGGGCTATGAAGTGTCCGTTGGGCCAATTCATTCCTAAGGCCGACAGCTTCCCGGATGCTATTTTTCTGCGATGGTATGGTATGGGGAAAGATAGTTCGGAAAAAGATACTGCTGCAGGTGTACAACACGTGTTCCATACACCATGTAGCATTAACGCTGGTCCAAAAGTATGCAAAAAAGCAGCCGTACGATCACTTCGCAGTCAGTCATGCGCGAGGCACCCGGGCCAGCGGTGGACAGGAGCAGGGCCGAGATAAGAAACATATGACAGATGGGCGTTATTATGTGACCTGATTCTTAAAAGAGAATCTCCAGTTTACGGCTCTTGTCGCATTGTTTCTGGCAGTTTCAAGCCCCCGAATTCGTTTCCGCCCAAAATGCTGCGACAAGTCTTATCTCTTGAAAAGCAGCCAGCGAAATGAAGACGCATGAAAAAATCTGTCGCACTGCGAGCCATCACTTCCACTTTCAAAATTTTCACTAGCCTATATCCAGACCATATTTTGGCATCTTCAATGTGGAGGCAGATGCTTCCTTTATGACCCAAAATGCTTACCCGCTCGTGGAATTTCGCCTCCACAGGAAAGACAATGTTAAAATGGACGAATAATCTAGAGAAGCTGGATATCCTTATTTGCCAAACAACATATGAGTCGAATAGGCAAGATTGTGCACCAGTGATGAACAGCTCTAGATGCATATCTAGCACAGCAGCCGTGACAGTTGAATAAATAGCGATAACAGCCTCCATCCCCACGCCTCCCCCCGTCGCCGGTCATCGGGCTCGCTTTCCAGAAAAAGTTCCTGAAGTACACCTTGAGCTTGCCCCCCCCCCCTCCACTTTTTGAAACGTTCCTACGCCTATGCTCACGTTGCGGAAAGCGGACTGGAGGGGGCTATGTTCGCCTCCTTGGCAAATGGCAAGGGACAGTTAGCCACTTGTACGTTGGGTGGCGCTGCTACTGGGCGCTGCTACTGGGCGCCTCCGTGAGTTAGATACACATAGGTACTAAGAACCAGCAATAAGAAAGTTACCAGGTTGAAAAGAGTGTAGAAATGAATGAAAGATGGTTCACTTAAGTTACATCAGCGGTATGCTACAACAAAATGGATCTTTAAAAAATCCGGCACTGTGTGGGCAATGCTCATGAATTTTCAGTAGCGCTTCATTGTAGCACGTGGTCAAAGTTTCCGTCACGTAGACCACATGTAAAATTTACTCCCAAATCCTTCTAGTTTGGTACTAAGGTTTTTCGTTCGAACCGCAATGCCTTCGTTGAGAAAAATAATACCTTTGTTTCAATTTCAATGCATTCATTGTTAAGCTCGTCACGATCGCTGTCAGTTACAGCCAGAGTGCCGCCAAGGGAGGGGCCTCGGGAAGGCCCGTGCCCCCCTCCGTGGACCTCCTCCTGGACTTCTCGTTTTTCACCACACATGACTCCAGACAGAAGGTCAAAAGCATTTAAGTTGAGTATAGACTTCGTTCGGGCTATGTGCGCTACTTGGGTGAAGGTAGACCTGGTGACTCGTCGACCGAGGCGTGCTGTGACGCCCTCACAGAAGCACTGACGACTTCTTGTTCACCAACTGGGCAAACACGCTGTCAACAACGACTCAAACACTCTCACACACCTAACCAAGCGCTTTGCCACGTTGGGACAGGTGCGGGTCTCCGGCTCCACCAGTGTATTTTTAGTGTGAATGAAAGCAGAACGTCGGCATAACAAAGATGTCGAGATGGCAAGGGGTCTGCCCATACTCAGTCGCGCTCTGCCTGTCGCACTAGCTATCGCACGGTGTCGGTCTCCTCGCCTGCAACATGGTCCAGTTCGCCGGATCCTACCAGTTCGTCTCTGCGGACAACGACGAGGCCCTGCTGACGGCGCTGGGAGTAGCCGCGGCGAAGCGGAAGATAGTGCTGAACCTCAAGCCTGAGGTCAACGTCAGCGTAGACGGCGACCACTGGACCATCAGCACCGCTAGCGCCATCCACTCCAGCAAGCGCGAGTTTGACCTGGGTCAGCCACATCAGTTCACCGCGCAAGATGGCAGGGCGGTGACCGGAACGGTCACCAAGGAGGGCAACAAACTGGTTGAGACGCAGAGACACGAGCAAGGCCTGGACCTGGAGATCACGCGCGAGTTCACCGACTCGCAAATGATCATGACCAGCAAGGTCGGCGACGTCGTATCCGTGAGGGTACATCAGAGGAAGTAGGCGGGGAGCGGCGGCCACCGCTGCGGTTGCCAACTGGACGCAGCAGGCGAAAACATCGTCTGTAACTACCGCAATACATGCTGCAACATGAACAGCACCTGTTCTCTCTGGCTTCATTCCGAACAAGTGCATAGCTGTTCAAACTACAACCGCGAAAATGATGCGCACGTTGTGGTGCCTCCCGCTATAAATTTACATTCACGATTTGCAGCGTGCAAAATCGCCTTAACCTAGCAAAAACTTGCCCCTTCTTGTATTTTCTATAATTCGATTTTCTATTTTCTAGCTCTATTTTCCTGCATAAATCGGCGAAAATCTTAGATCTCAGCTTCAGTACCTGGAAACATCATCTTGATCCTTGTGCCACACCTCGCCGTATCTCCTCATACATTGACGGATAAGCATTTCACTTATTTAAGTATTTACTCACTTATTTAAGTATTTACCAACTAAACAAACACTCAACTGCGATGTGGCTGTTTCATGCAGTCCATCACAGCCGAGGTGTGTAAATAGTACGACACACGAATTCATAGCTGTCATGTTATGGACGTACATGGTAAAAGACAAAATGTAACACAGCGCTGCGTTCCAATTGGTTCATCAACCGCTACAGCAATGGCATGCTGCTGTGGCGGAGTCACATCGCAGAACAGACCGGAGAAGTACCGCACCGGACCCGACGAGGGTAGAGGGTCGCCTCTGACTGTCAGCTGCCCTGCTCCAGTGTCAAGGTGCTTCCGTCTGCTGTCATTGTGTTGGTTTCTGCCGCATTCTTTCGTAAAACAGAAATACGTTTTCATAACATGCAATGACACTAATACCATCAGCATTGGCAAGTGACTGTTGCCACTTGATCAACGTTCACACCTGGCAGCAACTCACTCAGTTCAAAATCCGATTGGATTTTCAACCAATAACACCGTTTATGTTAGTCATCCGTTCTACCGCTCACGGCTGCTAAGCCACGCTGACCACCGGGACTGCGGGTTGGCGCCTGGTGCTGTAACATCTTTTTCGACAGTTACCACACATCACGTTTTCACAAACCATTCGAGTCGCCACGAATAAGCTGCCTATGGACATTTTGTGCATTTCATTCATTCCAAAATTGCCCAACGTCCATCTAAAACACATGTTCCACATGACGTTCCACGCAGAGTCGAGACAAAGTGAGCTCAGGCATGGACGTAATCACACCGGCAATATTACGTTCGTCCTTTTCTGCTTTGGTGCCGTTTCATATGGTTGAACCGAAGTCCAGCCCATCCCCAGGCGTTACGAAGGCCCGGACTTCACCGATCACAGTGATAATCGCACACATGTCTGGGCTCCTATTCTCACGGCAAGTCATGACAAGATAACTGTTTATAGTAATTATACGCATTATAATTTTGAATTGAAAAGCACGACATCGAGTATCAGTGCGCCAATCGTCACGTTCCAAGCGAACTGTGAGCGGATACATATGACATCTTTGAACCTTTTGTTAGTGATTCTGCCTGCATCAGTACCCGACCGCTTTTCATGTCGCCAATACGAACTAGGGACAATTCTGGAGGCTGCGGCTCCTTTCAAATAAATACTGTAATATCAAGCAAGAAACAGGGCTGCTGGCTGCGATTGCTCGGCTGCGTTCACCGCGGCGAAGTTAAAGGTAAACTTTGTTCAAGAGCTATAAAAACCTGATAATTTCACACCTTAATTCGATTCCAGCCTAAGGACTTCTGTGTCATGAAAATATCCAACATCTGTCTTTCCAAGCCCGAAAGGCTATGTGAGTAAACTCTATATTTACCACGGCCAGTGGTCGGCAGCATATTTTCATCCGCATCCATACACAAGATTGTCTCTCCGCTAAATACCAAAGCACACCGCTTATCTCGCCGGAGCCAGCTGGCGCGCCGGGAGCGCAGACGGGCCTGGTCCGTCTGTGGGAGGCGCTCAGCGCACCGACGCACGTCTTCGGGACGACACCGGCGGCGAACATCACGCAATGTCGGGGGTGAGTTCACTGGACTCGCCGCTGTGCCCCCCCCCCCCCCTGATATACAGTGCCAATCGTTTTGAATGCCCCGACTGTTGATGCCCCTCAGCCTGTTGCTCTCTCCACTGCTCCAGCCCTCCAGGCGCACGCACAGGTCGGCTGGCTCCAGCACAAACCATGTCGCTGTCCACCTACTCCAGGTGGACAGAGCGGCACAGGCGGCCGGCTCCAGCACGCTCCGGCACAGTCGTCACGTCAGCGAATGTCCCACGGGTCGGCTCGCTCCAGCACAAACCACGTCGCTGTCCATCTACTCCAGGTGGACAGAGCGGCACAGGCGGCCGGCTCCAGTACGCTCCAGCGCGGGCGCCGCGTCAGCGGACGTCCCACAGGTCGTGTGCCAAACACACCAGGCGCTCGGCTTTCTAAAACACGCGGAGCGTGATGCGCGATGATGATGCTGTGATGACGCACTGGGCACACAACATCGGTAAAGCTCACTGGCTTGTATATTCCACAGCGATATAATCATCCCGGGGTGGTCCACTGGAGACAACGTTGCACACATCTCTCCCAGGGAAAACGAACTTGACTCATGCGAACCGGGTGTCAAACGATCGTCCAAGCTCATGTTCTCGGGGCCCGGACAGCTCGCCGCACGGCCGCACAGGCCGGACACGAGCCCGGCAACACGGCCACTCCGGGTCCGTGCGGCCCAGTATGGGGTTAGATGGTAACTGTGGCATGCGACCGCCGACACGCGCGCAGGAGTCGGGCATAACCGTTCTCACGAATGAATATTGCGCGAAATGATTACAAAAAGTCGATACGTTTGAAGGATTCCTCATAGGCATATTTAGTGGTTTCTCTCTTTTTATATCTAACTGCTTTTTGGTGTTGTTCCAAATACGTCGCCGTTTAGCTTAAACTGGAGACCTGTGCTTGTAGAACTAATTCCTCTAAAACGCCCTTCCTCTAAAAGAATGTTAACACCGGCAAATCTGTCACAGCATCTTTCGCCTGTTCGCCTGTCACACTCTCCCCTCGTACGTGCTCTTTTTCGACATATTTCACAATTGTAAACAACTCGCACACAACTCATTCGTGAAAACGCCTGATGCTCATGTCCGTCACGCACTTGTGCTTCATATATAATTCACAATTCACTTGCAATTGCCAAAATGCTGAGTGATCTGGACACGTGGCGTTGCCTGTATGCAGCCTCCTGGCAGAGGATGCGTGAACCAAGTCAACACAAACAAGCCCTTTAGAGCGGATCGCTGCCGACGTCGAAGCCACACAGCTCGCCCTGTTGAATAACACAGTGACAAGGGGAGCGTCGGCCCTGCCCAGTGGTGCCGGGCACCTAAACAGAGAATACACACTCGCGCACCATAAGACCGCCGCATCACCACGTACAAGATACGCAGCGTACTTTCAGATCACAAGAACTTCCACAGCACAGTGAGACAAGCCAGCGGGTGCTTTCAGACCTGGCGTCCCGATAGACGGCAACCCCCGGCCCGGCGCCGCCGGCCGGGCCGGGGGTCGGGCGCAGCCCCGCCACAGCTGGCGGCGGGCTCGGTCTCCCTCCCGACAGGGGCGGCCGCCGGCACTGCCGACACCGCTGCCCACGGCGACAGCCACGACACACACCACGCCTGCGGAATGAGTCCGGACCCCTGCCCTCTGCCACGGGACCCGACCCAAGCCGCCGGCAGCGGCGACCGACGGCACACGCATTATACGAGCGGAGCGCTGCCAAACCCGTCACCTCACACCTAAAGCGGAGACTGCGAGCAGCACTAGCCTCCGACTCAGCCAACTCGGCCGGCTCCCTGGCGCGCACCATCCGGCGTCCGGCCGGCGTGGAGAGCGCGGCGTGCCCGACCGAGCACCGTCGCGCCGGCCCACGCGCCGCGCGTGGGCCGGCTGCGACCAGCGCACTCGGCCCCGCCCCGGACGCCGTCGGCACGTCTGTCTCTGACCGGGCCGGCAGCGCTGGCCGGTCAGCACTCGGTCTTGTGGAGGGCGCTGTCGGCGCGGCAGCGCTCCTGACGCTGCCGGTCCTCCAGGCCGCGCACGGCCGACAGCAGCTGCATGTCTGTCTCTGTCTGGACCGGCAGCGCTGGCCGGTCAGCACTCGGTCTTGCGGAGGGCGCTGTCGGCGCGGCGGCGCTCCTGACGCTGCCAGCCCTCCAGGCCGCGCACGGCCGACAGCAGCTGCATGCTGGCCTCCTGCAGCGCCGCGCAGGCCGCGCACAGCGCCGTGGTGGGGCTGAGCGAGACGACAGCTGCCGACAGCGGCCAATAAGTCAGGCGTCCGGACAACGCTGGCCAGACGCAGCCCGGCGCGACAGGGTCGTGTGGCGCACACCGACAGCGGGACGGTCACCAGTCAGGTAGACAACAGTCCAGGAAGACTGCGGCCCAGGGACGACGACACGGCGACCGCACAGCAGGGGACCACAGATGAGCGGCGAGTTTGGGCCAGCCCGACACGAGTAGGCTGAGATGGTGCTCGTCAAGGGCAGAGCGGGCGGGACCCGCGGGCCTGCGACCACACGAGCCGCTAACCAGCGATTGCAGGTCAGGAGACTACATGCTGGGGAGCCCTGGGTCAGAGTGCCGCGGGTACGGATCCAGAGACGGCTGATCGTGGGTCGGCCATCCACAGGCCACGTAACCATGCCACAACGGCCTGGAACCCAGTGGATGATCGCGGTCCAGGGATATTTAAACTACTGGACCACGGCTAATGGCTGATCACTACTGACAACATTATCAGACATAGGAGCGCCCAAGCCAGCTGACCACGGGTATCGGTGGATGATCGCAGATCAATGAGTCATTGATAAGCGACATACACACAAACAGTCACAAAACAGGAGGGTCACAACCACCGACCGTAGCCAACGGGTAGGGACTCCTGGCAAACGAGAGACGAGAGCACGTCCAGGTATACTGACAGAGGATCCCGCGCGCAATTGAACGCCACCTTTCCGACTTGCAGCCATCGCGCTCGAGCGCCCGGCTCGGACAGCACCGGCGGCCGGCAGCGGCACTCACGCTGCGCCTCGGAGCGGATGTGGCAGAAGAGGTCGATCACGGTGGAGACGTCGTCAGCCTCGTGCGTCAGCTCGGCCGGGAACTGGCCCCTGACGGACGGAGCCCGGCGGCACGCCGACGGTGAGCAGAGGACGCGGAACGGCTCGCACACACGCCCCGCACCAACACACCAATCCGGCCATAAACTGGCCTCACTCATACTTCTAAACGAACGTGCTTGCGTGCATTAGAGGAACGTAGGAGAGGAAACCCCTTATGGACCGCGTTTAAAAATAATTTGTAAGAATAATCGTGTAATATTCACGCCAGTAAAACGTGTTACCATCCGATAATCTCCACCACGACAACAATCAACATAAGTCGGCATAAAGGGGTTCCCCTTCCAGCAAAGACGAGTTCCAAAGTTGCGTGGTTGCATGGTTTTCCTGCAGAGTTGTTGCCAGTTGCCAATCCCATTTACTATTCTAGTTGCTTTTCGCTGTACTCTTTCCAGCCTGTCTTTATCTTTTTGGAAGCATGAGGACCAATCCTGTACACAATACCTGGGTGTGGCCTGACATAAGCTAAGTACAACTTTTTGATAACATCCCTTTTCTTGTAATGGGCATTGCTGTTAAGAAGTCGCAGCATCTTAAGTGCCGTGCTCTTAACAATCCCACGTCGCTTTTTCAGCCCTTAAGTCCCTTGTAGATGTTCACGGATCACAACCAATGAAACTGTGGGCGCTTGACTATTTCTACGGCACCAAGGCACCAAGTTTTACAGCGGCAAGTTTCAAACCCGGATACTGAACCAGTTCATGCGTGTAAGCGTCACCGATTTTATTGGGACGATGTTGCGCCGCCTCGGCCGCCGCTCTCCTGCCCTCAGCGGCGCCGCGCCGTGCCGGGCGCCCGGCGCTCGGCGGTGGCCGCCGCTCACCTGTGTGCCCTGTAGAAGCGCACGGCGGCAGTCAGCTGCTCGCCGTTCAGCAGCTCCAGCAGGCGGGCGCGCGCCTCCTGCGGCGAGGAGACGGCTCCGGCCGGCTCGTGCTCCAGCTCCTGCTCCTGCTCCGTCTGTAGCTGGAGCTGGCCCAGCGCGTACCGCAGCTGGGTCACCTCCGACGTCAGGTCCACCACGTCCTGCGGCGGGAGGGCGACGCCCACTCAGTCTACCGCCGCCGGCGCGTCGGAGACAGCGTCCGGCGCAGCGGCGACACGATCCGGGGTGGGACCACACGGCGGCGGCGGCGGCGGCGCAGACATCCGACGCCCAGGCACAAGTGGCAGCACAAGCGCTCCCAACGGGGGCTGAGCGATGGGTTGGAGGCGATGTGGTGAAGGAACCCAGTTTCCGTAGCCAAACGGAAGAGGAAGAACATCATGTTTAACTAGCTCCGTTTCAACCGGACTTGAGTGCTCAGCCAGACCACCTGTTGCATGACACGCGGGTGGAACCGGACACATTTGTGGGGGACGTCGCCGCGTGGAGCGGACGCCCACCTGCGCGTCCACGCTGATGAGGCTGAGCGTCTTGGCGAATCCCTCCATCAGCAGCAGCAGCTGGAAGTGTAGCTTATACAGGGTGCGGCACAGCTCCATGTAAGTCTCGTCCAGCGGTCCACCGCTGTCCAGCGAGCCATGCAGAGGCACCGTGGTCCGCACCACGTCCAGACACTGGGGCAGAGCACACACGTCAAGTCCAAACACTGAGACAGGGCACACACGTCAAGTCCACATACTGGGGCAGAGCACACACGTCACGTCCACATACTGGGGCAGATCATACACGTCACGTCCACATACTGGGGCAGAGCACAGACGTCACGTCCAGACACTGGGGCAAAGCACACACGTCACGTCCACATACTGGGGCAGAGCACACACGTCACGTCCACATACTCGGGCAGAGCACACACGTCACGTCCATATACTCGGGCAGAGCACACACGTCACGTCCAGACACTGGGCAAAGCACACGCGTCACGTTCGGATACTGCGACAGAGCACACGCGTCACGTCCAAACACTGAGACAGAGCACGCACGTGACGTCCAGACACTGGAGCAGAGCAGACAGACAGTTTTTAGTCGGCGAAACAGAACAGCACCACTCCAGACACTGAGGCAGACCATGCACGCCCTGCCTATGTGGCACGGCCCGTAAGTCCAAACGCTGTGACAGACCATAAGGACTTTGTCCACCTGCTGCATAATCGCACATTGACACGCAAACACTGGTACGTACTGCCTGGTGTCAACCAGTACGCTCTCACCGGCAGCGGACATATGCTGACTGGCAATGTCGGATACATAACGGCTGACATATGCCCATATGAATATACTGACCAGCAGAAAATGCTCCAAACTATCTGGCATGAGCTGATATGCAATGATTAGTAACAGCTGCTATGTACTGATAGGCGACAGCTGGTGTATACTGACCAGCAGCAGCTGGTGCATACTGACCAGCAGCAGCTGGTGTGCACTGACCAGCAGCAGCTGCTGCATACTGACCAGCAGCAGCTGGTGTACACTGACCAGCAGCAGGTGGTGTGTACTGACTAGCAGCAGCTGGTGTATACTGACCAGCAGCAGCTGGTGCACACTGACCAGCAGCAGCTGGTGCACAATGACCAGCAGCAGCTGGTGAATACTGACCCGCAGCAGTTGGTCGCGTCGCTGCTGGTAGCCCTCTAGGTGTTCCTGCAGTTCGAGGAAGGTGAAGCGCAGGCGCGGCAGCACGCCCAGCGTCGAGAGCAGCTGGCCGCTGGCGTACACGTGCGGCAGTCGCAGCTCGCGCAGCGTCGACACCACCGTCTGCTGGGGCGGTGGGGAGCGGCGGCCGTCAGACGGGTCAGGCCCCGCTGCCCGGTGGGCTGACACCTGAACACGCCACCTCCAACCGGGCCGCTTCGCCTACTCCGTGCGGATCTGCCGTTAATATCCTATTGTAGCCCACACGGCATTCTTCCAAAGCCGTTTAATCAGGGGGATGATAGGATAGTCACTGCCTAAGTAGGCGCGTCGGCTGACGCAGCAGGGATGCACAGCATATTACCGTACAGGCCTGCAGAGGGCGGCCACGGCCCTGCCTGTCAGCGCCGGCCGGGGAAGCGGGCGCACGCACCTGCAGCACGCGACAGAGCGGCCGTGCCGCCTCCAGCGCCGCCAGCTGCTGGCAGCTCTCCTCGGCCGCCAGCACGAACGATAGTTGCATGTCGGCCAGCAGCTTGCAGAGCAGCAGCACGGCCGAGGCGGCGACGGCCGGTGGCGCGCCGTCCGACACGAGCGCCGACACCTGCCGGTGCCACTCCTGCTCCCTGTCCGTGTGGCGGACGCCGGCCGCCTCCTGCCGGCCGGTTGGCGGCGTCACGGTCGCCCACTGCCACTAACCGGCGCACCGGGCACCGACTGACCCAGTCAGCAGCATCGCGCTGCACGCCACCACTGCCCGCGGACACGGCGACAGCGGCCGCAGGTCACAAGCGGGAGCGCGAACAATGGAGCCTGCAAGCTTAAAGGCGGTGTGCCATAGTTGTATGACGTTTGAACTGAAATGGTCCGGTTCAAAGGCCATTCAGTGCAGTTCATAAATCGGACCTTCTTAAAATATAAAACACTATTTTCCGAGTTTCCCGCCCGCAAAGATGCGCAGACGACTTCGTGCAGACTATTTTCAGGCACAACGGACTTCAATTAGCTCTCAACAAATGTTGTGCAGGTAGCGCAAGATTCGAACATCAAACACGTTTAGTACTATACAATACAATAAGTTTCGCAGCACCTCTAACGTCACACAAACGTTCCACGGCGCATTCACACAAAGACGCATTGAGGAGCACATTTACTAAACGTAGAAATTTTGTTGTCTTAAGCAGCCTTCCAGTTAAAAGTATACCAATAGTTATAAGTGAGCTTATCTCATAACAATGATGTTTGTTTCAATACCTTCAAATGTGAAACATTGCCTTTAAGTACAGTGCTGGGATAAAATTAATTCTTCGCGGAAACGCCACTAGAGATGACGCCGAAACGGCCGACCACCCTGCTTGGTTGTGACGATCTGCCGGTTTCTGCAGCGAATTGTCGCATCGAGAAAATTGCAGCCAATATGTGTGCAATGCCCCAACAATGCTGGGGAGTGGTAACAGACCAACGGCCACGCTTTGTGCACATTGATACGGTAATTGAGACCCCACATTGCCCCTTCTACACCTACGTCCACACTTTCCCACTGTTATATTTCCAAAACAAAGTGGCATTTGTTCTAGCACGATTTTGAAAATGACTTTCGGCTGGCTTACCGGAGCAGAAATAGTGCCGGTCCTGTCTCCTTTGCATCGGCCCACCTAACCCTAACACCGACGTAACTTACTGCCCCAGCAATAGTACGCGACAGAGGCACCAGCCTTTGAAAGGGCTCGCGCCGATGTCACAACTTCGCACAGCTAATGGAGCGTAAGGAGCAGCCAAAATCACCGACACCTGGACCCCGCAGCGGATCACACAAGGCCCGTGCCACCCACTCCCCCCGGCTGCCACGCCCCCGCGCCCGCAGCCGCCGCGCGGCCCCGCCGACTCACCGCGAAGTCGGCCAGCAGGTGGCCGAAGCGCGGCGAGGCGTTGCAGGGCGTCAGGTCGGCGGCGTTGTCGTGGCTGCCATCGCTGGGCGTGCTGGACGACTGGGAAGAGCCGGACGAGCGGCGCTCGCGCGCCAGCAGACTGCCGGTGAGCGTCACGCCCGTCACGCCCGTCACGCCCGTCACGCCCCGCCCCCTCCGCCCGCCGGCCGGTGCTCGGGACGCCGCCGGCCCGGACCGCGGCGGCGACCGAGCGCCGCCAAGCCATGAGGCCCCAGCCGGGCAGTCCACCCACTCTCGGCCTATTTATGGCACAACGCGGCCGTATGTTGCATTCAGCACGCGCTGAGCGCGACACACGAGCAGTGCATACCGACCAGCGGCCACATTCACCGCGGCAAGCCCCACCAATGTGCCAATTTTGCGCCGTGCTGTGCGGTTAATCAAGCGAAATAATCGAGTATGAAACCAACCTTTTCGCAAATTTTCAGCATGCTACACGACAGGGGTAGGTCTGCGGAATATTTCAACAGACCAATGTACGACGGAGTTGCTACGGTCCGCATTCTAGCCGAACAAGAGCGCATTATGTATCTAGACTCGTCACACGTAGCCGCACGGTGGCTGAAGCAAAATATACGGGAAAAGAGCATCAGCACCAACAGGCAGTCATCGACGATCCGCTTTCATCTTGTTTTGGCACGCGACCCGGCCCGATCCTAATGTCACATCGTCTCGACCATGACCAGGACAAACTTCTGGTCTGTCCCAGAACTACATGTGACGGGCCCGACCCACAGGCGCCTGGTGTGATAAAGACCGGCCCACAGGCGTCTGGTGCGATGGAATGCGGCCCACACGCGCCCCACCTGTCCGGTGCGAAGATGGTGGCACCGGCAACCGATGAGGCCGACTCGAACGAGGCCACGTCGTCCAGCGGGGACACGCTGCCGCCGTCATCGTCCGACGACTCGTCATGCAGCACCGTCTGCCGACAGCAGGCCGGAGCCCCACGACGGTCAGGGCCAGGGTCAGGGCCGGCACCGGGTCAGATCAAGGTCAGGCCAGCAGCCAGGAGAGGGTCACGATGGGAGCGACGTCAGGGCCAGGGTCAGGGCCAGGGCCGGCACCAGGTCAGATCGAGGTCAGGCCAGCAGCCAGGACAGGGTCACGGTAGAAGCGACGTCAGGGCCAGGGTCAGGGCCGGCACCGGGTCAGATCGAGGTCAGGCCAGCAGCCAGGACAGGGTCACGGTAGGAGCGACGTCAGGGCCAGGGTCAGGGCCAGGGCCGGCACCGGGTCAGATCAAGGTCAGGCCAGCAGCCAGGACAGGGTCACGGTAGGAGCGGCGTCAGGGCCAGGGCCGGGGCCGGCACCGGATCAGATCGAGGTCAGGCCAGCAGCCAGGACAGGGTCACGGTAGGAGCAACGTCAGGGCCAGGGTCAGGGCCAGGGCCGGCACCGGGTCAGATCAAGGTCAGGCCAGCAGCCAGGACAGGGTCACGGTAGGAGCGGCGTCAGGGCCAGGGCCAGGGCCGGCACCGGATCAGATCGAGGTCAGGCCAGCAGCCAGGACAGGGTCATGGTAGGAGCGACGTCAGGGCCAGGGTCAGAATCAAACCACGGCAGATCAGGTCTGGAGTCAAGTCAGGGTAACCTGTGGAGCTGGATCAGGATCAGGACCGAAGCCGGAGGGAGGTCAGGACCAGGATAGGAGCTGTGTACGAGCCAGTCAGGAACAGCGGCGCGCCAGGGTCCGGGAGTGGCGGGGCGGGGCGGGGCGGGCAGTCAGCCACGCTGGATGCAAACCGAGCTATACCCATTCATCTACCTACGAACGGAACAGACCGAACCAAAATGTCCCTCTTGAGCGACCATCCGACCAATGAACCGGAACCGCCGAAGGGCGCTCCAACCAAACAAGATGCGACCAAGGCACGGCCAGTAATTGGCACCGCGCATCCCTGTCGGCACACTTAGTGGTGGTAGTGCTGGTACTAGATGGCTAACGATATTACATAACTAACCCTAAACCGTAGCACTAACCATCGTAAGCACCAGTTACACATACAAGTTTCACCTCAGCACTCCAGTGGCAATAATCGACAAAATGCGCTTATTCAATCTATCACAGACGCCGCAGCACCACAAAGCGTCTAAAATCAAACAGCTTGTCCAGACTGCCACATGCCAACTGCTTCTGTGACAAGCCGCACAAGCGGCGGCCGCCAGCTGGCAGCCCGGGCGTGCGGACACGGCGCGCCTGTGGGGCCGGACGACGGCGGAGTCATGCTCACCTTGCCCGGCACCAGGTGGCGCGGCGAGAGCAGCGACGAGTCAGCCGGCGGCGCGGCCGCCTCCTCCGGCTCCAGGTTCCCCAGCGAGCGGCGCCGCACGCCCCAGTTAAAGTTGTCCAGACTCTCGCCCTGCCGGGTCAGTCAGGTCAGCAGTGGCAGGCGTACGGCAGACGGTTTAGAGCACGACAACCACAACATGGTTCGCGCACACACAGTGAAAAGCGTGAAACGTCTGCCAGCTATTACCAATCCCGCAACCTTGCTAGACCACCACGGGCTCCGCCCGCGCACATACCAAGCCGCTGGTAGCATACAGGCAACCATCGCCCGCTCCACTACGTCGACACTAAATGTCACCAGGACGACAGGTTACACTCTTACCCGGGCGGACGGGACGGCAAGTCACACCCTTACGGCATTCGCCCTCATTTTCGTTACACAGCATGCCATCCTCCTATGAACAACGTCCTGCCAATACCGTCAGCAGAACAGCACTATCCCTATCGCTGCGCCTGAAAACCCGACAGCGCACACTCTCTCAGTCTCCAAACGCAGAGGCGTGACATCAACGTATGGTCCGTCACGACGAACGAAATGCCACCACCGACAACTGCACCTTCGATAGTGCGCATAAATCGTATACTTCTCGGCCCTGTTTAAAGAAAGGGAGGCCAATACAGATGTGACGCAAGCGAGTCTCTGGGTCAGCTGACGCCTTCAGCGGGGGCCAGCTGGGCTGGTCGCCCGCTCGGGCTGCGCGCCAGGCCTGTCGTTGGGGCAGCGTTTGGTATGCCGCCGAACGCACCCTTGGTTGATAAACCACCACGCCCATGGTCCACCAAAGCATGGCTGTACCACCTGCTGTCGCCACACGCCGTGAGGCTGCATCGGTAGCAGTGACTTCCAACGTATCTCAGTTTTGCAATGCTTTGTCCAGGTACATGCGACGAACTATGCAGTTGTTTCATAGTGAAACGCAGGTGTCAGGCGAACAAACAAATATCAGACCTTCATAAACGTGTCCAAAAGAGACGTCGACGTCTTTGAGTACGGTGGTGTGACGGTGTGAGCAGGCACGGTGCGAAAAGTGCTTGATGGTGGCCTGATTGGAAGTCAAGCATTGCAGGATGACAACCGCATACGCTTACTGCCACAGAAGAGTCAGAGAGTTGGGCCTGGGCCACGTTTGAACCAGCATTAGTGTCGTGTGCATCGGCGCACTCGATATATTATCGGTGTCAAACCACTTACAGTTCTTCTCTCGCAGAAGACCACCAAGAGTAATTATACGATCCAATTGACATTTGCGACCCTGACGGCAGTCGTGACGGGGCCGAGGTGAATCGTTCAGAAAGGTCAGACCATGAGAGCCCCCCAGCGCCGGCGGCGGCACGGCGCGATTGCCTGCTGCCGCCGGAGCCGCGGCTCAGCTGCAGCCCTGCTGCCACCGGAGCTGCGGTCCGGCTGCACCTGCTGCCGCAGGAGCCGCGGTCCGACCGCAGTCCTGCTGCCGTGCCTCGGGACCCGTCCGTTGCCGCACGGCGCGCCGTCCCGTGCCTCCGAGATCTGACCCCGGCGGCTCAGCCATCGAAGCGACGTTCGAGAAATTCCAACGATATTTTTCCACCTACTCGAGACCGTGAACGGGCGACTGTGAGTGGCGCCGCCCCGATCCCTGACGACACTGAGCCACATATGTCAGCCACACGACCGCACGAGAACCACATTGCGTTCGAAATGGCAACCATAAACCAAAACTATTCCCCAACTAGCCGGGAGGTGGGGGTGGGGACCACGAGCTGGTGCGTCACACTTTTATATATGACGTCACGCCTTGATAAAAGACAGGAGCTCACAGTTCCCACTCCGGCAACAGGTGTACCTAACGACAGCAATCAGCCGACCCAGCGGATTATAGGCGGCTGGCAACGGCCTTCACTAGCGACCATTGTCAACACGACAGCGAAACCTCTGAACTGGAGTCGCGGCTGTCAGTGGGAGACCATCGCCCATCCCGTGCTGATTGCGTTCGTCACGTGCACACCGCTTCAGCCCATGAAAAAGCAACGGGAGGAGACACAGAGACCGCTCGCTGCCGCCGCCCGAGTCGTCCAGGTTAGCGTCGTCCAGTCAGCGCTGCCACCCAGGCTGCCCGCCATGCGACTGTAGGCCCCGCGATCGACCAGCGGCCGCCTCAATACGAACGGAACCATGCGGCGGCCAAGATTAAAGCCTCTAAATCTTCGCTATTGTCCCAAACACGCCCGGTGACTCGCACACATCACGGTTGTCACATCACACAAACGCCACGGAATATTGGAGCGCGCGCCTCCACTGAAACAGATGACGCAATCCACCCAGGGAGCCCCGAATATCTGTCCCGCGTCCGCGTTCATCAAACGGCCACAGGAGTGGTGCGGTGGGCGTTCAAAGGTGACAAGCCGGCACACGCCAGGCCTGGCGACGGCGCCGCGGTCGCCAGACGTCCAGTCTCACGGGGCGGCGGCGCCGAGCGTGACCGGTCTGGGCTCCGGTGTCACACGGCAGGCCTGGCGACGGCGCCGCGGTCGACAGACGTCCAGTCTCACGGGGCGGCGGCGCCGAGCGTGACCCGCCTGAGCTCCGGTGTCACACGTGGCCAGGCGACGGCGCCGCGGTCGACGGATGTCCAGTCTCACGGGGCGGCGGCGCCGAGCGTGATCCGTCTGAGCTCCGGTGTCACACGTGGCCAGGCGACGGCGCCGCGGTCGACGGATGTCCAGTCTCACGGGGCGGCGGCGCCGAGCGTGACCCGTCTGAGCTCCGGTGTCACACGTGGCCAGGCCGGCTGCCCGGGCCACACCTCCGTCCGCCGCGCTATAGCGCGCCCGCCAGCCAGACCAGACGTCACGAAAGCCAACAGTTTGGCGCCTAGCTCCCCGGGCTGGTACAGTGCCGCCCCGAACGGTAGCAGTCGGCATTCAACAGTGGCAAACTATTGGCTTTCTGTATTTGTCCGTTTTCGGCAAATAATGGCCTGCCTCCCGTGTCAAACCCTGTCAGATTGGTCATGTGCCACAAACACTTGCCCCCCAAAACTGGACAGTAAACATCTGAGAGCCTCGTAAGCGGTGCTACCCTACGCGTAGACTCCCACCGCAAAGTCTACTTTAATCCAAGGGTACGATTAGTTTACTTCCCTGATTGGTCACCATCGGGTGGTAAGCTCACATTTACAGGTGCGGTAACAGATGGGTGAACACGCAGCCAATACAAGCTATGCACCAAATGTACGGAATACAAATTTAGCGTGTTGTTTGCTGACTGACGCTCAATACGGCTTGCTGGTTTTCAGACAAGCTAACCGGTCACGTCACCAGCTGATGGCTAGTGCAGGGTGTCAGGATCGAGTGTACTTTTGGGTGATGAGAAGAAACATCGCCATTTTATGAACTCTTATGGAAAGTCTTCCTCAATTCATTCAAAGGTCCCGGGAACAAACCAATTTCCCACGGCTTGTCAGGCCTTGGAAATATATCGAGGTCATTCCGGACAACCAGTTTGGTTTGCACCTCGCCACCGGGTAAATTATATACGCTGGGAAAATAACTGCTAAATCATACAAACAGTAATTTTACCTACGACAAACAGCTAGTTGCTTTATATTCCGTTGTTTCGCCGTATACTTACCGATCTTAAAACTTCTGCGCTACATCTTGCGAATTTTCAATGGGATGAAAACGCTATGTACGCGTCTAAGTCGCACGCAACAGCTGACGTGTGACGCATGAAAAGTAAAACTTATGTGATCCATCAAGCACCTGTAGGAATCTGAAATCGTTACCGAAATGCAAGTGGACAATATTCAAACATCCCATATCCACGGCTCAAGCCTGTGCGCAGACACACCCGCGACACGGCCCGCCGAATCTGGCAGGTCGTTTTGCCGCCCGCCGTGGCCACGCGATCGATCGCCGGCTGCCCTGCGAGCTGGAGACCACCTCCAGCTAAATCTCCACTGAGCGGAACAATGGCCTTGTAAAATACAGTGAGACACAGTCCAGCACGAGCGCGGCCGAGTGTAGCGCGCTTACCTCCTGGCTCTCCAGCTCGTACTCGAGGAAATCGAACTCGCGGATGACGCCGAACTGCTGCGCCTCGTGCTCGTCCAGCGACTCGGCCGACTCGTGCGGCACGCCGGACACCTCCTCCGTCGACGAGGCCATCGACGACTGGCGCTCCAGCATGTCCGACGTCTGGCTGAAGATCACCTGCGCGCCACACGTCATCATGATTATCATCCATGGATGCCCTTCCGCAAGTTACGCCGTGGTCACAGTCAGCAGCTTGTCACGTGTCACAAACGACAGGTTTCGTTACATCGGTACGTTAGATGAAAAAATCATACTGGCCATGTTCAGCGAAAGCCCCCCTGCCTCCCCCCCCCCCCACACCCGCTGGTCACTCCCACTCACCGACGGACTCTTGGGCAGGCCGACTCGCGTGCCGCAGCTGATGAGCAGGTTCAGCAGGCGGTCGCGCGTGCGACTCTGTAACCGGGCCGAATTCGGTGAGCATCGGGCGAACGGCCGTCGGCGTACGGGTCCCAGCGGCAGCGTCAACAACGGGCCACGCGGCACACAGAGCGAGCCACACCCAGCCAGTCCAGCCTCGCACCGCCTCACCATCTGGCTCTAGATCTGACCGGGACGTCTCCCCAGCACAGCACGCTGCACTACAGCAACAAGCAACGGTAACTCAGACAGGGCACCCGGGCTCCAGCAGTCACAAACCCCAGCACGCCCCAGAGGCGCCGAGCGGCGGCGGACGTCGGTCCGCCACTGTCAGCGGCGAGCCCGGCCGCGGCGCGGCACCCAGCCCGACCTGGGACAGCCAGGGCCGCTTCCAGCCGCCGCTGGTCACGTCCGCCAGCAGGGTGGAGACGGAGCGGCGAGGGGACGCGCTCTCCTCCTTGGCGGCCGGCTCGGCGCTCGGCTTGGTCACGCGTCGTCCTATGATGGGCGTCTGAGACACGTCGAACGTGAACTCCATGGTGCGGCCTGCGGGCGCGGCCGGCACGGGCGTCACTGCGGGAGGTCCCGGCCGCTGACGTGGCGCTCAGCCGGGGGACACGCGCCGTCACCGAGCGCTGTCAGATGGCAGACACTCTGCCGACTCCCCCCGATCCCGTCTGAGGCGGGTGGCAGACACTGCCGACCCCCCTGATCCCGTCTGAGGCGGGTGGCAGACACTCTGCCGACTCCCCCGACCCCGTCTGAGGCGGGTGGCAGACACTCTGCCGACTCCCCCCGATCCCGTCTGAGGCGGGTGGCAGACACTGCCGACCCCCCTGATCCCGTCTGAGGCGGGTGGCATACACTCTGCCGACTCCCCCGACCCCGTCTGAGGCGGGTGGCAGACACTCTGCCGACTCCCCCCGATCCCGTCTGAGGCGGGTAGCAGACACTCTGTCGAGTCCCCCGATCCCGTCTGAGGCGGGTGGCAGACACTCTGCTAACTCCCCCCGATCCCGTCTGAGGCGGGTGGCAGACACTTTACCGACTGCCCCACTCCAGTCTGTGGCGGGCTGAACGTACAGCCCCGCGGCCACCCGTGGCAATGACGTCCCCTCGGCGGTGCAATCTGTCTCGACTGAAGACACAACTTGACACAACTGAAGCCTTGTGGTGCGGCCAATGTAGAGCAGCAACAACGCACATACCATTGCAGCTCAACCCAAACGCAAGCCGAGCTGCCCAAATGCAGTCTCCTCGCTACGGGCGTCTCACAGCGGCGGTCCCACAGAACAGACAGGATGGTTTAGCCTCATGACAGACATAACACTGGTCCCAACGCGTTCCCACGAACAACGCGAACGCAATCTCAGTGCTGCGAACAATGTGCGTTTCCTCGGCATACGCTAGCGCCATTTACTGGAATCAGAAATACGCATCGTCAGCGTAGTGGACAACGGTGTCGTCCTGGGATGCATACATGACTTGGGTTAAAAAGAACTATGCAGTGAGCAATATGCTGCTCTACAATATACTCCGTGCCTACGTAACCTGCAAAGATGATTTAAATGCTCGCCAGGACCTGAGCCTGTTCCGAGGGACTCGACCGGGCGCCCGTTGAACCGTGCGTTGTTCCGGCTCAGCCTTCATCAGACCTATCACCTTTCCAACCGCAGTCAGACCACTGACTGTAGTTAACCCGTACATGAACTGGTCATCGGTCACTCGAGTGTCCGGTCATTGGTATCTATGATGGACCCCGTGCTCCATACTCTTGGCAAGCAAAACCTTGGCATATGTGTGCCACTGAGACGTGGCTATCAGTTCTTGCCACGGACAAAATACTGGCATTCCCCGGTTATAGACTGGTGCATCGAGACCGCCCCGTTGAGACCCGAGGTGGTAGTGTTGCCATCGTGTGTCGGGAAAACCTCGCTATAAGCTTTCTTCCAATTAAGAGCACCGAATGTGCCTACGAGTTGTTCTGGGTGCCGATCTCGGGCGGGGACACCGTTCTCTTGCTGTCATCATTGTGTTGACGTCATCTACCGTCCACCATCTCAGCCGGTACCAGACGGTTTGGCTGACTTATATAACCAACTAAGTGCTGCTGTGAGCCTGGGCAAGGCGGCCTTCTGCCTGGCTGATGTATATACATACATACATACATACATACATACATACATACACATACACACCCACACCCACACCACACCCACACCCACACACCCACACCCACACCCACACCCACACGCACACCCACACACACATATATATATATATATATATATATATATATATATATATATACATAGACCTATATATATATATATATATATATATATATGTATACATAGACCTTTTAGAGGCGGACGGTCCTGGTGTGCGTCGTTTCAGCCCTGTTTTGAAAGACCTTAGCCTGTTGCAACTCATCAAGACACCTACGCACGTGGACCCGACCGAGACTCTCTTATATCACATCATCAACAGTCCTGACTAGGAGCCAACTGACCAGATGTTGACTGAGATGATCGCCGACCATCTGATCATCATTGTCCGCGGCGTGCCAGGTATTTACACTACATTTTCCATGTCTGACGAATGATAAAGTCGACTGATCCTGGTCGAAGACATTTATCGACGTTAGGCCAGGCCACTGAGTTGCAAAGTCATCACCGGGGGCTTACACAGCAATATTTGCCTCCACATGCAGCAATGCGTAGTTTTCTTTCTTGTTTTGAACTGATCTGAAGGGAAGGCTTTCTTCAGTCCTCTGCCGAATCACGAAAAGCTTTCAGGCGCCCAAAAGAAGGCACTAAACTTTGCGGCGCATGGGGATTGACGACACCGTTTCCGCCACCAAGACACACAGCCCTCGGAGTGTGTGTCTATAAACAAACTCTGCGGCGACGTAAAGAAGCTTTGCAACGCGGCACCTTTGGTAATCTGCTTGCGTCTCAGCGTGGTAATTCCTCACCCACGTAAAAAGTTGCCGCGGAATGCTGCAGCCACCACTACGGCGCCACATCATCTACGACTCGTTGCTGCTCTTGGGCGCATGGCCAAATGTAACCGACGACTGTTATCACTCGCACACGACTTGCCACCGCACCGCAACATCGCTTGCCACCGGCGTCGGCGGCTAGAGGCGAGCAGGTGCAGCGGCCACCACCAGGGTCGGCTCACAGCGACCGGGTTCGGATCTCACCAGGCAGCTCTTTCTTGGCCACCAGCTCGGCCTCGACGAACGACACGTGGATGCCGGAGCCGTCGGCGGCCTGCGCCAGGCCGCTGGTCGGCGCCGCCGCCAGCGTCGAGCATTGGGTCACAGCCAGCTTGAGAATACGCAGCGCCTCGCGCCAGTGTTGCCCCTGCTGGTAGAGCAGGCCACGGTCAGGGCACGGCCTTGGCGGCGCGTCCAGTGACAGGTCAGGGTCAAAACAAGACGCTGACAGAAACAGCCAGGACACGGGACTGACAGTGACACGGGTCAGGTACTCCAGTGATACGGGCCAGGTACTCCAGTGATACGGGTCAGGTACTCCGGTGATACGGGCCAGGTACTCCAGTGATACGGGTCAGGTACTCCAGTGATACGGGTCGGGTACTCCAGTGATACGGGCCAGGTACTCCAGTGACACGGGTCAGGTACTCCAGTGATACGGGTCAGGTACTCCAGTGATACGGGTCAGGTACTCCAGTGACACGGGTCAGGGCCAGCACACAACCTGAACAGTGACACAGATATCCTATCATCCATATCATCCAGGTTAAGATGTGGAACGGAAACCAGCTATTCGGACTCCATGCTGTTAGTGAGCCAGCGCGAGAACACTATGTCGGCACATCTCTGTGCCTGCTGCTCCACAAGGGCGCACGGGACATGTCCAAACATACGACCAATCTCCATATTATTAATGGGTGTCCAGCTAAGTCAATTAAGTTTTGGTATCATCTCGCGTGACGACAAACTTCAGTGAGAACCTCACTTGGCCTTTGCTGAACCAAAAGGAAGTCTTAATGGTGATTACAATAACGACAACATAAAAATAGCGACGCAAGTGCAGGCTGCTGGCGGTAACATCAATGACACTGACAATGAGGGAGAGGGAAGGGGTTGAGGACGCTTTGCCCATTAGGTCAGTTTGCGTCAACCAGGATCCCCTTTCTCAGTTTATATCATTATCAGTCAATGCCGTGAATGGGAGAATGAGGTGAATACTGAGAAACAGGGACAACAGCCACCAATGAGGCGGGCAACGCGGTCCAGCCGGAGCTGACGAAACCGAGGCGGATGGAGAGACGTCGTTAGGTTGTTTCGGCGCCGCTGCCTATCCGGCGGCCAGAACGGCCGCCATCGAACGCCTAACGAGCCGCCCAGTTTGCCAATCTGAGCTGAGGCGGGCGGCGAGCTGGCCGCCGGCTGGTGGCGCGGAGAGTGCGACTGGCGCATCGTCGCCGGGCAGGCCGGCTGCCAACCTGCGCGTAACGGGCGATCGAGCGCAGCAGGTCGGCGTTGATGGGCTGGTTGGCCGTCTGGCCCAGGTCCATGTAGTGCAACAGGCAGTGCAGCACGTTCAGGATCGGCTGCTGCACGAACGGCGGCCCCTTCTCCAGCACCTGCGGCGGCGGAGGAGGGCCAGTCAGCCCAAACTACGGCCGGCCCGAGCGCTCAGCCCGACAGGCTGACTGGTTCTGTCCGCTCCGGCGCTCAGCCCAATACGACAAGCCTGAGTACAGACGTCACACGGCTTACAATGCACGGTACTGCTGCTATTAGACCCAGCCTACGTCCCAGCCGGCTGTGAAGGACGCGCCGCAACCGGTGCCGCTGGCTGGGGCCGTCTGAGCCGGGTGTGAAGGACGAGCTACAACCGGCGCCGCTGGCTGCGGCCGTCCAAGCCGGCTGTGAAGGACGAGCTACAACCGGCGCCGCTGGCCGCGGTCGTCCGAGCCGGCTGCAAAGGACGAGCTACAACCGGCGCTGCTGGCTGTGGCCGTCCGAGCCGGCTGCAAAGGACGAGCTCTAACCGGCGCTGCTGGCTGTGGCCGTCCGAGCCGGCTGCAAAGGACGAGCTACAACCGGCGCCGCTGGCTGTGGCCGTCCGAGCCGGCTGCAAAGGACGAGCTACAACCGGCTGCGGCTCGTCGCCGGCCGGCGTCGCTGGCTGCGGCTGGCGACTGAGTGGCCCATCCGCACGGCACGGACGACCGCCAGCCGCTCACGGCACGCCCGGCCAAACACTCGGGCGTCGCGGGCCTCCCCGGCCCGCGGACTCATTACTTGCTGGCCGACGCCGGGCGCAATATCGCTGGTGAGACTCGCCTCCCACACCGACGGTCCGCTCCCGGATGCTACACCGAGGATGCTACACGGGCGCCGGTCGAGGGGACGGGGACTCCCGGGACGCGTCCCTCCGCGGCGCCAGCCCGCCTCGCCCCACACTGGTGGGCACTGAGGCGACACGCTCCACACTCCAGACGAGCACGGCTCGGCGGCGGGGGAGGCCATGCCCGGCGGTGACGTCGGGGCGGTGACGTCACTTTATATCTTTCCGGCGGGAGAGCACCTCGATTCTCCTCTGAGCCCTCAATGAACATGGACAAAAGGGAGTATTGGGCCACGTCAACACAGAACATTCCCCGGAAATGCTGGTGCACTAGGTACCCGAAGACATCACAACTGATTCATGTTCATGTTGCGCCAAGTAGCATCCTGTAGGTACCTTACAACTATCATTCCAACTCCTCTATACGTCAGGCCGGTCTGCAAATATTGATAGGTTTTTCGCAAGATACCACCTTGGTCAGGACAACGAAAAATGAACTGTAAAACGCGGCAGATTTTTAGCACAACGTGGCTGGTTTTAAGGCATAGACTTTTAATGATACTTCACACTTCTTGCCACCAAGGTCCTATAACGAGTTTACCGCAAACGTCACACTTGAAGAAAATGACACAAACACCACGTGCATTTCAGTCCTTCAGGTACTCACACCCCGCCATCCAATACGCGGCACTGTAACTGTGCTGAGGGCTGCACGAGCATAGAAAGCTAAACCGAACGGGTTTGAAGACACGCACCGAACACAAACACAAGAAGAAACAAAGCGACGAATGTCCGTGTTCGCCAAAACGACCGTGCGAACTGTTTCTAAACGCACATCACGAAACAACGTGGTTCAAAAGTCATGTCAAGTTGCCCAAAAGCTAGGCACCAGAACGTTCACGTCCCAGGACAACGCGTGGATGCTCAACCTCTGGAGAAGATAACGACTGTGCAATAAATCTTCGTACCCTGAGAAAAACGTGTTTTTTGCTGTTGCTAAAATCTCTACCGCGGTGTTCATAAAACGGGTCACGAACGTCAAGTTTCATTTCGCCTCCCCACACAAGCCTGCAAAGGCACCGGTTTCGGCCGGTGTGGGGGAGTAGCGTCCCCCCGGGTGCCAGCCTCGGTGACGGGTGGCCGGCACAAGCTGTTCGCTTCAGCGACCCGGCTGGGACGTGAGCTCCAGCTTCTTGTTCTGCCAGCTTCTTCACCATCACTCCCATCACCGTACAAAAAAATCCGCCCTTTCACCACTCTTCATCCTCGCTTTATCAGGAACCGTTCCCCCAATCGCCTCCGTCCCGGGTTGATCTGATGCTGGCGGCTGAGGGGCGCGCCGTGCGGGTCAGTCGCGACGCGCCCAACACTCCACTTTAGCCGGTATATCTGGGGGCGTGGAGAGGGGGACGGGGCATCACGCGGGCCAAGTGGCTTGTCGCCTGCGCTGCATGCCGGGTGCCCTTCGGTTTGGCAAAGCTTGGTCTCCGCCTGACTGCTCTCGACGGCTTACAGGGAATGTTTCACGTTTGCATGGGACATTGAACTAAAAAAGCCATCTTGAAGATCATCCCGTGCGGTTCGAAGCCCTACCCTTCTTTAGAGCTGAGCCACTCTAGTTTCTGAGCTACAGGTCCGCGAAGATGTGCAGACTATTTCGGGGTAACTATTTTAAGGTCACCCTGGCATCCATGATGCTATACTAACGTGATGCAAATCTTGCCATCGCATTAGCCAACAGGTCATCAAGGCCAATACAAATAAAATTGTGGAGTCGCTGATGTCTGTCGTTCATGAGCACGACTTCCAGATATAACGGCCGTCAGTTGGCTCTCAGTCGATGCTGTGGACGGTGCGACGACGTTGTCAAACAATGACGTCTTGAGGGGCATGTCTACTAAACGGAAAAATTGTGTCCTCTGGAATAGTCTTTTCCACTTGGAAGTATACCGATGGTCATAAGTGTGCCTATTTCATCATATTTAATGTTTACTTTTATATCCCCAAACATGGACCCATAGCTTCAAGGGGCCAAGAGACGGGGCGCTGAACCACTGACAGAAAAAGGAGGGGCTTCCTCGGTTACACCTGGCCGTGTGGGAGCTGTCGTCCGCCCCGCATAGCACCGGGGTAGCCCTGGGGTGCCATCTCGCTCTAGATGACCGGGCTGTCCCTCAGCTGGGCTCCGCGGTCGATGGGGAGTCGCAGTGCCCCATGCTTCATACAAATCACCAGTTAACGACTCACCAGTCACCCCGGTCGGCGACACCCGAGAAAGCCAAGAGCCCAGACAGTGACCACGAAACCGCTGGACGAACCCCAACCCCAAAACAAAAAAGAGTCACGGGGTATGCCCGCCCCGCTCGACCCCAGATGCCAGTCAGGAGAAACCGTTTTTACACCGACAGCGGAGAAGAGCCCAGAGTTTTCGATGTCGTATCAACATGCCCGGGACAGTAACGGAGCTAATATACACCGGATGCGGTCTATGAATCCAAAGCATAAAGAGGATTCCGCAGCCAAACACGGGAACGCCACCAGCGCCATCCACATCTTTAAGAAGCTCCGGCATTGGCTTGGAGATTAGTGCCAGCAGCTAACCATGGTGGGCTGGTGCAGAACAATGCTGCTGCTTAAGAATGGCGTCGAATGATCACCCCATTAATGGCAACAACCACCCTTCGGGGAATGCCCCGCAGCTCGATGTCTAGCAAGCACGCACGTAATGCTTTCCACAAAAGCGAGCAAGTTGTTCTATGCGCCCCAGCCTGCGTGCAAGCATCTAACCTCGCCCGCCGGCGCTGGGTATGCTTCTGTGCTCTGCAGCGACGGCACTCGAGAGACCAGCAGCAGGTCGGTTCGGTCCGGTGTCCCGGTGTCCCGCGACGGAACACCGGGACAGTGGGCAGCTGACGGCAGCAGCCGTAGGTAGCACATGCGGCAGAAAAATATGGGGCAAAACGGAATCAGGTTTGCCTCGTTTGTGTCGACTCTGCGCTTGGGAAAGTGAAAAGGCAGCCGCACAATTTCGAAAGCCGCGCATTTAAGGGAACGTTTCACATTTGCAGGCGGACTGGAACTGAAATTACCATCCTGATGATTACTCGATGCAGTTCACGGCTCTGCTCATCTTTAAAAATAAAACCCCCTTATTTCTGAGCTACACGTCCACGACAGTATGCAGACTAGATCATGCAGACCACTTCACGGTTACAAGGTTATCTACGACTAAGATCGTTGGGACGTTCATATCTGGCGTTCGTGAGCACGATTTCCAGATCGAGCGGCCGTCAGTTGCCGCTCAACCAACAATGTGGGCTTCTAAAAGGACTCGTTTGGTCGTTTGGATTAGAGCCCTTTCGACCAAAAATGGTCATTTCAGGGCTATGGCATGAAAGAAAATGGCTAATGGTGGGGCAGACGTGCATGCACCTGGGTGGGGGCAGCCGCCGAGCTTTAACCCGCGCGGACGCGCTGGGCGACCGGTCTAGATCCCCTTCCCACGGGGCTTTCGGCTCTCTCAGAGTTGACGCGTGCATCCTGAGCCGGTCAAGCGGGATGTCGCGACGATGCAGCATGAAGCGAGAAAGGGACGAGAGGAACGATTGTTTAAATAAGATTACGGTTTGTGCTCTACAGCACAATACATGAAACAAGCTCAACACCTTCATATCTTTAATATCTATCTCTTCGTATCTTTAATGCTTTAAATGTGAAGCATTCCCTTTAAGAATAGAGCCGTAAGCGAGTACGTCAACAAACGTAAACACCTAAAAATGACTGACAAACATGAGCACAAAACATGACCAAAATACGAGCGCATCACTGCATATGGTCTAGCAACACCTCTAGCACCGCCCGGCCACCTATCAGGAGATAGAAGTGCTTGAAGTGAGTGCTAGGGTGGGAATTTTGCCAGGCGAGCTTGGCAGCACCTTATCGTCACAAATATTTCATGACGCATTCAGGCAAGGGCGCATTGGGGGCATATTTACTAAATGGAGCAATTTTGTGGTCTAGAGCAGTCTTTTCCACTTGAAGTATACCGATCGTTACAAGCGAGCTTTTTCCAACATATCTGATAATTGCTTCAATATCTTTAAACGTGGAACATTCCCTTTCGGGGTTAGAATCGTGTATCCATCGCCTGGCTAGTGACGAGGCTAAGGTTCGCTGCCCACCATGTGGTAACCGTTACGCTCGCACCCGGCCCCACGGACACCGGTCAGAGCCGCTGTGAGCTGGATGCAATACATCATGACCGCGACCCGCCAGCTGCTGTGACACCCAGCGCGATGAGGTGTCACCACCATCACACAGCTGGCCATTTACGCTCCGTCTCGGCGCCATACGAGCACGCGGGAGTCTCGCGGCCCCTCCTGACCCACCAGTGGGCGCCAATGGCCCGTCTGCATGGCATTCGGCAGGGCGCGGCCGGAGCGGCGCGGACTGACAGCGCCGGGCGGCGGCACTCAATGGCTCGCGAGCCGCCGTGACAGGGGCCGCCGCCGACACGGCCGCCTAATGGCGCCGTATCGGGCGCGCCGCCGCCGCGCTGGCCGCGCCGCTTTCAGACGTCCGCCGCAGCGCTGACCGATGCCGGCCGCGCTGGCGCCGCCGCCGGCATCGGCCGACGCTCCGGAGCACCGCGGCCCGCCGCCGAGGGCAGGCGGGTCAGGTCAGCGCCGCCGCCCGGCCGCGCGCCGACACACGCCAGTGCTCCGAACGCCGCACACACCGGTGACCCGGCCTGCCGGAGCTCCTGGCGGACGCATGCACACTGGGCGGGACAGCAGGGCACGCGGCGCCGATGGCGGGCGGCGCACGCCTCGGCGCGGCGCGGCGCGGCGCGGCGCGGCGCGGCGCTCACCTCGACCAGGAACGTCATCACCGGGATACTGAGGTGGGTGTACGTGTCCATCAGGTACTTGACAACACACTTGGTCCACTGGAAGCTCTCCTTGCTGAACGTGCGCCGCGAGTACAGCGTCATCACGGTGGCCAGGTTGTCCAGCTTCTTACTCTTCTCCATGCACACCTGCCGACCAATAACGAGGAGAATGAGAAACAGCGGAAGGTGACGCACCAGCCACAGAAAACAAGTGCGCAGCGAACTCCGATGTCTGATCACGTACTTTTACGTATTTTCATTCTTTAAAACAGGTGCTTCACAGAAAAACCGCACGTAAGCTTGCCGACCAGGCCATCATTCATCTCAAGTAAATCCGCCAGCATCCCACAGATACCACAATTACAGAGCATTTGATTGATAGGATCATGCACGAACTATAAATGTCGAGGCGGTCTCCGTGGCGTCTGCGGTAAAAAAGCAGTCCTTGCCTTGCAGTAGCTTACCACGCCCTTGCCTCAGCGTGTGGTGGAATGAGACGTGTCGCGTCGTGGTATGATTACTTATTTCGCAATGAACATAAAGTGACGAAAGCAAATAACTGGGTGCAGCTCCCTCTACATGGCCAGATCCCCAGCTAGTCAGCCAGGATAGGACAGACAGTTAGAGAGGCACCTGATCGAACAACACCGGACATAAAGATATGTAGGACACAAGCGGCCCGTATTTCACGGACCACGACATGACCGGATAGGGCTAGAACAACCGAGCCAGACCGCATATACCCAGGACAATGCTGGGCCTTCCCGGAATAGACATGACTGGGTGGGGCCGCATCGGGCCAGATGGGAGCAACCAGAGCGGGACCAAACACACCGCGGACCGCAGTCGACGACATGAAATGTCAAACGCTTACATTCCATGGCATAGCCAACGCACATGCACGAGCCCGATGTCGACAAGACTTAATACACTTCTGCTTTCAGCATCAGGGCAGCAGTGGTACTGATCGACCAGTCTCTGCCACACGGCGGGGCTTTACCTTCACGTGTGCAACCAGTCTTCGACCACTTCCACGGACACGTCTCTCAGGTTTCCTGCAATTCTGGTTCAGAGCTTTGACCCGCTTCCTGACTCAGCACAGCCGACCTTATACCGGGAAAACTTCAATATTAGCGCATACTAACTGGTCGGGTCGTAGAACTGACGTCAGTTGCCTGCACGTGCTATCGCCACATTTGGCCCTTTAGATCGCTCCACGGCACGTGTGACCATCCGCTGCTGCGGCCCGTGTCCGGCAACACGTGCTATTTTCACCGCAGCGCTCTTCAATGGAGCTTTTCAGACGGCACAGGTGCCGCCTCCTGCATGTGTCCCCATTCATGGCGCCCCTGTACGCTATGTGCCTCAGGCTGAGCCCAGCGTCGGGCAGAGCTACTAAATCCTCCCCCCCCCCCCCTCAGAGACCTCATGCTGATCGCCGCCCTCGTTCCCCGTTCTTTCTGTGTGACGTCCTTGTTCACAATGACTCCTGAACCGAACACATCTGGCACGGTTCTTCAGTTACATTACCTTCCGTGAGCTTTACAGCGTAGCTCTGTAGTTCCACAGATCTCTCTTACATTCGTATATCTAGTGATCGGTCATTTTCAGTGTGAGTCGGCCAGTTCATTCCGCCTCATGCGGCACACGTGGGTTCAAGTCGGCTCCACAAAAACTGACTGGCTGCAAAAGCGGTTACAGAAGCCCAGAACTAGCGATTCCGTAACAGAACTGAAAGCAACGCAGCGCTGTGAGCAGGGGCACGCTCTCTGCCTGCCCTGGATCCGCAACATGCAGATGGAGGTAACGGGATGTCGGGGATCGTGAGCCGGTGTCCCAGCCAAACCAAAGCTTTCACCACAGCACAGAACCACATAACTAAAGGTCGGCAGTCGGGGATCATAGGGGATTACCAGCACGTGCAGGGGATTGCCTGCACGTGTCATCACTACATTAAGCCTTGTCTTTTGCTCTCCGGGCGACTGATCGGTCAGCCTGTGGTCAACAAGTACCGGTCACAAAGTCAGGTCATGGCGCCCCACCTTCGACGGACGGACATCATAGCGTCCCAGTTTCAACGGATGGAGGTCAAAGCGTCCCAGCTTCGGTAGACGAAGGTCATAACGTCTCATTCAGTAGATAGAGGTTGTTACGTCCCAGCTTCAGCAGGCGGAGGTCATAGCGTCCCAGCTTTGGTAGCCGGAGGTCATAACGTCCCAGCTTCAGCGGGCGGAGGTCCTGGCGTCCCAGCTTCAGCTGGCGGAGGTCATGGCGTCACAGCTTCAGCTGGCGGAGGTCATAGCGTCCCAGCTTCAGCTGGCGGAGGTCATGGCGTCCCAGCTTCAGCGGGCGGAGGTCATAGCGTCCCAGCTTCAGCGGACGGAGGTCATAGCGTCCCAGCTTCAGCGGACGGAGGTCATAGCGTCCCAGCTTCAGCGGACGGAGGTCATAGCGTCCCAGCTTCAGCGGGCGGAGGTCATAGCGTCCCAGCTTCAGCGGGCGGAGGTCCTAACGTCCCAGCTTCAGCGGACGGAGGTCATAGCGTCCCAGCTTCAGCTGGCGGAGGTCATAGCGTCCCAGCTTCAGCGGGCGGAGGTCCTAACGTCCCAGCTTCAGCGGGCGGAGGTCATAGCGTCCCAGCTTCAGCTGGCGGACGTCATGGCGTCCCAGCTTCAGCGGACGGAGGTCATAGCGTCCCAACTTCAGCGGACGGAGGTCATAGCGTCCCAGCTTCAGCGGGCGGAGGTCCTAACGTCCCAGCTTCAGCGGGCGGAGGTCATAGCGTCCCAGCTTCAGCTGGCGGAGGTCATGGCGTCCCAGCTTCAGCGGGCGGAGGTCATGGCGTCCCAGCTTCAGCGGGCGGAGGTCATAGTGTCCCAGCTTCAGCGGGCGGAGGTCATAGCGTCCCAGCTTCAGCGGACGGAGGTCATAGCGTCCCAGCTTCAGCGGGCGGAGGTCATAGCGTCCCAGCTTCAGCGGACGGAGGTCGTGGCGTCCCAGCTTCAGCGGACGGAGGTCATAGCGCCCCAGCTTCCGCGGACGGAGGTCATAGCGTCCCAGCTTCAGCGGACGGAGGCCATAGCGTCCCAGCTTCAGCGGACAGAGGTCATAGCGTCCCAGTTTCAGCGGACGGAGGTCATACCGTCCCAGTTTCAGCGGACGGAGGTCACAGCGTCCCAGCTTCAGCGGACGGAGGTCATAGCGTCCCAGTTTCAGCGGACGGAGGTCAGAGCGTCCCAGCTTCAGCGGACGGAGGCCGTAGCGTGCTGACGGAGGTCAGTCAGCTGGCCTCGTCTGGTGGACGGGAGTCGGACTCACAGAGCCGGTAGACGTCAGTCACGCAGCGCCACCTGGACAGGAATTACAGTCCAAATTAGCTGGATGTGAGCTGTTCGACAGAAATCCATTTCAGGACCGGGTTATTTCTTTTGTTGGGGCCTAGTGAGGCCAATAAGCGGCAATTACGGTAACTTCATGTCGACTCCGTTATGGTTTCCAGACGCAAGGAGCGTATCGACCCAGAGGCACCTCGCGACCCGCCTCCATACCTCCTCCCCGCTCCCCGCCCTTCCGAGCGCAGGCCGACAACAGCGGACGTTGGCGCTTGCTACGCTCGGCAAGAGGACAGCCGCGCAGGCACGTATTGTGCTATCTAAGGAGCCTTTAGAGCAGGGCAATAGAAAGCGGGGAAATCGACGCCCAATGCTCGTGGGAAAGCGGAGGTGCATGCCGTGTAACCGCAGCAGCCTTCGTGTATAAAATCAACAATATGCTAGAATTGCAACTTATTGAAACTTTTGGCTGCCAAGTCCGTAACCAGCGGCAGGTGCTGCAAGTTGTTAAAAATATTTAGTGTAACTAATGGACGACCCCTACGAAATCAGCATTCTGCATGCATATGTGGCATGCGCTCGAGTTGGGGTCACTTTAACCCGCCGAAGGTTCGCAGGATGATTTGTGAACGGCGCGACGTGGCCGCCCCAAACTTTGAATAGCTGTAGGCAATGAAACTATGGATCTTTTGGTGCACAAAATCGGATGTACCTTGTAAGTCCGCTGACCTATGGCAGGTCACAGTCAGGTCGTGGCCGTTAGCAAAGGCCATTTCCAGGTAATCGTTCAATCTGATGTGACAACGGAGTATTAGACGAAGCCACAAACCTGTAATAAAGTTTCTTTGGCAGAAGAACAATTTAATTTAGCATTGCAACAAATTCTAATGATCTACGGCCAGGTATGGAGGTCACACAGAGATTAAAACTAACTTGGCTTTTTATTCGAGAGCTTGTTTTAAGTAGCAGCTTCTGGTGCTAAATTTCAATTTATCAATAGCACGGACCACGAGACATGTTCCATGTACTTCTTAAAGGTCAGAGCAGTCACTGATCTAATATCACCCGGGCAGCATTTGGTTTTAGAAACATACCGTCTAGTGTAGTCCCTGATACTCTTTCAAATGGTAAAATAGAAGCATCCAGTAGGTTTTGGCCTCCTTGACCTTCGAAAGGTAAAAAAGTTTACCGAACTTAAATGAAACCAACGAAATTTTGCTTACAACATCTATCCAGGTCCAAGGCGGTCGCAAAGGAAAGTCTGGGGCACTTAGGACACCAATCCGGAATTCGACTTTTGAATTGTTTGGCCTTATTTGACACTAAAGTCATGACCTAGAAACTTCAAATTTTGGCACAAATGATTTCACAAGTAGGCCAATGCACCCAGTGAAATTGGCGTGTCTAGCTTTCTTAGTTTTGGAAATCTCGGGGGGAGGGGGTGGAATTAGATCCCCATCCGAGCGAAAGGTATTAAAGCGGTCAGCCGGTCGCGTGTTATTGATTGCGTTACAAAGTTATTATAACCCACCATTAAACCTGAAATCAAGACCGTAATGCACTGATACAACCCTTTATCATGTTAATTCCCACTGGAGCAGCGGAAGCTCGCAACAATTACTTGCCTGCCATCCTACATACCGATCGTGGCACCACCCCTGCGCGCCATACAAAACAGACACGACGGGCGTCGAAGAAGCGTAGCTGTCATGGGTGGACGCTCAATGAGCTTGACTTTTTAAGGAGATCTCATTCCGCCTGCGGAAACCTCTAATCCGACGAAGAACCCATAAAAGCGCCTACCCACACACCGATAAATCCATGGCGCCACCTCCGTTCAGAGCTCCACTCCAGCGTCGCAAAGAACGACACCACCGTTATTCAACGCAGCAACGAAACCCCCCAACCCCACTAACTGTAGAACTGAGAGCAAAACAACGTGACGTGGTGGGGCAAGGTGCGTTAATCAAAACACAAGTTCACCGCGTGCTAATGGAGCAGCACACCAAAGAAACACTCGTGAGGGGGGGGGGGGGGATAAGTTTACCAAAGTCCTATCTCTAACTTTCTCTCTACTCCCATGACCTTGACAACACAAGGGACATCGATAGGGAAAACATGAAGGGTGGGCAGAAAGGGGACTTCTGCATCAGCTGAGGAAGAGTTCCAGGCCTCTGTCTTCACTTCAGACGAGGGACATCATGCCTGCAACTGCCACTGTCTCAGGCCCGGACAGATTCCCTTGCTGTGGACGTCAGCGGTCGGAGATTCCCCGCTGAGGAATCGGAGGCGGGGCTGAAGATTCTACAGGGAGATGGAGACCTACAAGGCTAAGGTAAGCTGGTACTCTTTAAAGCAATCCACACAAAAATACGTTATTCGGTTAGCAATATCCAGTCGATTGCCATTATGTTTACATGACTCATACTTCATGTGTTGAAGCCGTAAAAGGCTTGAGACCGCTCGCGCTGCTGTTAACTGCGTCCCGTCCAAACTGAGAGGAGCCCGAGAGCAGTGACGACGGAGAGGGAGCTACGCAGCAAGGAGGCACTAGAGCGGCGGAGGCAGAGCTCACAAACAAAATGGCCTGTTTTCATAACAAATACTGCAGTCCACCAATGCGCTTCTGTGATTAAAGTTTGGTTACTGTTTACGCGGGCCTGGCTCCCCCCCCCCCCCCCCTCTGAAAAACGATGCCTAGTTGCGCAGCGATACCGACCAGGAGACAGACAGCCATAGGTCACCATTGACCCTGTAGGTCGTGGGCGGTCTGCCCGGTGAGTGAGGAAGTTCAAACACACCGTTGGACTACCGGCGAGCTTCAGCCTCGCTTTCACGCCGCTCGCTGGGCATGCTTGAGAGCTGTGTTTGTGACGCGGTGAAGGGCACGGTGGTAAGCTGACTCTCGAGAACGGTGCCTCGGGCGCACACTTTCCCGGGTCTCTCAGAATTACAGCGGATCACAGCAGCCAACGAAAGCACTGCGGGCGCAGACTTCCCCGGGCCTCTGATCATTACAACGGATCACAGCAGCCAACGAGAGCACTCCGGGCGCAGACTTCCCCGGGCCTCTGATCATTACAACGGATCACAGCAGCCAACGAGAGCACTGCGGGCGCACGCTTCCCCGGGCCTCTCAACATTACAGCGGATCACAGCAGCTAACGAGAGCACTGCGGGCGCATACTTCCCCGGACCTCTCAGTATTACAGCGGATCACAGCAGCCAACGACAAGGCCAGAAAAGCGCGGCAAACATTAGCATACGTACAACAGCGCGGCGCGGAACTTAATCTGAACAAAAGTCTGTGGCACGTATTATGTACTGACCTGATGTGTTCATTGGGGAACTGAAAAATTCACAATTGCCGCAACCGAGCAACATTTTACTTCAGACAAGAATGCTACACGTTCCATACTGCTATAAGAAAGACCGAACCTCAAAATACCTTACAATTAGAGGATAAGAGGAGACATTATTTCAGTCAAGGTTACCCATACAACAAGCTAAATCGAGTGACAGTATACAAACCACAATAATTCAAGTCGACGGTCAATTTGGTAAAGAAGGCGGGGGGGGGGGGGGGCAGCTTAAACCTTCGCAGACCCCGAACCGAAGACTAGCAGGTTTGTTCATGACTCCTCCGTTGGTCCACTCTTGTTTCCGATGTGTGCACTGACCAACATCTCAACGCTCCTGTGACAAACGCAGTAGATCCGACAACGCACGCGAAGCTAAAAGTTATTCTTGTGACATGAATGCCCCTTCCACAACTCATAGCTACCGGAGCGTAGCCCATAGTCTCTCAACACGCCTGGTTCCATTTCTGCAGCCTTTCAAGTCAACGTCAGTGAGGCTGCGCAGGTTGTTTGTGGCTTCCGTCTAAATTGCCAAGGCACGCCCCGCCCTCGGCTCGGTTTCGCGAGGAGATCGTGCGCCAGGGCTCCCGTGGTGAAATACACCAGCGCACGTGGCGAGAGCACCGCCTGCGACTCAACAGGCGCATCTGCCCGCATCAAAACGGCCAACGGTCTTCTTGCCAGCCCGTCCCATGATTGTTTTCCACAAAGAAACGGACTGGGGGCTCCAGCCCTCTAACATTAAGAAGAAAATGAGTCAGAAGGCGAGAAACCCGTTTTCTGTGAATTTTGGGGGCAGTTGATCCGTTGTTTTGTTTTTTTGCTGCTCGGTCCGGCACAACTATCCAATGCGGTTGACGCACCCTTAAAAGTCAACAACTTAGTTAGTCCCTTGTAGCATATTTTGAGAAACTAAACCCCTGATCTGGCCCACGTGCGTCATCAGGTATCTCTTGCGATCCTCGCCATCTGCCTCGGGCGCCTTGCCTATTCCGAACGTCCAATGCCGCTTACCGGCTTTCGGAAAAGGCTCTGAGCATTGTATGCCACGCCATGTAAACCATGACCACGTCTGCGAAACATTCCACACTTTGTCCTGTGCCTCCCCACTGACTGGCGAAAATTCGACCTCATATCGCACGTGCCATCTGAATTCGGCTGATCTCTCACCGATGGTGGTGATGATAATGATGATGATGTGGGCTTTAGGGAACGGCAACTGCCCTGGTCACACGGCGCCAGTCAGCTGCATAAACTGCACTGTCTAAACTTAGTTCACAACGTTCGCGGCGCCCGGGAACCGAAGGCTTTCGTCTCCCAACCGCATGTCACGTGAAGTTCGGTGCCGACAGACGCGCCGAGACGCTGACCAGCTTCGCAGCGCGAGATGGTCAGGCTCGGCATTCGCCGCGCTCTACACAACACACTGGCCACAGCGGAGCTCTGTCTTTACAGCTGGCGGCAAGTGACGTCAAATTCCTTCAGACGTATGGCTGGCAACGCAAGGTCGTAATACGAGGCGATGCGGAAGACCCAGTGAGAGCGTGCAGCCTTGTCTCGCTTTGAGCTGTCACGTGCCAACTTGCACGTCCCGCTGAGTGTCGTTAATGACATCCGCCCTCCGCTGGCACTTTGACGCGACCCTCAGAGCAGACAGGTCCCCGGGAGCGCCGCGGCACCCCACGGGCAGCTGGGCGCCGCCGCACGCACCTGGGCGATGTTTTCGGCGCTCTGGATGCAGAGCGGGTTGGCGTCCTCGTAGTGGTGCACCATATAGGGCAGCAGAGCTATGACGCTGAGCGGGAAGCCGGAGCTCAGCGAAGGGTCCACGACCGATACGTCCATGAGCCGGCTGAAGCGCGTCAGCAGCGTCAGCGCCGGCTCGAACGTGCTCGGGCTGGTGCAGCCCTTCAGCAGCAGCGCGTGCACGCCCGGGAAGGTGGGCCAGCGCAGCTGCAGCTGTAGCCGGTCCACGCGGTCCCGGCAGTCAGGCCGGTCCAGCGACAGCTTGCACAGCACCTGACCGGCAGCGCGAAGGGCACATCAGGTCAAAGCGCCGCGCGGGCGGCGCTGTTCGCAGGCTGCTCGGCACTCGTCTGTCGTCACCACGCACGATCAAGGCATGGGTCAACAACGGTCGTCCTGGTCAGCTGTCAGCACTGCGGCCACCGATCACCTGTCACCGGCCTCCAGGTCAAGACACACACACGCGCGCACGCACGCACGCACGCACGCACGCACGCACGCACGCACGCACGCACGCACGCACGCACGCACACACACACACACACACACACACACACACACACACACACACACACACACACACACACACACACACACACACACACACACACACACACCGACTGTCACAACCGATGCCACCGATCACAGCTCGCCGCTCTCGGGTCACCGGCCTTCATTCACGCGTCGTATGACATGTCACGGTTTAAACTGCAGCAAGCAACATACACGTTTGAAGGCACCTGGCTACAGCACGGCCTCAGCAACACTCACACTATGGACCGGCTGACGAGAAAATACCACTGGAGGCATGGTAAGGTAAAGTTGACCTGCCACTCAAGACACATATATCACGCCTGTGTGCGCTCCTTTGCCCATGTCTCTACTAGCGACTGCTTCCACAGATAAGCATTATATCTAAACACTCCGGGGGAGCAGACGTGGCGCCGGGGGACAACCCAGATGACGGGACAGCTCGGCGGCTCTGCAGCCCTCTCAGAAAACGGACGGAGTCCTCCACGGTTGTTTCCATTTATTCCGTGAGCAGGCTGATGCGACCACGACATGCTGAAACCTCTGATAACCTCTGAAGTTAGCATCATTGTCTAGACACTTAAACCTAGATTCCCGTGATATGCACATGCCCTCTGAATGAGGTACACCACAGATACCTGTGCTACCTGAACCCCGACCATCACACCGCAGATACTTGTGCTGCCTGAACCCCGACCATCACACCGCAGATACTTGTGCTGCTTGTGCTACCATTACACCACAGATACCTGTACTGCCTGAACCCCGACCATCACACCACAGATACCTGTGCTGCCCGAACCCCGACCATTACACCACAGATACCTGTGCTGCCTGAACCCCGACCATCACACCACAGATACCTGTGCTGTCCGAACCCCGACCATTACACCACAGATACCTGTGCTACCTGAACCCCGACCATCACACCGCAGATACTTGTGCTGCCTGAACCCCGACCATCACACCGCAGATACTTGTGCTGCTTGTGCTACCATTACACCACAGATACCTGTACTGCCTGAACCCCGACCATCACACCACAGATACCTGTGCTGCCCGAACCCCGACCATTACACCACAGATACCTGTGCTGCCTGAACCCCGACCATCACACCGCAGATACTTGTGCTGCCTGAACCCCGACCATCACACCGCAGATACTTGTGCTGCTTGTGCTACCATTACACCACAGATACCTGTACTGCCTGAACCCCGACCATCACACCACAGATACCTGTGCTGCCCGAACCCCGACCATTACACCACAGATACCTGTGCTGCCTGAACCCCGACCATCACACCACAGATACCTGTGCTGTCCGAACCCCGACCATTACACCACAGATACCTGTGCTACCTGAACCTCGACCATCACACCGCAGATACTTGTGCTGCCTGAACCCCGACCATCACACCGCAGATACTTGTGCTACTTGTGCTACCATTACACCACAGATACCTGTACTGCCTGAACCCCGACCATCACACCACAGATACCTGTGCTGCCTGAACCCCGACCATTACACCACAGATACCTGTACTGCCTGAACCCCGACCATTATATTTTTGTATCACAACACAACAATAGACCATGGCACACTTGGCCGACGCCGAGACTGCATGAACTAGATCTAGCATGACTGGACTGCAGAATCATGACCAGATCTGGTACGGCACCAAACAGACATCGGCGCGTCGTCGCAGTCAGCGGAGACCATCCCCGCGTGCGAAGTGACGCAGCTGTTGATTAAATGCCCTCTAAAACAGGCGTCGAACGTATCGCGCCGAGGTCTCAGCTGTCGACGGCGACGGGTGACATTGGGCTGCTAAGTTGATTCAGTTCGTCGGACGGGCGCCGGCGCCCGGGGCAGCGCCTCCCCCCCCCCCTCCCCGGGCCGGCTTGGAGCGAGCGAAGCCCATATGTGCCGGGGACTCGCAGCCGGCCGGACAATCTTGACTGTCAGAGAGCGACAGGAAGCTGCCAACATTTCGATGGCGACCGTTGTGCTCGCGTGGTGACGCGAATAAAGCGGATCCTTTGTGGCGCTGGCATTTGGCGCCCGGGTGCGCCTGCTGCACCGTGTGGGTATCTATTCTTACGGAGTTAGATTTTCATTGATCGCATGTGGGTTCCACTATTCTTAGTCGCGAGGGTTCGAAGATATTTGAGTGGTTACGAAAAAAACGTGTCGGTTAACGAGTACAGTGTGGTCCTCTTGGGATGAGTGTTTGGAGGCCGTGCAGACCGCGCCGTACTCCGCGAAATGGCCCAGCATTGCCAGGAACAGCTGGAGCACGTACAACAGACCAACGAACAACGTGGAAATAGTCTGTAACAAATACACTTGGACAAACAGCTTAAGTAGCAAATACACGTGTGGAAGTAACGGCATTTTCTTCCGCAGCATACGAATTACATTCTTTTTGACCCTCATTCCCACATAATCGCTTCATCTCATCATTATAAATGAATACGAAGACCGGCTTTCGCAAGAGTCGGTCAGGCAACGCAGCACAAAAAGACCCATGCCGAATGAAACGGCAATTGCTGTTCGCCTCATTTTTCCGCGCTTTGTCTGGCTGAAATTTTCGGTTAATTTTGCTACCCATGCAGCTCCATTTGCAACATTAGGAAATCAAACAAAAATCAGCCACGTTGAATCGGAACCTACAAATCGCCAACGGTCTACACGACGCGTTTCACGCACTCTACTGATCAAACTATTTGTCCTCATTTTGGCCATTATCAACGTGACAGTAGTCTGGACGATGCCTTAACTCCACGTCTTTCAAACAAGAATGGATCAACGCAATGATTTCGTTCTGCTTATTTCATCAGAGTAATTACCTTGCCAACACGGTCGAATACCAGATACGGGTAGCCAGCACTGGGTTGTGATTATTCTATGGAAGCCAGTCCTCACCAGGCTTGAGAGCCACGTACAAGTCACTGGGTCGCGGCTGCCTGTCGAGCCGCCACAGCTGCGAAGTGTACCGCCTCTACCTGGCGACCCGTCCCGACCCGTCCGCCCCGCCCCCAACCCTGATCCCACAGCTGCGCAGTGTACCGCCTCCACCCGGCGACCCGGCCTGACCCGTCCGCCCCGCCCCCAACCCTGATCCCACATCTGCGCAGTGTACCGCCTCCACCCGGCGACCCGGCCTGACCCGTCCGCCCCGCCCCCAACCCTGATCCCACATCTGCGCAGTGTACCGCCTCCACACGGCGAGTCGACCTGACCCGTCCGACCTGACGCTGACGCTGACGCTGACGCTGACGCTGACGCTGACCCTGACCCCGACCCCAACCAAGCCGACACCGTGAGTCCCCGGTCGTAAATATGGCGGCAGCGGCCGGCCCTCGCCGCTCGTTACACGGTGGCGGCGGCGCGCCGATGAGAGCGACACATGGTCGCACCCGGCGTCCCAGCGGCAACACATAGCCGCACCCGGCGGCCAAACGGCGACACATGGTCGCCCGCGGCGGCCCAGCGGCGCGGTTGGCCAGCCTGCCGTAGCCGCCGCGCCTTACACCGCCCGGGCGAGACGCAGGTGGGCGCCCGGCGCCGGCTGGCGGCGCGCGCCACAGCAGCCCCGCCTGCCCATCCAGCCGTGTTTACATCGCCAGGCGGCGGCGCCCGCCGCCACCTACAGCGTACAGCCCAACTTGCGAGGAGTTTGATGGGAACTGACTTCACAGCACGGACTGCTCGTGACATTGAAATGTTGCTGTTCGATGCCCTACAAAGTTTCTTAAAGTTCAAAATAAGAAAGCGTCCTGCTTGCCGCGAAACAGGTCTGTGTCACGTGACCTTTGGTCCGGCGCTACACGGCAGCCGCGCCGGACCTATCGTCAGCTTTTTACTACTGCTGTGGAACACAGAGGCGCGACCACCAAGTGAGATGCGAGCACATGCATGCATGTGCCGCATGCGAGCACAGTATCTGGTGAAACCAGATACTGTGCTCGCATGCGGCACGCACGGCGGGGGAGATGCTCGCCAAACCCGTTTGAAGGCAGAGCACTGACGAGCGCTGGCCATAAGCCATGCCGTCAGGCTGCTGCTCAACATTTGGCTATTTTAGAAAAGATAGCCATCGCCTGGTTTCAATGGGAAACTGCTGCCATGGATCTGCCCGTCAATCATGCTTAGCAAGCAGGGACTGGGAGCGAAGTCCCAAGCTCCACCTGGGGCCTTCCAGTGCGAGCCTGACGCCGCCGCCCGTGGTTGCCGATCCGGCGCCATCCATCTGAACCGCATCATACATCACACCGCGTCTGGCATATTAATGCACAACTGTCCACCAAAATTCCTCACCGGTAGCGAGAAAAGCTAAATCTCACACTGCTCCGAGATCCGGAAGTCACCGTTTCGTGCGCAGCAGCACCGCTATCTCCGGGCCCGGTTTGCGGGGCGGAGCGACGAAACGGAGCCGTACCTTCTCCAGCAGACGCATGGCCAGCAGGTACTCGTACTCAAAGTCGGACTCCAGCAGGCAAACGGCCAGCCAGAAGAGCTGCGCCAGCACGGCCAGCTTGCTCTCCTCCGTGTCCGGGTCGGACATCTGCTTCAGGCTGTTGGCCGAGCGGGAGCGGCTCAGGGCGGCGGCCGGCCCGGTGGGCGAGCGGCCACTGGCGCCGGCGTCTGGCACGCGGCCGGGGCGGCCGTCTGCCGGGCGGAGAGGGACGGTCAGCTGGCCGTTCACGCTGGTCGTCCGGGACGCACGCGGACAGACGCAGCCGCTGGGGTCACACGGCACGAGCAGTCAGGGAGGGCCGGCCGCGCGCAGGCCGGCCCTCCCGAGGATCAGAGCAACAGGCCACACGGCTGACGTCAGCCACGCCCGGACAAACGCGCACAAAGGTGTCGGCACCAGCAACGTACGCGTCCGACGCCGGGAAGCCATACACCGCGCAGGACCTGTTCCGCCTCTGAAGCACGCCATGGGAAGAATTAGTGGTTCCGTCGCGTCTAATAGCCGGACAGAAACAACGCGACAAGCAGCCATTAATGCTTGCTGACACGTCACTTCACACACACAAACACTTGTCGTCACAGAGACACACGCATCTCACCACTTTTCAGCACCCGACATGTTCCGGCCCAGGAATCATACATAAAGGACGGCCGAAGGACACTTCACGGCTTCCCGTCCGGCGGAGCGAACCGAGAGCCAAAGCATGCGGGCATTGTTGGTGGCACAACCGGCCGGTTCCCATGCTGGCGCGGGATCGCTCAGAGTGGCGATGAGGGCTGCTAATGGCGTTCACTGACGCGCCCTGGCCGGGGATCCAGTCATAGAAAACAACCTGCGCAGCCTAATAATACTGCTCACCATGCACTCCGTTACACCCAATCAGCGAGCGCGCGACCAGCACGCTCTCGGCCACAAGTCACCACTCCGTGTTCGCCCGGCTCCAGCCGGCGGCAGCCGTACCGGCCGTACCGTACCGGACCGGACCGGACCAGACCGGACCGGACCGGACCGGACCGGACCGGACCGGACCGGACCGGACCGGACCGGACCGGACCGGACCGGACCGGACCGGACCGGGCCGGTCCGGTCCGGGACGCGGGATAGAGGGCACCGCGGGGCTGCCGACTCTCCCTCCGGTCGCTGGGGTGGGGGCGGGGGGGGGGGGGGGGGCAGGGCGGTCCCGGTCGGCAGGCCGCCCGCCGAGACGGCGGTGCTGGCGGCGGCACGAGCCGGGTCGAAATGCGGCACACGCGGCCGCCCCTTCATCCACCAGCTCCGAGCCAAACGGCAGGCGTGCACAGTAGCTGGGTAGAATTGGTTGGCAGCCACGTGACACGCCGGAGATGCGATGTAACACACAGCAGCCGTGTGTTATCACCGAACATGACACATTACAAGCGCTACCCGCGACCATTGGGGCTCGGAGGCTCCATCAATTGACGGAAGTAATAAATAACCCAAAAATGAGCACGACGAGTGAGAAAATTAGCCCAGGACAGCATAAAATCCCTTCATTACATTTACCAGGGGATGATGTACAGGAAGGACAGTGTGCTAACTGTTAAGATTGGCGTGTGGTTTTGGTAGCGTGCTACGCATAATATGCGAAAACGAGCCCCTACGCTTTCAAACCAAACACTGGACACAAACGCTCCCGAATCGAAGTTTTCGCGTACAGGTTGGGGCATCCACTTAACCCCATCAATGATATACGAGAAAGGGCAGGACAACAGCAAAACTTGAACGAAAGGGATTCGACAATACTGAAACGAAAACAAGGCGAGTCAATCTACAGACACGCGAATTCCGGACTAATGAGTCATTCAGGCCAAATGACCGCGGCTCATTTGATTTATCACCGTGCCCGATTGTCGCGCCACGCATCTGATGCAAGCCGCATCCAGACACAGACAGGGCGTTTTATACCACTGGGTCGGATTTATTGGGCACTTCAAGCCGGCGCCGAGTTTTCTATGGCTTGTTCAATGCGATCAATGTGAATAATGCAGCCACTCTTTCGCGAGGAAGACACAGAGTGGTGGTCGGAAGCTCTCCTTCACGGATCTTTTCTGAGCCATCCAATAACGTGGTCTGCTCTCCAGGGTTGGAGGGTCGGGGCTCACTTCGGCGATTCATCATGCCCGCATTGGGGGGGGGGGGGGGGGGGGGGGGCGTTGTTACGTGGGAAGCAGAACAGAACGAAATCCCGACAGGTATGACAGGCATTGCAGCGGGCATTGCGATGCCAACGATCGACAACTATAAAATAATAAAGATGTTAGGTGACTCCACATCCGTTGACAAATTTTGGTATGCAGGTACCTAGCCTTAAATTGTTTTACGATGTTTTGTTCTACCTTAGCACTTATTTCGCGACTTAACTTGTGCGCATGAGCGATTGAACACACACTACTGGTCGTTGTGAAGCAATGCTTAGCATGTACTATGACGTACAAATCATGCTCTTTGCTGTATAATACATGTTTCATACTTTATATACATCCGACTCGATCTCGCTTCTTGCCAGCAACACAGCACATGATCGAGTGTCTGGTTGTATGCTGGGCCCGTCGACGCCATCTGCTAGTTTTGCATGCAACAGTCTGAATATCGGGCAAGAGGGAGGGAGGGGGGGGGGGGGGGGGGAGGGGCTATGCTTCGTTAGGTATATAAAGCAGATCTCTACACCTGGGACCTGGTAATGCCGACCAGTCTGCTCCTAGCCAGCCTGTCCTGCCTTGGTACTCCAGCTGCTAGCTCAATCACACACGGAGGCTGAACAAGTAGCTGACAAGATCGTTCCCCACCCGCATATGAGACGACTTTCCTAACGTTTCATGATCCCGGCGTTATGCTATTAGAGCAGTTATTACATTGCTATAATATATTATGTTGGCATTAGAAGTGCTGATTGGATTTCGAAGGTTTAGAATTTCAAAAATTTTCTTAGTCCAATTTGGAAATTGGATGGATAGGGTGAAGATCTTATAATTCTTTTTTAACAACCGATATCATTTTGAGGTGTCGCAAGTTAGTATACGCTTGGACTGTTTAATGTAGATGCACATTACTTATCCACGATTATTTTATTTCCTTTCATTCCATTCGAGTGAGGAAATGCAGCCATGCGAACATTGACTGGGACTCTTGGTTGCAGGCAGTAGTTACCTGATAAAAAATGGACATTTTGGACAACGCGATGTTTGAACACCTTTTGGATGGACAGGTCGTCTATCCTTGGGCTTGAACTTTGGACTATCCCTGGGACTGGACTTTGGATAATAACTTCCAGAAAACTCCGCTCCTAGCTGGTAAACCTGCACTTGTAAACACACAATCCTGGCGATGCACACTGCAAGAGTCACCAAAAGTCCAAAATATCAGCCGACTGTGACATCACCCGGACGAGCCGCACTCCAGACGGACGGCACAATGGCCCGATCCCGCGATCCCGCACAAAACACGGCGCGCCTTTTCCCGCAACGTGAAGAGATTCACACGCTAAATCGGGGGACCGGTCGTGTGTGGAGACGGTGAGGTAGCCTTGGTCCGCCACGCGGAACCGTCCCTGATTCAAAACAGCCAGTGTGCTTCCGGGCCGATCCGTCAATTGACATTTTTAACTAAAAATGTGGTACGCCCACCCATATCACCCTGCGAGGAAGAAGGCACCCGCGGCACAAAAGCCGCACATTGTCAATGGAGCAGGATTCTGGAGACAGCGAATATATATATATATATATATATATATATATATGGCTACAGCAAATATTTATGTTACCACGGCCGTAAGCCTTATCTCGTAGTAATAGCTCGTTGCCAACCGCTCGCGGCGACGAAAAGTGGTCACACAAACAGGGCTCAGCACTGGCCTCGCCTCCGTACTTGTTAAAAGATTTCCCTTTGTGAAGGGAAATGACAACCGTCTCAACATGGCGAATAGTCTAAAACTGCACTCCGATGAATAAATAAGCAGGCATACAAATACCTCAAAATACACTGTATGTGTATCACCGAACGCGATCTTAAGTTTCTTACCAGGTTGAGACTGTTGACATTTCCCTTCACAGAGTCGCAGGCCGAGTGGTGGCTTTTGTTCAAGTGACCCCGTGTTTTGTTGCCACATAAAGCTCGCGTCTGCATCGCAACAGGCTGCCCTCAACCAGAGGTGAATGTCAGCTCCTGGCCGTGTGGAGCGTCTCACCTCGGTCGCTGGCCGGACTGGCCGGCTGTTTGTTGGTGGCGCTCGGCGCCTGGCCCGTGGAGAAGCTGGTGGAGCGGAGGTGGCCGGCCAGCTGGGTGCCGCACGCCGGCCCAACTGAGCCCGTCACGTGCGGCCGGCGCGGCTCCTTGTTGATCAGGTTTGGTGTCGACTTGAACAGGTCCTTGACGAAGTCAATCGGCCGGAAGTCGGAGTCGATGCAGTCGACGGCCGACTCCAGAGTCAGCATGATCTCAGTGACGTAGCCCTGCATCGGTCCGGTCCGGTCAGGTCAGGTCGGACAGGGAGTGCGACGGTAAACTATGATTAAACTGACGCTAGCTTATCTCACATGAAACATGCGACACAAAACAACACCCCAAAACCGTCATCCCAGCCAGCAGTTTCATTTCCGTTCCGCGTCATTGCCAATGCAGAACAGTCGTAGCAGTAAGATTTATTCGGAGCGGTGAGGCTTGTATTGTGATGGGAAATATCGTTAATGTCTCGCGAATTGTGATGAACTCACGGCATCTGTAACCATTACATACGCCCCTTGGTTGTTCAAAATGATATAATACAGCATTCTAGACGACTTGTGGGCAACGGACATCCCCCACCAAGTGCTTAATGAGGCATTTGAACAACGTCACCCAAACTAACACCGGCATGCCGCGAACGAAAATCCGGGATGGCACCTGTAACGGCCTCCACCTGGATGGCATGGCAGTGTCGAACACCTTCCTGGAGCGCGTCACGTCCCAGCGCCTGCAACTGCCGTTCGGCCTCAGAGCATTCACACGACGATTAAAGTGACGCCCGCTGCTAGGCGCTGGGAGCAGGCGAGCACCCGGCCGCGTCGGCACTTGTGGGGCGCCTAACCTGCATGTCCTCGCCCTGTTCGGCCACCGTCTCCACCAGCCGGGAGAGGATGTCGGAGAGCATGCGGCACGTGATGGGCATCCGCAGCGCCCGGAACACCTGGCGACAGGGCCGGCCGACGCGGGTCAGCCCGGCGCCACCCACACCATATCGTACATGCTTAATCGATTTGTTGTTGTTGTCCATTGGTGTTTACGAGCGCGCCGACTTCAATGGTCATTTTGCGCCCATAACGATACACGCTTAATAAACGTGCTGTCGATGGCGTTATGATGATGTCAGCGTCCGTACGATGACATCAGCCGGCATGGGCATGCCATAGGTTCAGCACAGCTGCACTTCTTGCGTTCATGCAATGGACATATACTTTTCCCTCCGTAAGGCCTGATGAAATAGCGTGGTTGTGTAACTGGCGGCCACTGTCAGGGATCTTTGTGGCAGCAGATGCATACCACATACTTGAAATCACGTGCAGTAGCCATGCCCTGTTCCAAAGGCTAAGATTTCTGGTTTCGTCGTAAATTAGCCATCCGGCTTGAATTCAATTATAATTAAGCTGGACCGCAGGTGCCTAGTTCACAAGATGCCCGCCGAAGGGTCGGACTCAGAGCCAATCAAGCGTCTCCGGCTGGCGGTCGCGTGTCTCGACGTTCCCAACATCAGTCTGGGATTGACGAGCCTGCCAGACTCCCTCAGCCCCGCATTTCCAAGGGCAGTGGAAATGACGTTGAGAGCTCCAAACTAAAGAGGTTTAAACAAGTCAGCGTTCGTGAAACTGCACTACATTTACCCAATCGATCAAGGCTGCGAATACGCGGCCGCTAAGAGCAAGAAGTGCATTACTTGACCGCTTGACAATAGTGCGCCCGAAGTTGTTCCGCTCTTGGCCCACCTACGAGACAGCACTGTGTTGTGAGGTAGTCGATGTATGATACTGTTTATGCGAGAGCATTCTGAACTGCAAATTCCAGACTGAAATCCAACCAACATACACCGACTTAAACCATGCCCATGAATCGGACTGCCCTCTCCAGCACAACCCACGTCTTCTGTGTTACAGCCTGCAGCCCGCCGATGGCAGGTCACCAACGCCCGCTCGACCTCACGGAGGTGTGCACGACGCGGCCCACTCTAGGCAGCGAGCGGCAGTGTCGACCCGCGAGAGGCGCGCCCACTCTCGGCAGCGAGCAGCAGTGTCGACCTGCGACAAGCGGCTAACTCTCGGCAGCGAGTAGCAGTGTCGACATGCGAAAAACGCCATCATTCTCACGGAGAAGCACAGTAGATCTGCCACGGACGCCTCACACCGGTCTCCTGGCGCGGCGAGCCAGCGGGACGTGTGCAGCGCCGACGGCCAGCGGCCGGACGCACCTGCAGGGAGCGGCTGGCCAGGTGTCGGGACGAGCAGCTGAGCGCCACGTGCAGCGCCACCTGGGCCCAGCGCTCTTGGACGCGGGCCGACGGCAGGCTCTCGCCGAAGATGCGCACCACGTGGCCCAGCAGCTCCGACAGCTGCTCCGCCGACTGGATGTGCCACACCTGGCGACGGCGGCAGAGTCACCATGTATGAGGCTCCAGGTCGGGTCAGGGCAGACGTCCTCAGGGAATGCCGGTATAGTCGGGTCATCTGACACCCGCTCACCCCGGGCCGGGTCTTCTGGCGTCCTCTCACGTTACACACCCTCACATCCCTTTGAGGATCTCAGATAAGAACGCCTCATATCGAGTCGGATCACATTTATCCAACGTCACGTCGGGGATACCCGGGTCGTCTCACACCCCGTTATTTATTCATGATTATTTTGGTTTAGGGCGCGCCGACTTCTAAGGTTATCTCGCGCCCATAACAGCTGGGTGGCAGCCCACGTGTATTATCCTGCATTAGAAATGACTACAACTGTGAATAACGTGGCGAACCGTCAGTGGCCCATCGCGACTTAGGCATTTGGGCCGTTCTTTAACGCACAAAGGTAGCTATGTGTCCCGTGCGTGTGGCCAATTCGCACCCTACCTCTTCGCGTCTCACCTTGGGTGAGTTCTGCGGCCACGGACCCAGCTGTGGCCTGATCGCATTTGCTGTTTACTGCGACATCCCAGCAGCGTTGCCATTTGCTGTTTACTGTGACATCCCAGCAGCGTCGCCATTTGTGTTTACTGGAACATCCCAGCAGCGTTGCCATTTTGCTTTCATACAGGCAGTGATGACGGGGTAAAGTTCCTTGCCGGCAAGGGTAAAGAGCGGGTGCAAGGCGCGCGCGCTGCCCGTTTTGCGGCCGCATCAGCACGGTCGTTACGCGATACCACATGGCTCGGTATCCTACATAGGACGACAGTTTTGCCCGCAAGATCCAGCGCTGTCGGCCGATTTGAAATATGCTGTATAATGGGGTAAGGTGTCAGGACCAACAGGCCGCTCAAAGAATCGGACAGGGTCACGTGTGACTTGTCTTCACCAGCTTCGATGAAGCTCGGGGCGTAATTAATTGCGACGATCTCGGGCGTGTACACTGGGACGTGTTTCGGTAGGAAGATGCCCGGGTGCCATGGCCATCTTCAACTGCAAACCAACACCCACTGCTGTTCTGGAACAATCGGTACATGTGGCGTGAAGCCCTATGTATGATCCGATATACTGCAAAGCCTTTGACCTAAAGTCGCCTGGGATCGCCCCCTGTTTCCTGGTGCTTGAAAGGGAAGCATGCACTTTTGGTCGAATTAGCTCCCACGGATGTACGGGACGCGACCTTCACACAGCATGCAAACTAATGTCGCTTTCTCGGAAGAGCGCCTTCATCTCAACGCCAAATAGAAAAGCGTACGGCATTCGGCCGCTTTGAAACACAATTTCGATCCTGCGTGAACAAATTGCTCGGAGTCGGATGGCTTCGAAATTGGGCCAGTTGGCAGAAGTATTACATGCCAAGCATTTTCCTCCTCCGTGCCAACGGTGGTACATTTATTTTCACCGCAAGACTAGCAATTGGTGATGTTTTAAACGCACCAGTCGCAATGTGTCACGCGGTATGATGCGCCGCGTCTTTAGAACCTTTACGGGGATCCCGCCCGCGGTCATAAATAAAACATCCGCAGCCGTTCCCACGAATGAGAGAACGGTGTAGGAATAACAGTATTCCCCTGTCAGCTTCATAAGAAGTTCGAGACACGTCCTTCAGTCTGTTTAATACTCTAACACAGTCGTCACGTAGGGTTTTCACATGTGACCTATACGTCAAGCGATTATCAAACTGCAGAACCCAAGAAGCGAGCATTGGAATAACTCGGAATCGCCTGGTTGCATAGCATTAAGGCCACCGCGGGCAATGACGGCGGCGTCTGCAGCAGCGCATGGCGACTGTTGCGGATTCTGAACGGAATCCGCTCAGAATGCTCCGTCTTGCCAGCATAATCACGGCTAACAGCAAGCGACGCTCCCGACAAGCGGAGTCTGACCAGGAGTACCAGATGGCGACATCATCCATGAAGATAGGGCGGATAATCGACTTGGAAAGGGAGTCACCAATACCGTTTATCATAGCACGGAACAAAGCCATGCTACAACACTGCCCCGGGGACGCTATTTTCTTGTCGGGACCTGCGCGAAAAGTGCCAGCAAACGCAACTCTCTGACTTTGGCTGCGACGACCACTTTGGCTGCGACAGCTTGTAGCTCAGTGTTTAAAACCGGTCTCTGAGCAGACACGCTGTGGCGCACGGACATAACGCCACCGTGTGCAATGGAGTTAGCTGACAAACATCGCCGCCACGCACCGCAACAATAAAGACCAAAAGGCTGTCAGGTGATAGTTTTGTCTCGCGTAGACACACCGCCGTCGGGCGCCGTCCGTCAACGCACGCTTGCAGATCCTGGTAGCTCGTTCGGATACCCCGCTACTTCCACTGTAACATGTTCTTCATGAAGATAAAGGGTGAGGACGGTCCAGAGACCTCCACCGATCCGCGGTATCCACGTCTACAAAGAGACATGTGTGTGGGTTTCAGTGAAAAACGAGCCTGATCTAAAATAACTCGACTGCGCCAGTCGCGGGAGACGCAGACGGTCCAGCTACGGGGCTCAAAGAATCACCGGGGTCCGTGCCCACCGCCGCCGGCTCGGTTCTGGGCCGAGCACGTGGACTGTCTTTTGTGGGCCAGATAAACCACGCTTTCCTGAGCCTCCTGTTCTAAACGGGGACGGCGCTGGCGAAGCCGTGACTCGAAGTGGTGGCGCTGGAGGCCTTGCTTAGCCTCGCAGGCGCACCTGCGAGCTTCCACTCGCTCCAGCGCCTCTGCCACGATCCCACAGGCACTGGCGAGGGGTGTATGCGGTGAGGAGACCGGTCGAGTCTCAGAAGAATAAACGCCCGACGACGCGCGAGGACTGCGACCACGCCGAGCCACCGTCCGGCCGTCGCCCGTCGACGATCCAGCCGGCGCCGAGGAGGCCGACGGAGCGGCGGCCACCGGCTGCCCGATCGGTGGGCAGGGAGCTTGGAATGCCGGCTGGGAGTCCGACGTTCAGACCGATGGAACAGCCGACAAGCCAACGACTTCAAAAGTCCCACGAACTGAACTGCCGTCATTTGCCCGATCACGTTAGTGTTTGGCAACAAAGTTTTCACTTCCGATGCACACAATGCTTCCGGGTGGGTTTCGTTGTAAAGCTCACGAGCTTCACGGAAAGACGCTTTCAGAGGTTTTAATTGATATGATCCTTTCTTTCGCGTAGGCTGGGCATGTGCAGTCGTACGTCGTGTGTGGGACTTGGTTTTTGCCGCAGCCGACGCAGCGGGGCTCAGCAGAGGTGCAAGCTTCGCTTGTGTGTTCAAATGACACACATTTACCACATGTTGGGCGGTTACTACAGTGGAGCTTGGTGTGGCCAAATCGCCGGCATTGGTAGCATTGAATGTGATTAGACACAAGGGGGGACAAGACACAAGACACAAGACATTAGACACAAGGCCTTCATGCGAGCGTATCGCACACGAAGCTCGGCCCGCAAATCAGCGCACTGAACGCGATAATAAGCTGCGTTGGTGGGGATAAACAATCCTATCTATTTGATAAAAATCCTACGAGCGGCCGCGAAGCCGAACTCCGACAGTTCCTCGACTATCTCGTCCTCGTGGACGTCACGAAGATCGAAGCAGCTGGCCACGCCCCTGGACGAATGCTTGACGTAGTGTGGTGCTACTGACTTCGACAACATTTTCATGCCTGGCAGTCTCATCCCAAACACTGCACTTAAGTTCTTTAGCTGCTATCTAGCGAACTCCAGTCTGTTTGAATATGGACGCAATGTATCAGGTCTCATCTGATAATTTCCCCACACTTGTCGCAGCCGTTCTGTTTCTGAAACGGTGACAGGGGAGCCAGGCTAACCTCATCCCTTTCAAAGATGAAGATCCGTGGACCGGGGAGAACTGTCTTCTCTGCAACCTGGGGTTATCGAGGTCCGACCCCCTTTCGCAGGACGGGCGTTTTTAGAGCAAGCCAATATCACGCAATGTTTTTGTCGGCACGGGGTCGCCAACCCACCTCGGAGCTCAACTGGGGATGGCCCAACACTCTATCGAGAGGTGGTCACGGCCAGGGCTACCCTGGTCCTCTACAGGGAAGACCACACCTCCCACCACACGGCCACCCACCTCGGAGCTCAACTGGGGATGGCCCAACACTCTATCGAGAGGTGGTCACGGCCAGGGCTACCCTGGTCCTCTACAGGGAAGACCACACCTCCCACCACACGGCCACCCACCTCGGAGCTCAACTGGGGATGGCCCAACACTCTATCGAGAGGTGGTCACGGCCGGGGCTACCCCGGTCCTCTACAGGGAAGGCCACACCTCCCACCACACGGCCACCCACCTCGGAGCTCAACTGGGGATGGCCCAACACTCTACCGAGAGGTGGTCACGGCCGGGGCTACCCCGGTCCTCTACAGGGAAAGCCACACCTCCCACCACACGGCCAAGTGTAACCGGGGGATCTCTGCCCGTCCGGCCCTGGTCCAGAGTCGCTGCCCCCTGACTCTTTGAACCACCGCGCGCAGCCGGGCACCCAAGCGGAACTCCGCGATGGGCACCCGGCATGCAGCGCAGGTGACAAACCGCTAAACCCGTATGGAGCCCTACCCCGAGCCCCCCACCCCGGATATCCTGGGCAAAGTGGAATATTGAGACGCACTGTGACTGGCCCGCACGACGCGCCCCCAGTCACCAGCATCCGACCAACCCGGGGAAGTGCATAATATTGCTCGCAAATGCACTTGACAATTTACGTAATTTTGCTATATGCTGTCAGCCAGAACAAAGGCCTCCCTGTTGGCCACACTTCACGGTACGGCACGGACGCATCAACGGATATCGACTGCACTTCCTGGAGCAATAAAGGGAACTCCGTACCCCGAGCGCACTCATACCTTCCTTAATCACGACAATACATCCGACAAAGGACGTGCCGGGCGCTGCTGTCAGGGAAGCAGTTCCCCGTAAGGAGCCACCTCTCGTGTCTTATCGTAATCATGGACGGGCTGGAGGCGCGCGCGCTGGCCGCTCACGGCGCGGGTGGAGTGCGCCGCGTCGCGAATGTCTTCTGATGCGTGCATTCCGCCGACGACGCGGAGTCAACCGCTCGAGGCGCTGTGCGGCCAGCCGTCCCGGAGAAACCAGGACCCACGCGCGTTGGGAGAGAGGGAGAGAGAGAGAGAGAGAGAGAGAGAGAGAGAGAGAGAGAGAGAGAGGAGAGAGAGAGAGAGAGAGAGAGAGAGAGAGAGAGAGAGAGAGAGAGAGAGAGAGAGAGAGAGAGAGAGAGAGAGAGAGAGAGAGAGAGACAGACAGCAGAGACAAGAGACAGAGACAGAGACAGAGACCGAGACAGAGACAGAGACAGAGACAAGACGAGACAGAGACAGAGACAGAGACAGAGACGGGACAGGGACAGAGACAGAGACCAAGAGACAGAGACAGAGACAGAGACAGAGACAGAGACAGAGACAGAGACAGAGACAGAGACAGAGACGAGACAGAGACGAGACAGAGACAGAGACAGAGACAGAGACAGAGACAGAGACAGAGACAGAGACAGAGACAGAGACAGAGACGAGACAGAGACAGAGACAGAGACAGAGACCAGACAGAGACCGAGACAGAGACAGAGACAGAGGACAGAGACAGAGACAGAGACAGAGACAGAGACAGAGACAGAGACAGAGACAGAGACAGAGACAGAGACATATACAGAGCCAGATACAAGCCAGAACAGAGACAGAGACAGAGACCTAGCCAGAACCGAGACCGATACGAGACAGAGACAAGACAAGAGACGAGACAGAGACAGAGACGAGACAGAGACGAGACAGAGACAGAAGACAGAAGACAGAGACCAGATACAGATACCAGAGAAGACAGAGACGAACGAGACAGAAAAGACAGAGAGAGAGAGATAGAGAGATAGAGAGAGAGGAGTAGAGATAGAGATCTATAAGAGAGAGAGAGAGAAGAGAAGAGAGAAGAGAGAAGAGAGGAGAGAGAGAGAGAGAGAGGGCGGTGCGCAAATAGAGCACATGTCTTTCCAGATGTGTCGCGACCAGCCGCCGCTTCAGAATTCCACCGTGGCCAGCCCCTTGCTCGAGGGAGATGTTACACTCGCCGAAACGCACCAGAACTTTGGCAAACCACTCCAGCCACTAGGGCGGAGCGAGCATTGGATACCAGCTCCCACAAGTCCGACTGGGTTGACCGAACATGTGCGCAAAACGTGACCAGAAGGCGGGCACATCCCGCGTACCCAGATATCTCTGAACTTGTAAATCACTTAAATAATCCGTAAAAGTTCTATCCATTCGGCGTCGTTACAAGGCGAAGTGCACGTCGCCGATGTCACGCCTTCCGAAGGCATGGCTTCATTTACGGCTGGAGTTTTTCATTTCTTTAATGGTGGCTTGCTTGCCGAGCTGTTGCTCCCACGCTCAAATACGGAACCGAAAGCACCATAAAACCCACTCCAAAAGACAACAAAGACACCAAGAACCACAAAACTTCACACCCGAAGGCAACCGATCCTTAGCCACCACCGCAATGAATTTTGTGGAGCTCCACCGCTGACCTCTGTGGTGTCCCAGACGACGGCGCTGCGGGCAGCACGACCGCCTTCCGGCCGACACCTCTCCGAGGCACCGCCAGGGGGCGCGCAGCACGACCGCCTGCCGGCCGACACCTGTCCGAGGCACCGTCAGAGGGGCGCAGCACGACCGCCTTCCGGCCGACACCTGTCCGAGGCACCGCCAGGGGGCGCGCAGCACGACCGCCTTCCGGCCGACACCTGTCCGAGGAACCGCCAGGGAGCGCGCGGCCGCCCAGACGGCCGTAGGTCCCGCACCCCGGCGCCAAGCGGCCGCGTCGTCACGCGAGGTGCGCTGGGCACTGATATCCCTGATGAGGATTCACTGTTAACGACACGCGGGCATTCGGCCTGAGCCGTCAACGACTTTGCTCAGCGATAACAGCATAACTTAGACTCTCGGCGCCCCGGGCGGTGAGTTGAAACCCGGATCTGTGAAGCCACATGCGCTGCGAGAGTGTAAAGTTTGCAAGTTTAAAGACGCACAGCGTTGCCATTAATTGTTCGCCAAGACAGACTTTCGTTTGAAAATGTTGCATTGATCCTCCGCTCATTTGCGCAATGGGTGAAGATCCGTCGCGGACTTGGGAGACCGGGGTAAGGCACGCACCGCAAACTAACCGCCGTGGTGATTGTAACAACTATTGGGCCCGACGACTTCTGAATGCATTCGCGCCTACGCCCAGCCAGCCGCTGCGATGGCTGCCGCAGACCACACCACGGCTTCATGCCAGACTTCTATGCCGACACAATCGGGCGGGCCGCTTCTGCCGGCTGAGTCATGCTCCCGATTCACTTCAATGTAAGTAAACTTCTGTGAAAATTACACGCGCACCAGCTCGAAAGCTCGGCATGATAACCGGATGGGCTGATCACACCTCCCAGAGACATGGTGAGACGGACAAGGAGCAAATCGATGCACTAGCTCTCTGGACTCAACTGCCCCTCTGGTAAACAGCTTCCATCACGTACCCAACGCCCGTGTCCCAACCCAATACCCAACCAATGCCCAATGCCCAATGCCCAATGCCCAATACACAATGCCCGTGCCCGTGTTTCCTGGCATACGGCTCACGTGGTAGGCAAGGACGCTCACATAGTCCACAATGCCCCATTGCTCTTGATTTGAAACGCGTCCGCGCCAGTTTTCGGATAGGCCTTCTTCGGAAATGTATTGCTTACGGATGACCTAGGGTGCCTTCACGCTCTTCATGTACTGGACCTTGCGTGATGTCGATATTTTTTCCGTACGTACGCCTTCCAGATCTAAGACTTTCAGCCCAAATTAGTTGTGACTACCGTCGCTTTCCAACTGCATTTAAAATTAACTGCGCAATCCTTTGGCACTCAATAAGGGTTAGTTAATGATGATTTCTAGCATGAGAAACATTATTACTACCACCGAAAGTCAGCCTTCTGTGAAGAATCCCTTTGGCAAGTCCAAATGGTTCACAGCGCCATCAAATATATTTTGAATGAAGGACAAACAAATAAATAACCAATTTCCTAATGATATGGTAAACAAATAAATAACAGATTGAGGTCATCCTAGATTATCATGAACAAGTCTAGCAGAAAACCTAACAGACACGCTGCACTGATAATAGCTCCACGATAACAAATCAAATTCCTTAAAACTTACCGCATGGTTTTGAAGCAAACCACAGGCAACACGGACACGCGAAGTACCAGTGAGACGCGAACGGTCAGAAAACATGCATATACACATGTTTAAATAAAAATATATGCATATAAAAATATATAGACATATGCGTGTATATATAAACACACATACATACCTACGTACATGTATATACACACATACATATCTATATATATACGCACAAATACATATGATGTACTTTAGTACTGTCTAGGTTCCCAGTCGCCAAATCGTGGGATAAAGCTTATTACAAAAGTTCCAGTTCTCCACATCTATCCTTGTGGTCTCCCATGGACGTGGATCAATGCCGGGACACTTTCAGCCACTGAAATCCAACGCTTGGAGCAAGGGGGGGGGGGAGCAGCAGGGACACAAGCCTTTTTGCGAAAGTCATTCACCAGTCACACATAGCAACAATGGACGTGGAATTGCCTGCTAATTTTTGTGACAGTCCTGCGTCGCAACACGGAATCCCGGAATTTAATCGCTACACCGCCTGGAGACATGTGGCCCCTCGTGCCTATTACTGCTAGCTGGAACGGCCGACCCCGCCCTCCTTATATTACGAGGTCTTCCAGATACACGGCTTGGCAGTCACCCACTTCGCAACGTATTTCGAACCGCCTTAGTCAGATAGGCATAAGCGTTTCATCAGGGGGGGGGGGGGGAGGGGGTGGTCAAAATGGCAGTGGGACAAATGCTTCCCCACCGAAAACTTGAAACGAAACCACTTAAAGCGAGTGTTCCGCATTAATATCGGTTTCTGAAAAGAAATGGCCCTATTGAAGACCATTCGGTGCATTTCACAGCCCTGCCTTCTCAAGACCTAGACTCCTCTAGCTTCTGAGCTACACGCCCGCGAAAACGGGCAAAGTATTTCTGGAAGAGTATTTCAAGTTCACCTTGGCATTTGTGACATCATAATAACGTTATTGAAATCCTGCCGTTTCATATGCCATGCGACGATCAAGACCGAGGAAAATGTAATGACCGATCCGTTCTTATCTGGCGTTTGTGGGCACAATTTCAAGATAAAACGGCCGTTAACTGGCTCTCAATCACTCTTGTGCAAGGTACGATGACGCAATTAAACAATAACGCATCGGGGAGCATATCTACTAAACAGCGAAATGGTGGTGTCTAGAGCAGTGTTTTCTATTTTAAGTATACCAACAGTTGTGACTTTGTTTAATCATATCTGATGCTTGCTTCCATATCTTCAAACGTGAAACATTCCCCTTCACCTGTTAATTTTCTGGGATCCACAAAAATAAGACAGCCTCATATCCTTAACCAACATCTCCCCAACATATCTGCCCCTCATCCTTAACACCCTGGCGACACCACTGCTGCCAGAGCGCAGCAGAAGTCGGTACGAAGTGCACGTCAATAATCAGTCCGCGAGCCACTTGTCAGACGCCAGCCCCGTAAAGAGATCAGGCAAGCCTACCAACTTTCCTTGTCGCGTGCCTCAAATTCAGTCGAAAATTTTGACTTCTCAAAATTGTATCCAAGGACAACACCCAAAACCGTTGCAGAACAACACAAATGTAGTCATTCTTTATCTTCTTCCCTCAGCTGATGGCGCAGTTAAGACATGACCTACACGATATCGACGTGTGGTACGAGCCAGATGTGGGCCTGTACACAACCGCGCCCGAAATCCATTTCTCACTGGTGACCTTTTGGGACCCCTGCTAACTGAATCCATTCATTTCGCTGACGAATCGGGCTCGGAAACCACCACTCACCAATGCAAAGGGTGTATTCGGATGACGCCCTCGCAGTGCCAGGCCGCCAAAGATAACGTCAAATAGAAGACGTCCAAGCATTGCACTCCACGGAAGCACCGAAAACGGCTGTCACGTGCTGCCGACGGCGCCGGCATTTTGGTCCGGCCAGCCTACTGTCCAGGGAATACCGCCTGTGCATTCGGCGATGTCTGGACAGCTGGTTGCACGGGTGGATGCAGCCCGCGGAGGTCACCGGACATACGGCAGGACATCATTGGCCGCCCGGCCGCTCCTGTCCAGCCTCACGGCTCAGCGGGTTTTGTGCTCTGTGCAGCTGCACGGCGCCACACGTGCCGTTCGGCGGCGATCTACAACCCATGCTGATACAGACCACCGGCGCCTGGACGACGAGCGCGAGAGCCTTTTTGGTCTGACATGCTTTACGCACGCCGAACCAATGCAAACGCCAGTACATTTTGCAGTGGTGGTCTCCATACGGTTTTAAATGGAGATCATCCTTCGACATCATAAAACCATATAATGTTCCGTGCATTAAAAGCAATCAATTCATCTCCGATCAGGGCGCCCAAAAAATGGTGCTCAAATATAATCAAAATATAAATATATGGGAGGGGGAAATACAAGAAGAAATATAAAAGGGTAAAAATAAAATAAGATAAATAAATATCCTTCAAAATCTTAAATTTCTCCGTACACGTGGCTTAGCTAAGCAGGCGGGATGGGTTCGAGTCGCTTTCGGCGCTCACCATTTGCCCTTGGTAGATAAGGCCTGCGGCCGGTGCTAGCGATCGCGCTAAAGGTCAGTTGACGTCAGAGAGCAGGACGGACCGTGCCGAGCATCGCGGCACGTTAACCTTTCACTACCAATATCTGCCGTTGACCCGGCATTACATGATTGGATGGCAACAGTCAGGGCTTAGTCAACAAGCACTGCTTAGCGTAAGTTGTGATCCTCAAAATCTTCCACTTAAAAGCTTCGGATGCAACCTAAAAAAAAAAACACGTCGAGGGGAAAAGCGGACCCAAAATGCTCCACTTACTCCACGAGAGTATGAAATGATTTACACTGGGGTGAGCCGGAATGACAAAATTGAACGCATCAAAGCCTTCCCCAAAAAGCAAATCCATTCCACATCTCTCGTGCTGTCTGTACTGACAGAACCCAAGTTATGTCGCAGTTACACTTATCGGAAAACCAAAGAAATTTAAGCCAAACACATTAACATTAATATCAAACCATATTCAAAAAAGATCATATAAAACGAGAGCAAGCTCACGAGCAAGAGAGCAAGGGAGCAAGAGCGACCGAGACCGAGACCGAGACCGAGACCGAGACCGAGACCGAGACCGAGACCGAGACCGAGACCGGAACCGAGACCGGGGCCGAGACCGGGACCGAGACCGAGACCGAGACCGAGACCGAGACCGAGACCGGAACCGAGACTGAGACCGAGACCGAGACCGGGACCGAGACCGGGCCCGAGACCGGTACCGAGACCGGGACCGAGACCGAGACTGAGACCAAGACCGATACTGAGACCGAGATCGAGAGAGAGAGAGAGAGAGAGAGAGAGAGAGAGAGAGAGAGAGAGAGAGAGAGAGAGAGAGAGAGAGAGAGAGAGAGAGAGAGAGAGAGAGAGAGAGAGAGAGAGAGAGAGAGAGAGAGAGTTCATATTGTTTTGCGTTGTCACGTGCCCGTTCTGTCAATGAGTATTGTTTGCGCACCTACTTAATTCACCTTTCTTCATTTCTTTGCATATAAAATGGCATAAATAGGATTAAGATGTCACGAATGGGACAATTCATACCCTCCATATCGAAACGAAAGTCAGAAATATACGCATGCATCGCTCTGATCCTATTTGAGGCGTCTCCGAACAAGGCTCTGAGTATCTATTTTGACTGAGCTGTGGTGGACCAAGAGGTCCAGGTCCCAGTACATTTGTAAGCTAGATACATTCCAAATGGTTTCAAGGGTACATTTTCAAGATACATTCCAAATGGCTTCGAGCTCGTTCTTCTACGAGTCAAAAATTTTGACGAGATGGATTTCTAGGATCAGCCCCACGCAGAGTCGTGCTTAAACGTGGGGCTTGTTGCTTCCGCCCTGAACACAACACATCGGCAGGATCATTACATTTCAACGCACCATTTGTCCCCACCAAGCAGATAAGCAAACACAAACGCTTCCATTCACACACTAGTCTTCATCACAATCACGCTCAGCATTTCGATTTCGCACCAAGCGCACACACGGAGTTGACAGGAAGCGTAGGGGAATCGAATTCAAGCCGGACATCCGGCCGACATAGTGTTCCAATATTCGGCCACTTGGGGCCGAGGATGTCGGTATTTCGTTATGCTATTACACTCCCACTTTGGGGTTCACTGCCTGCTACTCGTGCACTTGATCAATATCGGCCAATCAGCATCAAGTCGGGCGGCAGTCAACGCAGCATTTAAACACCTCAGGCTTGACAAACGAGCCGGGCGAATCAGATGCCTGGGTTCGGGGTCAAAGAGCGATGGATTAGCGTCGGCGAGTTGCGTGCGGTCAGAATTGGTGGCATCAATTTATATTTACATCCTGGAGACCTTACTGGATCAGTGTTGCACGCTGGGCCAGCGGGGAAGTGGGGGAGGGGAGGGGGAGCGACCGACCTTGGCACTGATGTCGTCGTGCGCCCAGAGCGGCTGGCGTCGGCGGCTGGACAGGAAGCTGGCCAGCGTGAGGCAGAGGTGCGGCAGCGGCAGCGGCGCCGGCTCCGTCGTCATCGACACCAGCGAGGCCGGCTCGCTCTCGTCGCCCGCCACGATGGTCGGCACCGCTGACGTCAGAGCGCTGCGGCCGGCAGAGTCTGCGGCACGGCGCACGGCGTCGGCGCGGCGGCCCCCAGCGATGAGGCCGCACCGGCCACGTCCGCACGCCACCTCGGCCGCCAGCAGCCATCACACGGCAACGCATGGGCTGCGCGGTCACGCGGCAGTGCAGTTGCCATTTTTGACAGAGCCGTGCTCCTCCGTGACGACGGCAGGGCCGTGCTTCTCCATGACGACGCTGACGTATACACAGCAGGCCATTACGCATGGCACGTTTGAACATCAAGGCAGCTTCGCATTCCTTCGTGTGTTCCACTATCTATAAATCTTTCCAATCACCTGCGTAACAAAAATGGCTTTTACACAGAAGGCACAGTCCGGGAAGCTATAACGAGTTCTTTGTTCTCGCCGTCAATGCAGAACGCAAAGCATCACTAACCTTTGCTGGCGCATAAAGAAAGCATTGGCATACCCCGCGTGACGGGGTAGGAGGTGGGCGGGAGCTGTGTGGCTACCTGTGCCGTAGGGCGGCGCTGACGGCAGGAACTGCAGCACGGTGTCGGCCGTGCTGGTGGATGAGTCACAGCTCGCCGCCTCCTCCCACTCCTTCTTCGGCTCCTTCTCTGCAACACACAGCCCAGGCGGCTGAGCGAGTTTGGTGTACCTCAGGGCGTAACCAATAGGGGGTGGGGTAGGGGGGGGGGGGTCATGCGGGAGTCTAGCATAAACTTATTGGACTCCGGATGAGAATTAAGTACCTAACTGAAGAAGTAGGAAATATCGCTTTTACGCCCTGAAGACCAATCATACCATTACTCAAAAATTAAAAAAGGCGGTGGTAGCCTTCGCAAAGTCGGCAAATATGCTAGCATCTGATCCCCCCAAAATGCCTACGTAGAACAAGTGGGCACAAAGTTGGTGGCATAAACGGCATGGTGATACTGGCGCTACAACACGTTTGCTCTCCATCACCGCAAGCAGCCTCTTCCTTCCCAATTCCCGGGATGTTTTCATATCGTTGTGTTCTTCTCGGATTTGACGTTCCTATCCACAATGTTTTACCGTTGTAGTTACATATTCGTTTGGCGATACAAAATATCAAACAAGTATAATTCAGCAATTTTGCGGTCGGCGAGCGTCGGGAATGATCACTGCTCTGGGACCGCCCGCCCGATCTCGGCCATCCCGACTGCGCGCCGGCGTGCCTTCAGGTCGCTACGCAACGCGGCGTTGGCAGCATACGTCATAAGACCCCTGCAGCCATTTGACTCCGCTGCCGCTCTGATGGAGGATGATCGCCCGCGGCTCGACAGATCCAGCGGGACGCAGTCCCAATATCGGTGCCGTGACCCGAGCACGGACCCGGCCTACGGCACGCAGGTCACACACACACTTTGCAGCCGGCATATCTCGCGTCAACGGATAGCCGCCGGGCGGATAGTCGCCGGGCCGGCGCTGCCGCTGATCCTCTACTCTGCGCGGCAATCGAACCGCTGCCCCGCTCGTCTCAGCAGTGACCCAGCGCATGACCGTCAACCAGCCAGAGTGCTCCTCTCCAGAGCACTGCTACGTCGTCGGCCCTGTCCTGCAGGCTTCCATATTACCCTCGTGAGTGCAGGACGGGAGGAGCCACTCCCCATCTGTCGGGGCATCTCCCGAAAAGTTCAGCGTCATACCTGGGGCAGTCCGACTCCTCGATGCACCTGACATGCATACCTCGACTTCCTACCATACCAGGTCAATGATCTATGACCTAAGCTGAAAGCTCTCCACGGCCAGTATGTGGAAAGCTGGCGGTCCGCGTGTATTTCTGAGCCCTGTGTTCCGTATAAAATTCACCAACACATAAGCCATTAAGTAATAACATAATAAACTTATAAGGAAAGGAACGTTGACGAAAGTGCTACGTCACGCATCAGGACCGTTAGTGATGTCATGCCACGTACCGGTGAGGATGGCAGAAGTGTAATGCCACGTACCGGTGAGGATGGCAGCAGGGTGACGACACGTACCGGTGAGGCTGGCAGTAGTGTGACGGCACGTACCGGTGGGGATGGGAGTAGGGTGACGGCACGTACCGGTGAGGATGGCAGTAGGGTGACGGCACGTACCGGTGAGGTTGGCAGTAGGGTGACGGCACGTACCGGCGTGGATGACAGTAGGGTGACGGCACGTACCGGTGAGGTTGGCAGTAGGGTGACGGCACGTACCGGTGTGGATGGCAGTAGTGTGACGGCACGTACCGGTGGGGATGGGAGTAGTGTGACGGCACGTACCGGTGAGGATGGCAGTAGGGTGACGGCACGTACCGGTGAGGTTGGCAGTAGGGTGACGGCACGTACCGGCGTGGATGACAGTAGGGTGACGGCACGTACCGGTGAGGTTGGCAGTAGGGTGACGGCACGTACCGGTGTGGATGGCAGTAGGGTGACGGCACGTACCGGTGAGGTTGGCAGTAGGGTGACGGCACGTACCGGTGTGGATGGCAGTAGAGTGACGGCACGTACCGGTGAGGTTGGCAGTAGGGTGACGGCACGTACCGGCGTGGATGACAGTAGGGTGACGGCACGTACCGGTGAGGTTGGCAGTAGGGTGACGGCACGTACCGGTGTGGATGGCAGTAGGGTGACGGCACGTACCGGTGAGGTTGGCAGTAGGGTGACGGCACGTACCGGTGTGGATGGCAGTAGAGTGACGGCACGTACCGGTGAGGTTGGCAGTAGGGCGACGGCACGTACCGGCGTGGATGGCAGTAGGGTGACGGCACGTACCGGTGAGGTTGGCAGTAGGGTGACGGCACGTACCGGTGTGGATGGCAGTAGGGTGACGGCACGTACCGGTGTGGATGGCAGTAGGGTGACGGCACGTACCGGTGTGGATGGCAGTAGAGTGACGGCACGTACCGGTGAGGTTGGCAGTGGGGTGACGGCACGTACCGGTGAGGTTGGCAGTAGGGTGACGGCACGTACCGGTGTGGATGGCAGTAGGGTGACGGCACGTACCGGTGAGGTTGGCAGTAGGGTGACGGCACGTACCGGTGAGGTTGCGTCGCGTGACGGGCAGCGGCGGCAGGGTGAGGCCATAGTCCAGCAGCTCTGTGCGGCAGCTCAGGAGCACAGACGCCACAGACAAGTGGTCGTCATGCTTCGAAAGGACCACCAGCAAGTTCAGCAACAGCTGCTTGCCTGTCATGGATGCGGCACAGGAGCGCAGCATCAGACACAAGGTGCGCCACGCCGGGGACCAGGACAATTGCATATGATCATGGCGAATGAGGACAGTGAAACACACGGGTATACTATGATACCCAGGACCTGGAGCAAGCGAGGATGCTTATGCAATGCACTGACGTAAGAGACATTTCCCATAAGCTCGGACGTAAGAGCCATTTTCCATAAGCTCGAACTGATTAATTCTTGGTAACGGCGCAGGGTCGATACGTTACTGAAAAAAACATTGCAAAAGAAACGAACACACGGTGGGCACACACTTCCTTCGGCTTGTGGGCAATCCACCCCGAACACTAGAGTAATGATCGTTCCATTGCCATAGACACAATGCAGTCATATTATGCCAGCAGGTGAGATGTGCCTCCTGCATAGCGTGCGTATCAATTCACCCGCGTACAGCGATATGATAGCACAGCTGTCCAATCCAGCGCCGGCCGGCGGCAGGAGTCTGGGCACGTTTGTCGTGCGCGTGCGCGCGCACACCAGCCGCCGCCACTCACAGTTCTCGTGCACGAGCGGTCGAGGGTTGTCGAGTCCGAGGAAGATGACATGCAGCATGAAGGGCAGGTGCAGCGGCCAGACCAGCGACGGCGACTCCAGGCCGTCCACCACCACGTCCTGCATCAGCATCAGCGCCAGGTTGCACCTGCCGGACGTCGGCGCGTGACCATCTGGGACCAGTGCGGCCGCGTGCGATGTCGCGGACCGCCGGCAGTCGATGCTTGGTCGCAGTGTTCAGCTCGTGTAAAAAACGGAAGGAAATGCCCCATGAAAACTGGTAAAAATACTCATACTACGAAGAAATCTCTCATGTAAAAAACAACACTGAAACGAACGAAAATCCCTCATGGAAATCGATATTTCTCAAACCATATTGCAAACATCAAACATGACATCGCATTCCTGTACGCCATAAGCCTTCATGATCGATTGGCAAGACAGTAATTGCAATGTAGTGCAGCGTTCTTGTCGCCCCGGTCATCACGACAGCGCGCACGCGCCGCCAATTACGCCAACTGAATAGTTGGCTGCACATTGGTCCGACATGCGACGGCGAGACGAAATAAGAACCCGCTACCGAGTCTGATTACCTCCGAGCACGTGAATGCGGCCCGACACAGAACGCCGCCGCCGACGGGCTACAAAGCCGGCTGTTTGTTTCCCGAGGACCTGATTGTACCCTCGGTTGTCAACCAGACCGCTGCTGATGCCATTCGCAGCGACCAACTCCTCTCAGCACAATCAGACGCCCCACTCGGCACGCGCCGCGCCGAGAGAAATCCGCCCGTGCGAGGCCCGCGTCGGCAGGCCGTCGGTCGGTAGCAGTGTCACGCGGCGGCGCTCGCGGTGGACCGCCGGGCCGGCGATCGTCCCCAGGCCAGCCATCGGACGGTCTCTGACGATGGCATACGGTACATCACCTCTGCCCTGCCTCGTCCCGCCAGCCGGGAGGCCCCCCCCCCCCCGCTCGTGCCCGGGTGGTGCGCGCGGCGGTGGCCAATCTACGAGCCGAGCGCCGCCGGCGCGGCACTCGACCGACGTGCGTCGGACACGTGGCCTGGCCGGCCCGGCCTGGCACGACCCCTCCGGGACGGCTCGGTGACCTACGGCTGCCGCCCCGCGCTCGGCCACGCCAACAACCAGCGGCGCTCTTCGAGCCGGTCGCCGGGCCGCGTAGTTATGCCCATACCCGAAAGGCCGGCTGAACAAGTCCACATCCCTGACGACAAACGGCTACTGTTGGGTCAATAGGGGAACATGGTGTTGTGAAAGCTCACAAGATTCTGTACTGCTAACACCTCAGTATAACTAATGACAACACTAATGCATCGGCCCGTAAAAGGTTGATAGAGAGAGCGCGTTTGTGTCGATCATGGGCACTTTGCAACACAGCAAACGCGGCCTAATTTCAAGGAGCAAAGTAAGATATTTGCTTGCTTTGCAATTGCAGGCCGAGTCAGCCCGCCGACGTTTGGCTGACTGAGCTTAAACAACATCGACGAACAAAAACAGCGACCTTCGATTTTACGAACGATTGTCGAAGTTTGGAAAAAATGGCTGGGTTTGTTAATGTCACGCAGGGAGAGCTCAGCGCGGCACCCTGACCGGTGCAAAAGCCCTCCATGTGCAAAGCGATGCCCTTGGAAAGAACAGCGAACTACTAACTGACGCTCCGAGGGACGGCCGACACTGGGCTTGCGACAGCTGCCCCGTGGCGCCAGCCCCATGCGGGCAAACCAGGCATTGGCCCGCGGCGCGAGCCGCTCTGAGGCCGATGAACGGCGTCTCGCTGGCGGTTATTAACGCCGCATTGCAGCCGCCGCGTCAACCTACTTATCCGTCGCTTTCACGGTAATAAGCTTCATGAATCGATGCCCGACTTGTCGCGCACTTCGCGATCAAGCGCGAACATCGGGAAGGCAAGCGTGCTCCGGAAGCCTAACAACGCTGTTACGCAACGCGTGCTGCTCAGTGTTTCCAGTGTTTGAATGTCAACAGTGCGCATAGCGCAGGTTGCGTGAGTAGAAACGCACACCAACATGACCAAGAATCGAATTGACAAAACTCTTCCAGGTTTTTAATTTGAGACGTTGGCTGCATTTCGGCGCAATGCGAACTGTAAACATGCTTGATAACGCAATCTCCATGCGGCTTCATAACCAAATTGTGCATACCAGTGAGATCACAGCGCATATCCAGCAACGGTGAACTTTGCCCCGGGCGCGGACGCTGCCAACACGCGGAGGCACTAAAACCCAAGCGAACACTGCTATATGCCCGTGAGAGCCCATCAAGGTGGGCCTTATCAATTCCAGGCAATCATAATTTTGTGGACCTAACGGCGCTAACGATACAGTTAACATCTCACACCGTTTAGCGCGACGAGCTCTGACCGTGCTTGCGGCGATCAGCGGCGCCAGTCTGGCCTGGCCTGGCTCGGCTGGACTCGGCAGCCAGGGGTGGACGGCGGCCGCGGCTGGCCGGCAGCCACGGCTGGACTCGACGCGCGACCACTCATTGACACTCTCCTGACGGAGTCACACCACCCACACGCGGTGGAAGGCCCGTCTTGCAGACGGGCCTTATTAGGCCCAAACGTCCATGCGGCGGCGTCGCCAATGTTCACGCCATGCCCACCCACAGCTCCAATACATTCGGGCTTATCAATTTTGAATAAAGGATTGATAACCTCAAGTTCTTACGCTTCAGCATCTGCTCAGGTTTAGCGCAGTAATGCAACACTTAAACTAAACAGGTAAATGTTAACTTGAAATATAAATGTCAAAATATGTAAGCTACTCCGAACACGTCCTTTGTTCATCAAACTCAGTACCATACCAGATCAGGTCGCATGAAACATATGGGCCTCTTCTCGTAAAACTGCATGCGCCTCTTAAATTGAGCACACGTAGGACGACATATGTACATGTGGATTGGCGGGCATTGCTAGACTTTTGTCCTGAATTATATGTGCCTCTAAGACTATGATTCCCAGCCGCACCTGGCAATCCGAAGTCCGTGCATTTTGCAGCAAACCATCATGGTCTAAGATGACCTGAAAACTCGATTGAATGCGTCCATGACATACACAGTCACTTAACGGTAGGACGCGGCGTCCAATTATGATGCACCGACGCATGATTCCAGCTCTAACATTGACAACCACCTAGCGTTTGATGGGTAACCTCACTTCGGCGGGAGCAGGGATGAGGCCAGCTTGGATTCACCTGCCGTGACCTGGCAACACAACGGTGGTCCACCTGCCGGCTGCATACGCAGTGGAGCGCTTTAATTAAGGCTGGAAACATCACTGATGCTTGAGAACCGACCATGGTCTCAGAGGCCAATTTAAGACGTCACTGTAGCGTTACGTAAGACGACAAACGCCTTTGATCGAGCGATCCCATGACTTATACCAGGAATCAGACACAAGATGCAGCCCCAAATAGCCCGCTGAAGCGTTGCGTCGCGATGCGCGGCTTGCGGCCAACGCCCAAAGAGCCCCTCTCGACGAACGCGAGCCCCAACACAAGCGCGAGCGGTTCAATATTGCTCGGTCACACACGTCAGTCTAGCTCGGACGAGGGCGCCCGCAGCCAAGTGCCTCCACAAGTCAAGCTCATAAAGACACGTCGATCTAGCGGACAGTGTCGAAATGTCCGAACTAACGTCATCACCCGCGACCGGACAGCGGCTACCAGACGCGAAGGGGTACACGTCAGAAGCGCGCGTGGCGCAAGCGGCGCCGGTCACCTGGGTGCCCGGCAACACCCGCCCCTGAGCACACCCCAGCATCTGGCTGCCACAAAACTGACGGACGGGCGGTAGTGGCAGAGAGCAGAGCGGAACCGAGCAGACAGCGTGAGTGTGGCTCAAGATTACGGAGGGTCACTGGACTACTCGGCACGCAGCCGACCGGAGCGGGACCGAGCGGACGGCGTGAGTGTGGCTCAAGGCTACGGAGGGTCACTGGACTACTCGGCACCCAGCCGAACTATCATTTATATTGCATTTGTATTCGTACTTGAGTGAGGTAATCTAATCGAACGCGTGGCTATGACTACCCAGGATCGTGCTGTCCGGTGAAGGCAATCACTCGCCCATTGCGTGCAACTTTCAGTCAAAGGATACGAGAGAAGACAAAAGACGGCTAATTTCGCACATCGCACGTGACTGCACGGCATTCAGTCACGTGCGACCGGCAGTCAGCAGCCGCTGCTGCATAGCCTGGGCCAAACATTGCCCGGGCAACGACCTGACCCGCCCACCACCAGTCCGTTTGGAGCGGCCGCGGCTCCATACCTAAACTGCCTCCTCCCAGCCTCGGTCCAAGGCTTAGGGAAGTACAACGGTCTGTCTCGCCTGACCTCCCTCTCCCCCTCCCCTTGTGCAATGCGCTACCCTTGCTCCTCGCGTAAATCGCTACGTGGTCAAATTTACGTCGGCCGAAAACGACTTGCAGCAAAGTACAGTTTTCAGAATAGCTGACCTTTCATTTCTTCAATTGGATTATCGAGCCATTACGGCATACCGAAATACAGCAACGAATATGCAAGAAAACCAGGACGGCAACTATGGTTATGACAGATATACTTCACGAGGTTAGTGACAATCGGGTTGGGGCTAGGGGCGGGTAACAGCAGCAGGTCGTATGACCGCAGGCTGACCTGCGGAAGCTGGCGATCGGCTGGGGCTCGGGTCGGGCGGGGGTAACAGCAGCAGGTCGGGTGACCGAAGACCGACCTGCGGAAGCTGACGATCGGCTGGGGCTCGGGTCGGGCGCGGGTAACAGCAACATGTTGGGTGACCGAAGACCGACCTGTGGAAGCTGGCGATCGGCTGGGGCTCGGGTCGGGCGCGGGTAACAGCAACATGTCGGGTGACCGAAGACCGACCTGTGGAAGCTGGCGGTCGGCTGGGGCTCGGGTCGGGCGCGGGTAACAGCAACATGTTGGGTGACCGCAGGCTAACCTGTGGAAGCTGGCGATCGGCTGGCTGCAGTCGGGCAGGTAGCTGGAGAGCGGGGCAAAGTAGCCGCCATACTCCGGCATGGGCAGCGGATGCGGCTGAGGCGTGTTGTACTGTTGTTGCTGCTGCTGCTGCTGAAGCTGCTGTTGCTGTTGCTGTTCCTGTTGTTGTTGTTGTTGTTGTTGTTGCTCCTGCTGCTGCTGATGCTGCTGTTCCTGATGCTGCTGCAGTTGTTGTTGCTGCTGCTGCTGCTGTTGGTCCTCCGTCTGAGCGCGCAGAACGCTGAAGTTGTCGTCCGCCGCAGGGACCTGCGGACTCCCCGTCAGTGAGTGAGCCCGGCCAGGCCGTCCCACCCCCTCATTGCACAGAACGGCCATACTCACCCCCTGCTCTGAGCCAGACTCCCGATGCACGGCGTAGTTAACAAATGGCGACTGACTCATAACGCATCTAGGAGAACCCACCAAATCCGACAACACGCCGCGCCTGTGGCTGTCTGACTCCACTGTTGGACGCCGGTCCGGCCGGCAGCGGCCCCGCCGCATCGAGCCCGCCATCTTTGTAATCACGGCGTAACGCGACCGACTGCTCTCGGCGGCGCGCGCCACCGACCTTACTGAGGACTCCGGGCACCATCGGCCGTTTACAGCATCTTCGAAGTCAGGTTTGTTGTGAGATGAGGGCGTGGGTATTTAGAGGTACGCGTGGGTCCCGTGGAGCGACGTTGTTCCGGTGTGATAACTCAGGGGCCGCTGCCGGCTGAAAGCCAGAGACAGGACGCGAAAGGCGGCCTGAACCGCCGTTCAAAATCGTGTTCTCCACATCCACCTCCATCGGAGGGCACCACGCCGTACTTTCTCCACCCGCTGTGACGCCACGGCCCAGCCGGCGGACATCTGACCTGCGAGCGCGTCGAGCCGGGGGCGGCCGCCTCCTCCTGGATCAGCCGAGAGCGGTCCTGCGATCTGGAGCTGGAGACGGTGGAGCTGCTGCGCACGGAGCTGGCGGCGCCGTGGCTGACGGCACGCGCCGACCCCACCACGCTGCCGGAGAAACGGCAGCGTCACACCTACCGCCGACGTCACAGAGACAAAGCGTCGCCAGAAAAGTTGAGCGTCACACCCCTCTACCGCCAGCACAGACACGGCACATATACAACATACCGCTGGGAGAGAGAGGGTACCAAACGCCGAGACGCGGCAGCTACGGACATGCTAGCTTCTATCAAATAGGTGCATAACTGTGCTTAAAAGCCTATGCCCCAACATACTCCGGCAGCCCTTTATTACGCTAGATATAAAGTGTATCGTTGTGCTCAGAAATGATCATGGCATAATAGCGTTAAGGATAGCGTACAGCAGATGGCCATTCCTACGTCAGATACAGAGACTGGGGGTGCAGGGGTTAAACTGGGCGTGTCAACCAAATGCTTCCAGCCAACTTCATTTTGTCTACGACGAGGTTTTCACTGATATTCCAAAGAACAGTTCTTCAATTTCAAGACAGCGAACAACGATGATATTACACCAACTTTCCATTCCCTTAACCCAAAAATATCTTACCGGCACGCCCAACACCCTCAGGATATATTCGCTGTGAAGCAGTTTTGGCGCCTGACGTGTAGAATACAACTGGCCAGAGTGAGGGCTCAAACTGTTCACTCTGTGTTGCCGCGGTGCTATGGTATTCGTCCGGTTACGCCGAAGCCGCCCCGTAGCTCCAGCTCATTCCCGAATCAAGTGGCAAGAAATGCTAATCACGCAGCCTCGCTTCTAAGGACAGCGGGGGAGGGAAGCACGGCGGCGGGGCAGTCGCACTCCTCCACCCGGAAAATAGCATTAATAATGTGATGCTGCACACGTTGCACAGAAAAAGCCAAGTTAAAAAGTGCGGTTGCCCGTTGGCGCAGACGTAATCCTACGAAGTACCCACCGACAGTGGGGAAAATGTCCACAACCATGGAGCCTGCACACCGCACTAATTCTGATGTTAAACGGGTTGCCCTCTCTCGGAAATAGAGCAATGGCCAGGCTGTATGACATTGATATGCCTGTCGGATTATTTATATACGTGTGTATATATATATATATATATATATATATATATATATATATATATATATATGGATGATATAAGCGTAGTAGTAATTGGGGCCTCTGGGTGCCTCGGCTGCGCGGTCATAAGGCGATATATGTAGTTATATAATGTATATACGACTTCTAGGCGCCGTTACATCCGTCTCAGGTGGCACGGTGAAGTTAAAGCGCGTCTCAGTCCGCACAGACCATTCGGAGCTAATGCGATTGTTGTCGGGGCTTTACGACGCTCCCAACTGATGCTGAGGTAATATGGCGTCGCCTGCCGCCGGGCAGCGCGGGCAGCAAGACCGGCACCGTACATAAGAAGCTAATGCGACTGCCGCGTGGAAGGCAAGAAGATGGTAATGCCATTGACGAAGAGCTGAGAAGGGCTAACAATGGTAAAGATGTGATGATTTTGGACGGTGTCTTGCCCCGCCGGCAAACCACACCACCCGTTTTGCAGGTGCGTGCCACTCAGGCGGGACCGGCCGGGCCTGGGCGGTCCGATCAGCCGCTCGGTCCACCCACAGCTGACACCAGCAGCATCAGCGTGTCCCTCTGGCGGGACCGGCCGGGCCTGGGCGGTCTCATCAGCCGCTCGGTCCACCCACAGCTGACACCAGCAACATCAGCATGCCCCTCTGACGGGACCGGCCGGGCCTGGGCGGTCTTATCAGCCGCTCGGTCCACCCACAGCTGACACCAGCAGCATCAGCGTGCCCCTCGGGCGGGACCGGCCGGGCCTGGGCGGTCCGATCAGCCGCTCGGTCCACCCACAGCTGACACCAGCAGCATGAAACACAGAGAACCACAGAGCCAAGGGGTACGGCGCACGCACCACAAACGCCGGGGAGCTGCGCGGTGTCCCCACCCGCCCAGACCTCTGCATTAACAAGGCATCTGCTGGGGCTGGACATCAGCGCTATCGAGGCTACAGTCACGCCGGCACACCTGCCATGGTTACTTCTCCACATCACTGGACGGCACTGCTGGCCGCCAGTGCTATCCTTACAGCCGTTACGCCATGTCCTCACCGTGCCCAAGCACTAAACGCCAACACTGTATAGGCTCCAGGACTGCGGGCAGTGCCTGTATTGCAGCAGCGCGCACCTGAGGGTAAACTCTTACAACAGTCACCGCCTGCAACTGCTAACGGCCAAAAACGTACGTTGAAATTTAACAGTCATAAACCGCGGCATGCCAAAAGTCGAAAATATTTCGCGCGAGTCGGGTAGCCTGTGCCAAATGCTGCTAACACGACGAGACGCTTGCTCAGCGTCGGCATACCATGCGATGGGGCGGTGGCTCTTCGAAACCTTCTTGCTGAGCAGATCGGTGAGTGGGGCCAGTAGAGCAGAGGCGTCGGGCACAAAGCGATGGCAATACGCCACTATTCTGATGAAACGCCGGAGCTGGTTCTCCGTCGTTGGTGGAAGAAATTCCTGCACCGTGGACATTTTGTCTGGAAGGGGGGGGGGCGATGCCGAACCCAGTCACTTCATGGCCGAGGAACGGAACTTTTTCGGCCCCGAACATACTTTTTTTTCATTGATGACTAGCCCGAACTTGTCGAGTCGTTCGAGGACCATTTGAAGGTGTTCGAGATGCTCGTGCACCGACTTACTGGCGACCAGAATGCCGTCCAGGCAGACAAATGTCGCTGGCACTCCATGCAGCACAAACCTTCTAACCATGAATCGTTGGAAGGTTTGACTGGCATTGCAAAGATCGAATGCCAACCGGATCATCGAAAATTTCGAATGGCGTTGTGATGGCGGCCTTCGGCACATCCGACTGCTCCACCGGCATCTGGGTATGTGCGTAGACCGCGTCTAGCTTGGAAAAGACCTTGCAGCCGTAGAGGCGACCGACGTGGCCTTGCCGGTAAGGCACCGGGTATCGGTCCGGAACGGTGGCAGCGTTCAGCGCACGACAAACACCGCAGAGCGCCACTCTCCGGGAGTGGATTCCGGGAGCAGGTGCAGAGGTGAGGCCCAGCTGCTCTTGGATGCCCTCAGGACGCCGAGCTTACGCAGTTTGTTAAATTCCTCCCGATAAATCTCGAAACGATCCGGGGGCGAGCGCCGTGGTCGCGCGACACACGACGGTCCAGTTGTGATGATGTGATTAGTCAGAGTGGCGTACCGGAGCTGGACTTGTCGGGGGGTTGGTCAACCGCGGAAACTGCCGAAGCAGCGAGGCGTGGGGATACCCTTCAGGTGCCGCACTGGAGACGGTTCTCAGTCCCAATAAGCGGAAGGGGTTCCGCGGGCACAAACCTGGCGTGATGCATCCCGCAGGACCTGGAGACCTATGCCAACCGCCAGCTGGTGAGGTACAAGGAAGTCTGCGCCTAGAATCGGAAGTGGCGACGTCGGCGATGACAATCTCCCATTCAAAGTTGGGCCCGCCGCCGAGCTGGACGGCACGCCGGCATCCTCCAAATGTCTTCAATACGGTGCCGCTGGCAGCCTCAAGCCGAAGCAGCTGTGTGGGTGTCACGTCGGAGTCAGTTGGAAAGGAGGCAGGCGGTGGCACGCTGACTTCTGCGCCAGTGTCCACTTGCAGCGCCTGACCAAGCTGTCTGTCTTCGGCGAAGAACAACTGCGCCAGCGGACTTCCATGAGCAGGGCTGAGCACAACGGTGGGCTTCCACCCCGAAGCGCTGGTGGTCGTAGCAGATACGGTCCACCAGCGGCGAAGAACGGCGCCGTCTCGATGTGAACCGCGGTCGGTGATTCCAATCAGCTGTGGGTCCGACCCGCCGCGATCAACTCACGGATTTTTCCAGTCGTCGCTTCGACGATTCCAGTCTGTTACCCACGGCTGTCCGGCTGGTGATGGCGGCGTGCAGGTCTGGCTGACCGGTGGACAACGACGTGGGTGGCTGTGCGCCGAGTTGCAACACCGAGAAGGCGGTGACGGCGGCAGCTGCGGGGAGCGAGACTTCGAGAGAACGATCGGCCGCCCGAGCCAGATCGTCTAGGGATGTGGATCCTGGCAGCAGTGCGAGAGCTGCTCGGGCCGTATGGGGAAGCCGTTGTAGAAACAGCGTTCTCAAAAGGCCGCCGTCGGCTGGGGCGTCACATGCCGCCAACTGTTCACGCATGTTGCATGGAAGCTGGCATGGAGACTGGACCCCGAGTTGTTGATGGCGTAAGAGGTCCTCCAGACGACTGGCACGGGACATGACCAATCACTGATGAAGTGCCTTGCAGAAGGCCGTGTAGTCTCCGGCCTGCCCGATGATGACATTGCGAGCCTGAGCAGCCACGGCCATCGGAAGACTTGCGACGAGCGGTTTGAATTTGAAGGCGGGATCGTCGATTCCGGAAACGTCGAAGGCGCAGTTGACTTGCATCAGCCACAGCTCTGCTTCTTCAGCCGAGAAGGCAGGACGTCAAAAAGACATAAACGGTGCGGCGACCCCCGGCGTTCCGTGGTCCATTGCCCCACTGTCTAGCTTGCTTTCGACCATCTTCAGTTAACGCGTCGGTAGATCACGTCGGGGTCACCAATGTCGCACAGCAAATAGTTTTTTTGTGGCGATCGAGAAAGGTGACAGTAGTTGTCCTGTTGCTTTCATCAGTTGACAGCCCGAGCCCCCGTGCAGTGCGACACAAGAGTGACCACCTGCACCTCACGACCTGTGCTGTCAACCGGCTGACTGTGGCCGGGTGGCCGGAACTAGCACTGCTATGGTGGTTGTGCTGGTCCCGTGTGAAATATCGGTGCCTGCATCAAGGTGACACCGACCCGGCCTAACAGAAATGGAAGCGCGTCCAGAGAGGGACGGATCAAGAAGAGCGAGAAACACTCCGTTGTCAGGCTGCACAGGATATATTCTTGTCGCCATGGCTCGCTTCGACTTACATCACTTCACAGTAGCAAACATCTGTTCAGGTTATGGTAGTTAATATGGCCATTAGCGGCCTAACGATAGCTAAACTAGCAATCGCTTTCTGGTAGGTATATCACTCATATTATTCCCAACATAAAACAGTGCCATGAAGCTGGGAGACACTCACAGTTCTCACAAGACACACTGTCACACACACAACAATAATACTCGTTAGCACCACCTATTGGTGACCCACACGTTAAGGTGCTGACCTCGTGCCGCTAGAGTACCAGATAATTCGCACCAACAGCTTCCTTGAAAAAAGTGTGGTAGATAAAGCACAAGTGACTAAACCGACCTAGACGACTGTTGTCGTCTGCGGTGGGGTTGTGAGGCCCTGACACTGGTTCCAAACCGGTGAACTGACCCTGGGGACCCAGCCTGGAGCAGCGCCGGGCAGCGCGGCCGGCCGCGCCGACCCGGCTCGTGAGATACGCCTCGGTCGGCCAGCGTCCCATCCCTGCCAAATTAAACACGCAGCTCGACAAATTGCCGCTGTCAGAGCGCTGGAGCATGACCACACATACCGGTCGCGCAATTTCGCTCGCCTACGAACGAAACGGATATCCTTGCTGCCGCAGCCTTGGGGCAGCCGCGGTGGGTCGACGGCGGCACTCCTAGCTGCGGATCGAAGCATCCTCGCCCCGGGAGCCGCCGCGGGCGCCCTCCCCGCGCAACAGCGCGCCGGAGACCCAGCAGCAGTCGGCGGGAGACCAGGGCCGTCCCGGCGCCCGCCTCAGCCGCTCCGGACAGGCGCCCAGCAACGGCTCGTCGCGGCTCGCTCCACCCCCCCAGCGGTTGCGGCAGCACTCGGACGAACCCGAGGGGCCCACTCGCCATAACGAGACGCTGTGCCGATATTTCGCACACCGGCCCTCCGGGCACTGACCGGAGCTGTCCGAGCCGGTTCCGCAAACGGCTGTTGGTAACATCAGGGGATTGTGAACCCCTTAGCCTTAACGTGACGCCGGGAAATCTGAAGGCCGTGAGATTTGCGCATTGCCGTTCGTCTGACGGCCACCCATGCTGCATGGCTTAGTATGCGACCCTGGATGTCGTCGCTGATGTGCCACAAATGGCTTGTTGGCACTGGTAGCGTCGGCACGAGATAACCCTTCAGGTGATCTCGGACCTTCGCGGACCACTATCTCACCGCTCCAGGGACCCGGGCCAGCGATTGGATCACAGGAAGGCTGGCAGCATATTGCCTTCTTGCATCATCAGCGGGAATGTGGTCGGCGGCGTAGAAAACGAGTAAAACTATGAGCCGAAGATAGCAATATCCGTTCGCTTGAAAACAATACCCAGCCCCCTTAAGCAGAACGCGCCCCTTTACATAACAAACACGACTGAAAGGCATTAGCCTTCAGCCTGTATTCGGAAGTGTCAAAGCCAAATATGCTCTGTATCAAGGGTCCTTCCCACTAAGGGGCGTATTCACGGGAGGGCTTAGGTACAAATGCCCCAGTCTTATTAAATATGCTAATGCATTCATATGCACGTGCCCGAATGTCCATGTTTAATAAACCGCGGCACACACGTACGAATATTCCAAAGAAAACATGCGATGACCACAAGCCATGACCGACCAGGCCACAGGAACTCCACACTCACTTTACACTCGGTACACTCGTTTATAAAGAAGGGTTCGTACGCGCCGAGTTGCGCTCCTGGTGAGTTTGTCGGAGCGATTTCCACATTCCACACGGGGCAAAACAGCCCGGCCGAGGAACTATGCCGCCGAGTGCTCCGTCCGTCCCACATCACCGAAATGTGCAAGCGCTCTGACCGTCCAATCGCCGTAAATGCCCGGCGGCTTTCAGCCTGAGGGCGTCACTGCGCCGGTCGGCCGTATCCGGCCGGCTGATACGGACAAAGCGGCTCAGCTCGAGTCTGCCAGGCGGCGGCCGCCACCCACGACACCCGCCATCGAACGCATCGCACAAAACACCCGAGCAATTCAGACTTCCGTCGAGACGCGTCCATCTCAGGAACCGAGAACAGTGGGGTGAGTGGGTGAGGAGAGAGAGAGAGAGAGAGAGAGAGAGCGAGAGAGAGAGAGAGAGAGAGAGAGAGAGAGAGAGAGAGAGAGAGAGAGAGAGAGAGAGAGAGAGAGAGAGAGAGAGAGAGAGAGAGAGAGAGAGAGAGAGAGAGAGAGAGAGAGAGAGAGATAGAGAGGAGAGAGGAGAGAGAGGATAGAGAGAGAGAGAGAGAGGAGAGAGAGAGAAGAGAGAGAGAGAGAGAGAGAGAGAGAGAGAGAGAGAGAGAGAGAGAGAGAGAGAGAGAGAGAGAGAGAGAGAGAGAGAGAGAAGAGAGAAGAGAGGAGAGAAGAGAGAGAGAGAGAGAGAGAGAGAGAGAGAGAGAGAGAGAGAAGAGAGAGAAGAGAGAGAGGAGAGAGAGAGAGATAGAGAGAGAGAGAGAAGAGAGAGAGAGAGAGAGAGAGAGAGAGAGAGAGAGAGAGAGATAGGAGAGAGGAGAAGAGAGAGAGAGAGAGAGAGAGAGAGAGAGAGAGAGAGAGAGAGAGAGAGAGAGAGAGAGATAAGAGAGAGAGAAGAGAGAGAGAGAGAAGAGAGAGAAGAGAGAGAGAGAGAGAGGAAGAGAGAGAGAGAGATAGAGAGAGAGAGAGAGAGAGAGAGAGAGAGAGAGAGAGAGAGAGAGAGAAGAGAGAAGAGAGAGAGAGAGAGAGAGAGAGGGAGAAGAGGAGAGAGAGAGAGGAGAGAGAGAGAGAGAAGAGAGAGAG